>NC_137675.1:42422524-42572524 GCF_963989245.1 Nansenia antarctica | reverse complement strand
CTTGGGTTTTTATCCTTTTAGTTGACCTTGTATGTAATATGTACTTTCATGTACCTACTTCTGCAAATCTTCTAATAAAGTTTTCAATCAATCAATCAATCAAACGCTGGCTACGTACAGTCTGACAGGCTTCAGGCGCTTTTTTTTTTTTTTTCAAGGAGAATCTATTTTTGTTTTATTCTTTTTTTTCAATTGAGTTTCTTCATATGGCTCCTGTGGGTGTTGTGGATATGTGGAGTTAATGTTGCTTATACACGTAAGGGGGGTCATTCAATCAAAAACAGGTAACCAGCAGTTTCTGGAGTAGGATAAACTAACGTTGATTTGTAGTCTATCGCAGGAAAGTCATTCAGTTAATATACAGTTGAGTTGTGTTTAGTTCCAGAACTTCAAACAAACTTCAAACATAGTTTCAGTTGATCACACTGATCACACTGACAGAACAGGCACTCTTACAGCAAAAGTACAATCCAGTCTTGGCCTAGACCACTGACTGCCGGTTAATGGTTTTGATTGAATATTGCTCCAAAGTTCCAGAGCACCAACAGTACAGTTAAATACCAACCAGGCTCACACTGATAACTTTATTCGCTCCAATTGTCCCCTCCCTCCATCTGCTATGAGAACAGGACACTGGAGTGAGAGAGAGAGAGAGAGAGAGAGAGAGAGAGAGAGAGAGAGAGAGAGAGAGAGAGAGAGAAATGCTTTGAAAGTGCAAAATCCTCTCAGGGATTCACTGCCAAGCCTGTCCATTCTAAGGAGCCTCTCTCTTCCCTCTCTTATCTCTCATTTTCTCCTCCCCTCCATCCTTCTCCCCAACCCCCACTACTGAGTGTCCCTAACATATCTGTCAGTGACAGTGGCAGCAGCAGGACTACAGCTCCCTCCTTCCTCTCTCTCTTCTCTCTTCTATCTCTGTTTCTCTGTCTTTCATTGCCAAAGCAAACATAATGAATAAAATAAATACATAATGACAGAAATGATGATATGAAATGAACAATAACAGTTGTTACAGTACATTCCTGCAATAACAGTAGTAACTATAGCAACTTCTAACTAGTACTAGGTTTGTTTTGGGAATCATGGTTGTGGCAGCAACATTTGGAACTATGTCATTTTTCCACCAACAGATACTAGACGTTTTTACTTTGTCTGGTTGTGTGTCAAAAGCAGTTAGTTCTGTAGAGCTATTTGGGGAAAGTATGTTGCTCTGAATTTCTGCGCATTTGGTGCAGTGTAGGAGGTGTATCTCTGTCTCTACCTCTTTCTGGGGGCAGAGAGTACACAGCCTGTCTCTCTCTCTCTCTCTCTGTCTCTCTCTCTGTCTCTCTCTCTCTCTCTGTCTCTCTCTCTCTCTCTCTCTCTCTCTCTCTCTCTCTCTCTCTCTCTCTCTGTCTCTCTCTCTCTCTCTCTGTCTCTCTCTGTCTCTCTCTCTGTCTCTCTCTCTGCCTCTCTCTCTCTGTCTGTCTCTCTCTCTCTCTCTCTGTCTGTCTGTCTCTCTCTCTCTCTCTCTCTCTCTCTCTCTTTCTCTTTCTGTCTCTCTCTCTCGGGGGGCAGAGCGTACACAGAAGGTCTGCCTGTGGGGGCCTGTTTCTACTGCCAGGCTGTTTCTACTGTTTCTACTGTATCTACTGCCAGGCTGTTTCTCTCTGCTTTATCTACTGCCAGGCTGTTTCTCTCTGTTTCTACTGTTTCTACTGCCAGCCTGTTTCTACTGTTTCTACTGTTTCTACTGCCAGGCTGTTTCTACTATTTCTACTGCTTCTACTGCCAGGCTGTTTCTACTGCCAGTTTCTGGTCAGTTAAGCTGGTCAGATGGTCCTAACCCTAGCCCTATGTCCTGAGTGGGTGTGTTTGTCTTTGCTGTTACGATGTGGTCCTGCCAGAATGTCTGGGGGCCTGTCCTGAGCCTTTGTTGAGTTAAAGGTAGATTCATTCCTTCATCCGATATGATCTCTTTTTCTCTCTCTCCATCTCTTAACACTTGTTGTTTTTTATTCCCCACTTTCATTCTCTTCTCTCACACACTTTTTTTTTCTTTCTCTCTTACTGCTCTCACTTTGTTGTGTCTCCCACTTAAGGCTAAAGCTAACTGGGATAAGTAAGCTGATCCAGGATATACTGTAGTGGAGTGTGTGTGTGTGTGTGTGTGTGTGTGTGTGTGTGTGTGTGTGTGTGTGTGTGTGCGTGCATGTGTGTGTGTGTGTGTGTGTGTTTCTGTCTTTCTGTGTGTCTGTATTGTTAGATAGCACACACACACACGCACACAGACACACGCACACACACACGCACACACACACACACACTCCCCCACCCCAATCCCCCGCATTTCAAAGCTCTGTAGTTGGGGGGGAATTCTGGCATGATAAAAACATGAGGGCCTACATAAATACAACACTTGGTCATATTTTTGTTTACGTGTCTAGCATGCTCATCCAGGGCCATGATGAAAGCTCTGGTGGATGAAAGTGCAGACTCAGTGTAAATATACAGAACTATAATATGGAGCGAACCCAGATAGCCAAGTAAAAACTCTGTGACTGAAGAAAGAAAGGTTCACTCTTTATAATTGCTCTAACATAGAAAAGGACTCAGAGATTGTTGTCCCTAGCACGGTTCTTCAAGTCAGGCACTCGCCAACAGCCTAGTGGGAAACCCTATAATTCAAACCTCTGGTGCAGAGTTGGAGGAATTCACACACGAGAGGGTGATGCTCCAAACTGAAATACAGTGAACAAACCCCGGGTATGAATCTTTTGTTTGGCCGATCCCAACATTCAAGCCTGTTGACTCCTGTACCTCTGCTGGCTGTGTTCTACCGGTGGGGGGGGGTCTGAAGCTGGAAGGCTTAATAATCCGTAGCAGGGAATAGGATATTAACGTCATGTTTTGCAGCTGCATGATTAATGAAAGGTCACATATTGATCTGTCTTCTCCGGTCAGAGGCGACCCGGGTTTTCTTGTCGCTACACCGGTAGTGGATAGGGCTGACCAGAAACACGGGTGAAAAATGGGGTTCAAAGATGTTCCTGGTGTCAGGTGTGGTTAATAAGCCTGGTGGATCAGCCAGGTGTGTGTGTGTGCTGTGTAGCCAAAGCCTGCTGTAGGCATGTTCATATCTGGTGCTGGCAAGGCCTCAATGTATGGTAAAAACAATGACTGTAGTCGTTGGCTATACAGCAGAACCAGGGGGGTATTCCATCAACGTCGCTAAAGGTAATTTTGGTAAAGTCTCGTGAGACTTATCAAGAATAAGCCTGGATTTTCCCTTAGCGACGTTGATGGAATACCCCCCTGGTTTAAGGGCACCAGGTTAGTGTTTATATTCCTTGCATGTTTGAGGTTGTTTGACATTGCATCATACTCATAACCAGGGATGTGGTGGAGAGTTAAGCCCAGTTTACGCTCCTGCGTAAAATCGACGGCGTAGGCTACGGCGTAGCCATGCGTAGCCTACGTAGCCTTGCGTAGCCTACGGCGTAGATTAACGCGCTCCTCTCCAAAAATGTAAGTACGCATCAGTTTCTACGCAACCGTAAGCTCTGTGATTGGTCCGTTTGGTAGCACATGATTCCGACAAGATTCCGACTCTCTCGTCGGCCAAAATGCGGAAGCCATGACAGAAATGTTATTTACTTTTTCTGTAATTACTCATTAATAAAGATTTGAAAAATTATGATAACCAACGTATTATCTTAGTTTAATGTCATTTCAATGCATCATAGAACTTTTATTTACAACAAGCATAAACATTTTTTTTGCTATTATGCCGCTTTGAGTAGAGCACCCTATGGAAGCGTCAGGCACAGCCTTCCTATAAGGAGCGCGATTCACATTTACGAGATGTACAATCCTGTTTATTTAGAAATAAATGATTAGTTACAGGGAGCCCCATGGCTGTTCGTTGGGTTTAAATTATATTTATGATAGACATATTTAATGTTAAGTTATCTATAAGAACTGTGATTGGTCCGCTTGGTAGCGTCACACTCCGACTCTCTCGTAAATGCGGAAGTCATGACAGAAATGTCATTTACTTTTTCTGTAATTACTTATTAATAAAGATTTGAAAATGTATGATAACCATCTTATTATCTTAGTTTACTGTCATTTCAATGCATTATAGACATTTTCTTTACAACAAGCTTAACAAAAAACAAGTTTTTTGATCGCTATTATGCCGCTATGAGTACACGACCGTCGGCATTGTCAGAATGATAGCTAACCGGAAGAGGCACAGCACAGGGGCATAGAAAACACACTGCCACCTAGCGATGTGACGGTGTAATTGCAGAGCGACCTACGTAGAAGTGTAAACTTACGTAGGCTACGGCGTAGACGTGCGTAAATTCGACGCAGAAGCTTAAATCGGCCTTTAGCTTAGCACACATAACCAGGGATGTGGTGGAGAGTTAGCTTAGCACACATAACCAGGGATGTGGGGGAGAGTTAGCTTAGCACGCATACACGCAAGCGGTTTATGCACCATTTTATAGTGAATAGCCTTTAGCCAACTTTGAAATGGAAGCTTTTATGTTTGTCACTTTCTCTAGCGTTGACCCACTTCATGTTTTACCACTACGTCCCTGCTTGTCACCCTGGTCTGGTCACATGGTCTGGAATAGTCTCTACCTGTTATGAAAATGACTTGTACATACTGCAACAACATGAAGCACTGCAGTCAACAAAATAAGTGTTTGTTTTCTCCAGTTAGGATAAGATATTGGCGGTGTCTCCATTAATGAGGATATATGCCAACATACAGAGCATTGGTTTCATAACCTGTTCAAACAGGACATATCCATGTCAAGGGACTATTACTGTAAAGGGTCAACACACACAGGTCTTGTTCGAATGCATTAAAAATGCACAATTATTTCTTGCCCTCTCCCCTCCTTGAAGTCATCACTGACATAGCTTTCCCCTGTCCAGTCATATCAGACCAGTGATCTTCTTTAGGATGGAGAGAGATTGTTTGAAGTATAAGATCAGAGCAGCTGTGTCGTCTAGTACACAAATGTATTGGCATATCAAAATGTAGGCAAACCACTTCACAGCTATGTATATCTGCTGTCACGTAATGATGATGTAACAAAGCAAAAACATTTTTAAATGTCTGCGTTTCTGCACACACCTACGATCATATCACTGACTTAGCAACAGCAGAGGACTGACACTTATTGATAACACTTCATTTAAAGATCTAGAACTGTATCTAAAAACTGCTTATGTATGACAGAACGTTCTCCTCCTGGCTTTGTTCAGGATGTGTAAAGGTATGATTGATCTTCAGGCCCATCCCATAAAACAATCAGCTCATAAATGTGTCATTCCCAGCGGTGGTTCTTTACAGCCATGAATGCCAACAAACAATACAGAAATCAGTCAATACAGAAATCAGTCGACGTAGAAATCAGAGGACAGGCTCATTGTAATGACGTGATGTTAAACTACGAACTGAGAGGCAATAACCAAGAGTGATATAAATCACGATAGTACAGTATTTCCCAGTGAATGCAATGGACTGAGACGCTTTGGACAAGTTGGCGACTATTTAAAGAAAGCGACTTACAATCAATACATTTGACTAAGCAAGTGAATCATTAATTCACCAGTCGTAGCAGGAAGAGTAATCTAGCTCAGGCCAGGGGCCATTGGCAGTCGTCGTGATAGAAGGTGTCTTTTGCATAGACGCTGGAGAAACAGTACAAGGGGGGGGAAGTAGAAATCTAGGAGACACAGTATAGGGGAAGCAGGTGTCTCAAGCAGTGTCATGTGCACATAGTATCTAGTCTCTTTGATGACATCACTGCTCAATCCAATCAATTGATCAGGCAGTAGACGGCAAGAAAGGAAAAAATACCAAACCCCCCTCCCCTCCCTTTCATTGGGCCTTCTGATAAAGTAGGCGTTAGCGTACAGAAGCCCCCTGGAACTCAAACACTGACGGCTGACGGGCTGTAGGGTCAGTTGAGTCACGGTAAATGGTAAATGGACTGTACTTATATAGCTCCTTATTCCAAAGTACTTTACAATGGCCTCTCATTCACCCATTCATTCACACACACATTCACACACCAATGGCGGCAAGCTACCACGCAAGTCATTGGGAGCAATTTGTGGTTCGAGGCCATGCCCAAGAACACTTCGACACGTGGCCAGCCGGGGATCGAATCGCCGAACCGCCGACCTTTGCAATCATTAGACCCCGGCTCTACCTCCTGAGACACAGTCCTTCCACGTCTGGCGAATACTCCCGATTGCGTTTTTTTTTATTGCCGTCTCGTTCCTTTCGGTTGGACGACCCTCCGCGCACCGCAGCGCCCGAACACAAACGTGCACTCTGGCCTTCCTGACGAGAGCTGCGTGGTGAGCTCTCCCTGTTAGTTCAAGTTCATGTTCAAGTTTATTGTCATATGTATTAATACAATTAAATTATTCAGCCTCGTCTCTCTCTGTAGTATCACACACAACAAACATAGTCCACAATACAAACAAAACAACAACACAGTACAAGGTGTAGGGGTGTAACGGATCACCTAACTCACGGATCGGATTGTGTCACGGATTTTGAGTCACGGATCGGATCATTTTTCGGATCAACACAAAACTTTTTTTTATTTTTATAAAAACAACCTTTTCCTTGAATTCTGTAAACAATTTAATGTGTGAAACAAAAAAACAACATTCAAGATGTCAAAACTGATATATATATATCATATATATATCATATATATATATAACATCTATATATAACAACATATATATAACATCTATACAACATATATATATATAATATATAACAACATATATATAACATCACTGCTGCAATCTGGTTGCCAAGTGAAACCTAACTTTACCTAAATAATAAAGTGAAATCCTTTAAACATGGTAAGAAAAAAAAGGAAATAAAGCAAAGCAGCCTCAAGCTTATAACTTCTTCATATTCATTTTCAAAAAGATGAGGATGTCCACATTGTCTGGGGAGAGGGCAGACCTATTTGCAGTCACTATGTCTCCTGCTGTGGAGAACACCCTCTCGCTAGGAACTGAAGTAGCCGGCACAGCCAGGTAGCGTCTTGCCATCATGGCAACGTGAGGGTATTTATCATCATTCCTTTTCCACCATGCCAGTGGATCACCATCCAGTGGAATGCTGCTTGCTACCTTGTAGGATGACACCTCCTCCTCAATGGTGTTGGCAAACGTCTGGACTATGTCCATGCTGCTCACAAAGGTCTCCCCAAAAAGCTCCTGCATGGCTGACTTCTTTTGTGGAGGAGATGCCTCTGGCTCTGCGTCTTCTCCTGGCAGCTCTGTGGCTTGACCCTGCAGAAAAAAGGAATCGATCTATTAATCTAACTAATCATTTATTTTCATATTTCATAGAACTATAATTGTAGCAATAACATACATTATTATCTAAATCCAAAATGGCATAGACTAAAATAATTGCAGTATTTATTATTTAATCAATCTAATGGCAGCCTTGACATCTCCAGTGATGTTGCTGTCTTGCTCATCTGGGGCCATGGATTGTAGAATCCTTGTTTTCAGAGGTAGGATCATGGACACAGATGGTGCTGTTTCAGTGCTCATCAGAGTTGTTATCATCTTTAGGGGTTTGAGCACTTGGAGGACCTCTTCTGCCACTTTCACGTCACCATCAGACAAGGTGACAATGTCTTTGACATTTCTTTTCAGGGTCTTGTCTGTCAGTGCAGAGTATACAGCTGCCTGCTGCTCCAGATAGCGCTCCATCATGTCATAGGTGGAGTTCCATCTTGTTGTGACATCCTGTATGAGCTTGTGGGTTGGTAGCTGTAGCATTTCTTGCTTGATGAGCGGCTGTTGTGCTCCTGTGGAAATAGGAAACAACCTTCCTGATCCTCTCAAGGAGGCGGTCCATCCGGTTGACAGAGATTCCCCTTTGGGATGCTAAATTCATGGTATGTGCAAAGCACCCTATCTGTGGCCCCAGTCCAGCTTCTATCACTGCATTTGCTTGGTTCTTGGCATTATCTGTGGTGACTGGGATATTTATATTGGGTCTCTCTAGCTTCCACTCTGCTACTGCTCCTGTCAGGATCTGCGCAAGATTGGTACCTGTGTGACTCTCATAGAGTGCGCGCGTCTGCAGCACGGGACTGCGCATCTCCCACTCTGCTGTGATGAAGTGAGCCGTCACGGTCACGTAGCTTTGCGTTGCACGGGAGGTCCACCCGTCTGTGGTGAGGGCAACAGAGGATGCATTTGCTAATTCGCCGACAATTAGGATCCTGTTCTTTTCATAGAGATCGGGCACAACCTTCTCACTGAAGTGGGGGCGCGAGGGGATTTTGTAACATGGCTCAAGCACATTGATCATATTTTGAAACCCTCTGTTCTCCACAACGGAGTATGGCCTCATGTCTGCCGCGATAAACTTCCCAATTGAATTGGTAATGGCTTTAGCCCGGTCTGAGTCTGCAGGAATCGTTTGTTTAAATGACGTTTGGAGAAGTTGTTGTTGAGCTACTTTTTTTTTGTGTTTACTCAATCACCCAGGCTGCTTAGCGGGTGATATGACGGGATATAAGTGGGACAGAGATGAGTGAATGTTGTTGTTGTCAGTACGCATGTGCAGAGAGTGAGAATAAAGCGCACATGATTGTTTTTCTACCGGCAAAACGACTACATCGTCCTGTCATTGCCGTTGTAAGTACCGGAATTTCCGACCCGCGAGGTTTTTCCGACCCTACCAGATCCGGTCATAGGTTCAGCCCTTTCCGGCCATAGGTAGCGCTATGATTCGCTATGATTCGCGATGACAACGATGACAACGAAGACCCGTTAGTAGATCTGAAACTGTGTGTTGTGTGTGTTTCGCGCGCATCGCGCGTGCGCGCGTGTGTGCCTGCGCGTGTGACCAATGTGTCACAGTGTGTGTGTTCAAGTAATCATGACACGGTAGACATTTCTAAGAATGTATTTCACTATTTCTGAGTATTTCACTACTCTGTTATACATTTTCCATAGTTTGCTTCAAATAGCTGTTATTTGATAATAAAGTAATAATAATAATAATAACATATATTTCAACCCTTTGTATATATATACATCTCTGCATTCTCTGTGCCATTATGCTTGTTAATCATTTTAATTCGTTAGAGTAAACTAATATGTATGAAATGAAAAAAAGATTCATTACCTTTAGCTATGGTTAATGTAATAGGGTCAACCATTACATATCTTCTCCTATTATCTTTTATCACTTTCTCTTCAGAGAATGGTAGAGATGTATTAATTACTATGGCCACACCCCTCTTCTTATGACGCATGAAATACTTGGTTTACCAAATCCTTTCTCAATGTTTTGTAGTCTTCCTCAATCAGATGTGTTTTTTGTAGTAAAGCAACACGATTGAATGAAATGCAATGAATTTATTGTAAATCAATACAGCATGAAACCATATTTACATAAAAATGGATTGACCATACACAAACAAAAACGTTCACAAATTAGCTGGAATCAAGTAAAAACATTGTGTAGGTTAACCGAAATATAGCATGTGTACATATACATATATATCTTATTTGGGAAATGTTTGGGGCCTGTAGCCACATCTAACCCACGCCCATGGAGAGGATGGACTGACTCAGACAGCATGCACGTGTCAAAAGCCCCTCCCTCTGACATGACTAACTCTAGCTAGATCCAGACTCTAGCTGGAAGGAATAAGTGAATAAGGCCATCGGTCATCCACCGTTATCATTTGGGGTAATGTGACCAACATGTAGTTCACACTACTGTTCAGATTCAGTTTTATATTTGCGACTGCAAGCACACTAATTAATCAATCACTCTTCCGAACTGGGAGCCTTGAAACTTGCGCACACAGGGATGCCAAGATTGTCCTTGACCTCTAACAGAAATAAATCATAATCAATTTTAAGTTCAAATTCAAACAAAAATATTTCCAGCAATTCTTGACGTTCTTCTTCGTCTTCAATCAGTGTCAATTTAGCCTCTATTTCCTCTCTCTGTATTTTGTCCAATTGCAGAAAAGCAGGCTCCTGGACCTTCCCTTACAGCCGGTGGGCGTTCTTGTTCATCCACTCCGCTCCCAGGAGGGTGGACTTGCCACGGTCTACAAGACAAAAACAGTTTAAAGTCCTCTTACAGTGGTCCATAGAAACAGTTCTACAGCCAGTGGTGTAGTGGCACCGTTTTCATATAAGGTTATAGTAATATACAGTACTGGTGAAGAGAAACATACCCAAGTTGTCGTCTTCTGTCCTCCTCTTCTGTCCGCGTCTTCCTCTTGCATTGTTGCGGCATAGCTGTGGTCATTTCTTATGGCATTGCTGCCCACCACACTGTCAGACCGCTCACACTGAAGGAATAAAATGCATGGTGCAATCACAACTATTGAACTAACAAAAAACACTATTATTTACCATTCAGCATCATGCTCACCTCCTGTTCCCTCTTCCGCTTCTTGGGGAACCTGAAAACCGGCTGCAGTGACCCTTGGAGCAACGCTCTGGCCTCATCGGTCCAGTGGGCAAACCTCTGCCCGTGGCTTTGAGTGAGATAGTGACAGAATAAAAAAGTAAGCCAATGTATAACAAATGCGGTTTCTGAAGTTACATTTAAAGTGAAGTCTTACCCCTCAATCTGGAACCGTTCCATTAGAACGATGCACCACCATCTCCTCAGGCGTCCCATATCCCACTAAAAAAATTGAGAGAAGAAATGTAAAGTCAAAATGGTTCTGTGCGCTTGGGCAATGGGTGTTTCCAGAGATATATATATGCTACAACAGCCAAACCGTTATGGTTTAGAATGTTAATGGTAACAGATTTAGTTTCCTCCTTGACTCTCCTCACCGTCGGAGAAGAAAAACACTGACCTCTGTGAACTGAAGTGGAGCGTCAGTGGTGAGACAGAGTGCATACTGTGAAAGGCAAAGATCTGCTTCGCCTGTTCATCCTCCTCTGGCAAATCAACCACAACCACAGCTGAGTCGTCACCCTCCTCAGTCTGTGTTGTGTTGACACCTGGGCTGCGAGGGTGCCGTCCGAACAGTGCCATGTACGGGGTGTACCTGGTTGATCGCTGTAAAACAAAACAAAAGTACAATCAATAGCATTTCACCATCTTTCTATATTGTTTAAATTGTTTTTTGTTTCTTTCTATGTTTGTTTGAATTGTTTACATATGCAGTTGTTACACAATAGTAGGCTACCTGCTTAGAGGTGTTGATGTTCATTATGATGCCCCTCAAATGGACATCCCAGTCGTTCTGTCCCTCCCCACAGTACTTGGCAAGCGCAGTCTTCACGGTGCGGTTTGTGCGCTCGTCCTGTCCATTGGCCTGGGGGTGGTAGGGCGACGTGATGCAGTGTTTGACACCCAGAGCCTCAAAAACACCACGGTTGACCTGCAGATGCATTAGTGTATGCAATTAAATTAGATTAAATTACAATTATCAAATGTCACACATCACATACACTGTGTCTTATATAGATAACTGTACCTCATTCACAAATTCCCGTCCTTGGTCGGTAATGATCCTCTCTACCAGTCCAAAGTCAAGAAGAATGTTAACTATCTTCCTGGACACCTCATTGGCTGTTTTGGTGTAGAGGGTTTTTGCCACAGCCCGCTTGGTGAAGAGGTCGGTTGCAGTCAGAATGTATCTGCAATGACAAATGCAGATTGTTCTTCATTAGCTACAGCATTGCAGCAGCTATTCCTCATGGGGTCCACAAAAACTTGCTTCATAACTTTTATTGACTTATCCAATACATGATGTCAGCTTATCTCACTAGCTTTAACCAAAAGGGGTTACACATACTTCTGCCCAACATTCAGTAGCTACCTTTTGCCCTTTGCAGTGGTGGGAAGTGGACCAATGAGATCAATCCCCAGGACACTCCATGCCTCTTTCACTTGGATGGGATGGAGTACAGGTGCAACTGTCTTTATTGTCTCATGATGTTGACAGCGGGGGCACTCATCAACCTTTAAAACAGTGACATTTCAGAGGAAATTATCTAGAGTCAGAGAATTCTTGATGTGGTTGAGGCGTCATGTTGGTGGTGGTGGTCAGCTGCTGGGCTTAGTGCCTTAGGTGCAGAACCGCTGTGGTTGAGGGGCCGCGGCCTGTATGATGGCCTGGGTGTTCCAGTGCAGAATCAGATTGTGGTCAGTATGAGAATTACACAAGAGTTGGAGATCTTTGAGTAAAAGATCATTGCTAATGGGCAGTGTATAAATTACAATGTTCACACACACCATGCACTAATAACATCAAAAACTCACCCATTTTGTGACATCCTCCCGCAA
Organism: Nansenia antarctica; assembly: GCF_963989245.1. Taxonomy (NCBI): domain Eukaryota; kingdom Metazoa; phylum Chordata; class Actinopteri; order Argentiniformes; family Microstomatidae; genus Nansenia; species Nansenia antarctica. The sequence continues at coordinate 42,560,190 of NC_137675.1, read as the reverse complement.
GGTGGACCAGAGGTAGGACGCCGTCACCTTCTCCAGCGTTCAGCGTCTCCCTGGATGACCCCCAGTCCAATGGTTGTCGTGGCACTCCTTCAGATCAAATCAAACTTCATTTGTATAGCCCATTTCTCACAAAAATGTGACACAATGTGCTTCACAGAGAGCAAAGAAGATAAAACAACAATAGTACAGATGAATCAACAATAAAGACAGACATTTAAAAGGCGAGATTGAATAAGTAGGTTTTGAGGTCTCCAACAATGATAATCTTGTCATAATTGGGAAAGATGATGGACAAGAACTCAAGTCAGATTAGAAAGTTACCATCAGGACATCACGAACTCCATCTTTGTTGCACACCACCAAGCGATGTTTGTCCTTGTATTTGTCCTTGTAGTACAACTCCTCACCTGATGCAGCAGGAAAATACAGCATTCATTTAGAAGTGCAAATATAAAGCCACTGGAAACAGGTTTTATGCACACAATAGTTAGCAGATGCTTAATGAGACACTTAATTTTGATACAGGCCTATGCATTTTCGCCATTTTCGACATTTCAAGCAGTGGCTTCAAGAGTGGATATAGTTATTCACACTGACTTACCTTTCATCAAGTAATTCTTGGACGCCTTTAGAATCCTTGATTTAAGGTGTCCAACCTTGGGTATGCCAGGAGGATACATATGATGCATCATGTAAAACTTGAGTGCTGTATGAAACTCCATCTTGTCACCTGTCTCTCTTTCACCTAAACTCTCTCACGTCGCGCGCGGGTGCGCGCGCAACATCCATGTATATTAAGGTAGCTACAGAGATTAGATCTATAAACAGCCAAAATTACTGATGGGTAAAAATGGCGGTCATCATGTGATCGTAAATCATCGTCGTCAGCGAATCATAGCGCTACCTATGGCCGGAAAGGGCTGAACCTATGACCGGATCTGGTAGGGTCGGAAAAAAAATTTCCGGTACTTACACCGTCACTCCTACAAAGTAATATTATTACTTGGTTACATTTTGCAATTGATCCGCGGTACACATGCGTTCCGAACCGTGGAGGGCGATCCGTGATCCGTTACACCCCCGAACAAGGTTCCCCCCGAATCAAGGACCCCAATTGAAATAAGCCAGTGGCTTTCTTGGGTTTTTATCCTGTTAGTTGACCTTGTATGTAATATGTACTTTCATGTACCTACTTCTGCAAATCTTCTAATAAAGGTTTCAATCAATCAATCAATCAAAAAGGTGCTTAGTGCAGGGTGTAAAGTGCCAAGTGCAGTGCGCATGGTTCAGCTGTTCAGCAACCTGACTGCCTGTGGGAAGAAACTATTTCTGAGGCGGGTGGTGTATGAGTTGATACTTCTATAGCGTTTTCGGGATAGTAGTAGTAGTGTTAGGGCGGCTACACACTAGACGACTTTTCAAGTTGTAACATCGCTGAGCCTCTCACACTAAACGACCGTCGTGCTGGTGTCCGCGTCTCAGCAGCGCGCAGACTGCGCAGCACAACGCACACTACAGGATGTGGCAACGACGGGGGCTCACAGACTACACGATTCTTCACTTGGTCAGGACGATTCGCCAAGCTGTAGTGTCGCAATGCAATGCAATACAACAATGCAATGCACATGCAATTTGCACATGCAAAAAGATGGAGCTCGACACGCAACAACAATGCAATGCACATGCAATTGCACAATGCACATGCAATGCACATGAATGAATGAATGGTCTTTATTGTCATTGCTATAGTACAGGTACCAAACAACGAAATTTGGGAGGGGTGGCTCCCCTGGTGCTAGGAAAGAAAGAAAAAAAAAAAAAAAACAAGAAGGGAAAGGAGCTGGTTTACATAAATAAAGGCTATGTACACTATCCACTATACTATACTGTACAGATAAGACGACTAGGGTTGTCATATTGCACATAGTGTTATTGCACATTCATTTAAAGTGTCGCAGTTTGCAGGCTTGAAATGTACACATTTGTGCCTCAGCACTACACCTGATTTTTTCAATCCAGCAGCTGCCATCAATCCGTCCAGACTGTCCAGGGCCCAGAACCTAGGTCTTTGCTGTGTTCAGGGCCTGGATGGCCCTGGGGTAGAAGCTGTGCTTCAGTCTGTTTGTCCTTGCGGCCATGGTCCTGTACCGCAATGCAATGCACATGCAACAACAATTAGCTGCACTTGTTGCATGTGCATTTATTTGCTCAGAAAAGCCTTCCTTCCATCTGTTCACTCCACCGAGCGCTGACAACTTTTTTCTTCGGAGCCATCCCTTCTTTCACGCCTCCTTCGCGCTGCATTTCCTCGGCCTCTCATTGGTTGTGCTGTCCACACGGGTCGTTGCCCATCTCAGACTAGCAGAATGTAGATTCCGTCGGCCGATAAAATGAAACATGTTTGAAAAGATCTGGAGCCCTGCGACGGCCCCTCCGACAGGATCGGCGGTCCTCCGATTGCGTCTCTGAGCCTGTCACACTAAACGAGCGTCGGAGACGGCGCGTCCCTGGGTTTGCAACGAGTCAACGACTGGAGGATTTTGTCGGCGACAGCTAAATCGGGGTTAAAATCGTTTAGTGTGTAGCCGCCTTTACTCACTACAGTCGGGGTTACTACCTCCCTGTGTTCCTCCATGTTGGACCGGAGGCTTGGATGTCTGCCCGCAACGACAGCAGTAGTGAAACTGGATCCCTCTCTCTCTGTTTGATTCTGTTACTGTGTCGCTGAGCCACACTGATGATGACACCACAACGACAGCAGTAGTGAAACGGGATAATAATAATAATAATCATCATCATTCATAATAACTTTTTATTTGTATAGCACTTTTCCTGCAAACGTTGCAGCTCAAAGTGCTCCAATCATTATATAATCATAATTTCATTATTTAGTCAATATTTAGTCATTATTTAAAGGCAATATTAAAAAGATGGGTTTTTACTCTTGACTTGAACATATTTGCTGAGGTTGCATCCCTAATGTAAACTGGCAGTGCATTCCACAATTTGGGTGCATAAAATTAGAATGCAGCCTCACCAAATCTCTTATTTTGTACATGTGGTACACAGAGAGAATAGCTTTCAGATATTTGGATGCTGTGCCAGTGAGAGCTTTATAAACAAGCAGAAGGATCTTGAAATCTATTCTGAACTTAACAGGAAGCCAGTGTAGAGTCTCTAAATTAGGAGTTATATGAGCTCGTCTGCTTGTATTGGTTAAAACTCTCGCTGCTGCATTTTGGACTAATTGCAGCTGGCCAATTGCAGCTGGCTGAGAGAAGACCTGGGGCCCATTCCACTAAGGTCGATTATCTTCTAAGCCTCGATAAAGTTCTAAGCCTCGATAATGTTAGCTTGCGTTCGGTTCCATCAATGTGGCTCAAATAATTCGCTGCTTGGTTGAGCTCCTTCTGAGTCAGATATAATTAGCCTGGTCGCGACCAGGCTAAAACACTGGCTAAAGTAAGACGCGCGTCAAAAAAGGCTCACAGGCGGAAACTACATCCCGAACGACAGTTCCTCTTTTAGGAAATATTAGTTCCCACTTCACACGAGATAGATAGATGGATAGGTTGACTGTGTGATAGATAGATAATTTGATATTTTGAAAGTGTGATCGATCGATAGATAGTTTGATTGTGTGATAGATAACTTGATATTTTGAAAGATTTCGATAGATCAATAAATAAAAGAGTGTAAAAAATAAAATAAAAGGTAATTGTCTCAACTTGCATAGCTGTCATCCCAGCGGTCTGGCTGGTCCAGTGGTTAAGGCAGCTAGACTTCCAAAGGTTGCGTGTTCGAGACTTGACAAAGTGATTATGTTTTTTTACATTTAACCGAAGATTTCATGCAAAGGCTTCAAACACCATTGTAATCGTGTCAGTTCTTGTAAATTAGCATGCACCATAATTTGATAGCCTACATACTTTTTTAGATGAGATTTTAGATTAGATTCAGACAACGAAATGCAGTAAAAAGTGTGTCCGAAGAGGGATTCGAACCACCGTCTAAAAATGACGAATAAATCCAATGGCAGCGGTCGATACCACTAGGCCAGTGTGACGATATGACTGTTTGTAGCCTGCTGCTGATATCACCACAGTAGTAATATGTGACAGGGCATGGTTAAAAAGTCCTCAACTAGGGCAAAATCTTTTTTCTGTTTTTTCCAGATTATGAAAGGGTAGATTGTAAGCTTTAAAATTATGTGTCATACATTGAAATCTGAAACAAGTTGAAGAAGTCATGGATAGTTTAATGGTGATACCCCCTGAACCACCGTACTGAGATATCTAGCCTCAAACTTCTTCAGAGACGTTTTTCACAGAGGTAATGGGTGGGAACAATAGCTGGTTAACTCCACCCTAATCACTCCCTCAAGACAACCACTGCCCCATTACACTACCTGTCATTACCTACCTGTCATCTGTCAGTGGGGTTGTCAGCTAACCCTCAGGAAGCAAAATTGCAGGGCTGACACTATTAAATAGCTAAATAATAATAATAATAATAATAATAATAATAATAATAATAATAATAATAATAATAATTCAAGATTCATGATTCATCATCATTTTATTGCCATGTGTGCCAAAAGTTTATTACATCCCATTACAAGTACAAGAGAGTAAAATTCATGGCAATGGAAAAAATTAGGCAAGATACAATTGAGCTATACAATAATAGAATGGTAAAAAATTATAATGTTGTGTCTGTGTGTATGCATTTATCATTATAGTCCATAAAGCATCTAGTGGGACTTCGGTGTAGTTCCTTCCCATCCCATCTGGGCATCAAAGCTGTAATACAAAAAGAAGACAGTACATTTAAAATGATTGCCCACTGTTACCAACACCACTTTTACAAAATAGCCTACTACTATCTTCATAAAATAGAATTGCTTATACAATGACAATGACAAATACCTGAAGTGCTGGTGACTCTCATCAAGGTGTCATCTCTCAGAACCTCTCACCTCGTCATTCTGTAACAAAGATGTCAGGTCAGAGGTGTGGACACACTGTTAGTGGAGGTTTTCCATAGACTCTCAGTGTACTATTGTTGTACTGTAAGGAGTAGGCTAGTGAAATCATTTCAATCCACAGTATTATTCTACAGCAAATCTACATATCAATGAATTAATCCTTATTTTTGATATAAGGATTACATTAGCGACAACATTAGCGTTCATTACAAAAGCATTTACTTTTTCTATAATCTATTACATCTCTAACAAAGCTAGCTAGCTAGCTAACAAGCTAACACTTGTTTGGCTAGCTGGTACACACACAAACACACTAAAATGGTGCATGAAACATATTACACTATGTTGCATGTTTAGTAGGTCTGCAACACATGTATTTATTCATTATGTTTTATCTTTGACAACCTATTTCTTCCTCCCACCATCATTAGTGATGGTGGGAGGTGGTCTGATAACTGATGCTAACAACGGGGCTGATGCTACCTTACTCACAAAACAACAAATAACTGTTTGGCTATCCTAAGTAAACAACACAAAATCCTAGTAAACAACACATGTAACTCACTAAAACTTACCCAAGAACACAGCAGAAGGTCTGTGCAGACGACTGTCCCAAGAATAGTGAACTGATGTGGAGATCAATGTCTGACATTCCGTTGTCTTCGTCATAGTCAGATTCGGAGTTCGGAGTTCCCATTATTTATAGTCCAATATAAAGGAGTTCATTAATTGCCCACTGTCGATATTTCTGCCTGCTTTTGAAATTCTGTTGATAGCATTAGCGAGAGGTTCAGCCTCCATCTTGTAAACTTGTCAACAAACAGGTCCACACGCACATGGCTACTTAAATACAGCTGGGGTGGGCGTGGCTACACACACTGCTACACTAAAACGAATAATACCCCCCACCCGACTTTGCTAACTAAATGTAGGTATTTAGTGAATGTAAAACTGTTGGACATGATATCGAGTGGGTTCTTCATCGCTTCGTTTGTCATCCTATGCCAAAAAACGGAAAACATTTTTTTTTCACAACAAGACTTGTTTGGCTCGATTGCGAGGTTTCAAAATGGCCGAGATGGGGACCTATTAATCAGACGCTGTCACATATTCATTTATTAAAATATGAACATATAACAATAACTGGGGCTAGTATGACCTACGCATTTAATCGGTCAGCAATTTCTTGCCAAACCATTTCCCTCGCCTTGTTAATTGCGGCAGTATTTTACATCTTATTTTTCCGTCTTCATTTCGACAGATCGACTCTTCGGGGCTCTTTATGTCTGCGTGCACGCGCCCATATCGAAGATTTGTAAGCCTGTCTTCTGTGAACACTGATGACACAAGCCTGATCCTCGTTCGAGGAATCACCTGAGGCTTGAATTCCAATCCCGAGTTGCCTGATCGCCGCATTTATTTCAATCGCCGATATACTGAGCCACCTTTAGTGGAACGGCCCCCAGATCTCTCCGGATCTCTCTGTCTCTGTTTGATTCTGTTACTGCGTCGCTGAGCCACAACGATCGCCGTTGATCACAGATCAAGTGGTGTCGGCTAGGTCAGTCGCTCAGGGGTGCGTACTTGTGCGTTAAGTTTCTATGACAACATGGATGACACATGGCCTATTGGTTGCTGCCACCTTTCTTCTTTTGGCACTTTTCTGGGTACATTAGTCCATTGGCCAGTACGCTCTACTCTGTATATGTGTTTGCTTACGTGTATGTGTGTGTGTGTGTGTGTGTGTGTGTGTGTGTGTGTGCGTGTGTGTGTGTGCTCCATTTCACTCAGTAAAACACTCTCTATTGAACAAAAGTACTCCATAAATGTATTTTCATAATGTGCGTTTGTTTGCTTACGTGTGTGTGTGTGTGTGTGTGTGCACGTGCATGTGTGTGTTTGTTTACAATAAGTGTCTATAGATATATGTACACACGTCTGTGTGTTGAAGTTTGTGTGTGTACTTTCACCTGTGTGTGCATGTGTTTACCGACACACTTCCATAGACTTTTGTTTATTTTTGATGCTTCATTCACCCTCATTACCCCCCCCCCCCCCCCCCCCCCTGTTCCCCCTCATTCACCCCCCAGCCAAGCCTATTCACAAACCTCTAAATAATCTATTCTTGGTGTGTGGACACAGAAGGTTCCTGATGACAGAGAGCAGTGACTGGGAGGGGGGGGGGGGGGGTTTATATTGAAGAGAAGTGCACATGATGGCACTAAATGTCCCCAGCAGAGCACGGCAGCCTGCCCCGACTGGTCAACGGGACCAAGCTGGAACTGGCCGCATGTTAGCTCTGCTTGTGTCCTCTCTCTCTCTCTCTCTCTCTCTCTCTCTCTCTCTCTCTCTCTCTCTCTCTCTCTCTCTCTCTCTCAATTCAATTTCAATTTCAAAGGGCTTTATTGGCATGGGAAACATACATTTACATTGCCAAAGCATGTGAAGTGTGAAGATAAAAAACAAAAACAAAAAGAATGTAATGTACTGTACATACTAGAATAAATAAATAGATTACATACTAGATTAAAAATCAAATAAATAGATTACAAATAGATTACATACTAGAATAAATAAATGAAATAAAACTTATTTCAATTCTTATGGTGGTTTTAGCCCATTTGATTGCCTTTTTCTATCACAGCAGCTAACACATCTTGCTGCTGTGTTTGCACATTGCTGTACCTCACCCAGCAGATATGGTAGCCTTTCGACATTGGTCAAGTCCTCAAAGTCTCCCTGGATGTTGGTGATCAGTGGGAAGTATGTGTCCCTGATGTCCTTGTACAGCTGGCAGGTAGTTAAGAAGTGCAGCTCTGTTTCCACCTGGTTTTGTGTGCAGTGGGTGCACAGTCTGTCTGGTCTGGGGAGCCAGGTCTGCCTGTGGCGGCCTTTCTCGATGGCCAGGTTGTGTTCACTGAGTCTGTACATAGTCAAAGATTTGCTTAGCTTTGGGTCTGTCACAGTACTCAGGTATTCTGCCACTGTGTATTTTCTGTTTAGGGCCAAATAGCATTCCAATTTGCTCGGGTTTTTGATTGATTCTTGCCAATGTGTCAGGTAGTTTTCTTTTTGTTTTCTTATAATTTGGTTTAGTCTAATAGGTGGCTCTGCTTGTGACTGTGAGAGTCCCAGAACTAGCTGGCTGAGGGGGCATCTCCCTAGAGTCTCTCTGTGGGTAAGGGCTTTGTTGTGGAGCGTGTCAGGGTGACTTTCTTTTAGGTGGTTGTAAAATTTAAACGCTCTCTTTTGAATTTTTATAATTAGTGGGTATCGTCCTAATTCTGCTCTGCATGCGTTATCTGGTGTTTTGCGTTGGATACGAAGAATGGATTTGCAGAACTCTGCATGCAGAGTCTCAATTTGGTGTTTGTCCCATTTTGCAAAATCTTGGTTGGCAGGTGGACCCCAGACCTCGCAACCATAGAGGGAAATGGGTTCTATAAGGGAGTCCAATAATTGAGCCAATAATTTGAGCTCTCTCTCTGTCTGTGTCTCCTCTCTCTCTCTCTCTCTCTCTCTCTCTCTCTCTCTCTCTCTCTCTCTCTCTCTCTCTCTCTCTCTCTCTCTCTCTGTCTCTCCCTCTCTCTCCCTCTCTCTCTCTGTCTCTCCCTCTCTCTCCCTCTCTCTCTCTCTCTCTCTCTCTCTCTCTCTCTGTGTCTCTATCTCTCTCCCACTCTCTCTCTCTTTCTCTTTCTCTCTCTCTCTCCTTCTCTCTCTCTCTCTCTGTCTCTCTGTCTCTCGATTTCTCTCCCACTCTCTCTCTCTCTCTCTTTCTCTCTGTCTCTCTCTCTCGCCCTCTCTCTCTCTCTCCTTCTCTCTCTCCCTCTCTCTTTCTCTCTCTCTCCCTCCCCCCCTCTCTCTCTCTCTTTCTCCCCCCTCTCTCTGTCTCCCTCTCTCTCTCTCCCTCCCTCTCCCTCTCCCTCTCTCTCTCTCTCTGTCTCTGTCTCTCTCCCTCTCTCTCTCTCACACTCTCTCTTTCTCTCTCTCTCTCCCTCCCCCCCTCTCTCTCTCTCTCTGTCTCCCTCTCTCTCTCACTCCCTCCCTCTCCCTCTCTCTCTCTCTCTCTCTCTCTGCATGCTGGGAAGTTTGGTGAGTGTGCGGGTTGGTGGGAGCGACTTTTGCAAGGTTTTCTCTTTGATCTTTTTCTTATGTCGTTTTTCAGTATATGGTATAGATCGTATATTCTTTAGTTTGTGCGGGGTTAGGGTTGGGGTTAGGGTTTAGGTTTTTGTTAGTTTTTTTGTTTGTTTGTGCGCTAATGGCGTCCCAGGGGACGTCGGCGGTTTCCCTCCGTCATGGAGTAAGAATACCGTCAGACCCGGGGGTCAGTGTAGGAGGTTTTACTCATTGTGGGCGCTGTTGTCGGGCATGGTAACCTGACTGACGCTGGGTGCACACAGGGCCAATGCGTTGCGTTGCGTCGTTCTGGCGCAACCTGGTGGGATGGACTTGACGTACTTCAACGTGCGATGCAGAAAGCTACATCTACTCGTGTTGCTAGGGAAGTTTCCCACAGAAGTGGGGAAAAAAACGTCAGATCAGATATATAAACGGGTTATTTTGATAAACTGGACACATTTTGTGAATATATATGGTTACTTTCTTGCCTGAAAACATATAAAAACGTCATAAAATGACATTAACACTTGTAGAGCCAAATTACAGATTTTAGCCAATGGCGGCCAAAATTGAGGATTTAAAATCTGAGGCGAGAGCTCCGTGCAAGAAACTACTTCCGGTTGTTTTGACGGATCCAACGCAACGCAACGTTTTTTGACTGATTGCCGCACCCTGACGGTCAAGAAACGCAATGCAGAGCAACGCAACTGATCAACGCAACGGCAACGCAACGGCCCCATTGAGATGAATGACTTCCGGTGCAACGCAACGCAATGGCCCTGTGTGCACCCGGCGTTACACTTCACGGATGATCACGATTTCAGGTGTCCCCCCATTTATACCCAATGAAGCGCTGGAGAGAGAGTTGCAGGGTTTCGGGAAAATAGCGAGTGGGTTCAGAAGTATCGGGTTAGGGTGTAAGGACGAGAAACTAAGACATGTCCAGTCCTTAAGGAGACAGGTGTTCATGTTTCTGGTTTCCCCCACACAGTCGTTAGACATATCTTTCAGAGTGAAACATGATAGGGGCTATTACATGGTTTATGCAAGCTCTGGGAATATGAAGTGTTTTGAGTGTGGGGACGTAGGACACAAGTGCTCTGCCTGTCCTCACAGGCAGCGGCCGGCGGCCGGCGGAGAGCCGGGTGCTGCGCAGAGCGGGGCGGGGGGGGAGGAGGCAGAGGCAGGTACGAGTGGGCAGGGAGGACAAGAGGAGCGGGGGGCGGGTGTGGTGCTGGCGGAGGTAGAGGCGGGAGAAGGTCAGCGGGAGGCAGCGGGTGTGCTACCCGAAGTGGAGGCAGGCATGAGTGGGCAGGGAGGACAGGAGGAGCGGAGGGCGGGTGATGTGCAGGCCGAGTTGGATGCAGGGGAAGGGCCGAGTGGGGAGGGAGGGCAGGGGGAGCCGGTAGAGGCTGCAGAACAGGAGGTTCGCGCTGGGACAGATAAACCTGCAGTAGGAGCAGACTGCCCAGTCGCTAGTGGTGCTGGTAGCGGAGGGGTGGCTGCACAGCAGGGTGAGGGAGAGGCGGCCGAGCCGCCCGTCAATGAGAACCTCGTCCTCGATAACGAGGAGATGGACTCTGTTTCTGACGTTGAGTCAGAATTTTCAGTAGCTGACTCACAAGGTGACATGTATACATTGGAGGAAATCAACATGTTCCTTGATGCAACATACGGAAAAAAAATGAACAGGGTGAATGAATATTTTCCCAACAGTGAGAAATGTATAAGGACTGTGCTGACGTTGCAAAAGCGGGTTAGTCTTGATGACTTAGATGAAAAAAAACGTTTTAGGCTACGAAAGCATGTCACCGCGATGAGGAAGGTGAAGAAGGTAAAGAAATTGAGCAAATCTAAATAAATGAAAAATATGATGCTGTTTCACTGGGTGTGTTTTCTTTTCCATCTGTTTTCTCTGGCTGTTCACTGGTTTTCAGCCTCTAATTTCCATATGGAAGGGCTAAGGGTTGGTTCTTTGAACATGAATGGCGGGAGGGATAGACAGAAGAGGGCTTTAGTGTCCGAACTGTGTGAACAAAAAAGATTAGATGTTTTGTTTTTACAGGAAACACACAGCAACATAGAAAACGAAGTGGAGTGGGGTTTAATGTGGAGGGGTCAGTATTTTTTTAAGCCATGGTACTAATACAAGTGCTGGGGTGGCTGTGTTGTTCGCACCTGGAATGGCTGTAAAAGTAACTTCCAGTGTTGAAATAGTAATGGGTAGGGTTCAGATGGTCAGGGCTGAGATTGGTGAGGTCAGTTTTTGTTTTATTAATATGTATGCTCCCAATCAGGGCTCAGAGAGACTGGACCTTTTAAAAAAATTGAAGGACGCCTTACAGCAGTGTGGGCGGGAGGAATGCATCATTTTAGGAGGGGATTGGAACTGCACGGTGGATTTCACACTAGATAGGACCAGTGAGGAACCCCATCTACAGTCTTCCACACAGTTGTCTAGGATCATTAAACAGGCAGACTTAGTGGATGTATGGAGAATAAAGAATACACAAGTTAGACAGTACACATGGGTGAGGATAAACGATGGGATCATTAGTGCAGCTAGATTAGATAGGTTTTATGTATCACGTGTTTTTAGCCCTAAATTATTGAACAGTTTTATCTACCCTGTTGGTTTTACGGATCATCACCTCGTCACCATAGACTTTTATCTTTCCCCCAACACAAAGTGTAGTTTTTATTGGCATTTTAATGTTAAATTATTACCAGATAATTTATTTTGTGAAAAATGTAAAATGTTTTGGGAGGGAAGGGCAGGAAGGAAGAGTTTGACTCTTTAAGCCAGTGGTGGGAGGTAGGGAAAACAAACATCCGGGTTTTTTGTCAGCAGTACACTGCTCACTCAACCAGTAGGGTCAAGGCAGCCATTCAGACGCTAGAGCAGGAGATCAGAGACATTGAGGGTGGTCTCAGGGGGGGTTTTGATGGGGATTTTTTAAATAAGAAAAAGAAAGAGCTCAGCAGGATTTTATGTGAGAGGGTGAAGGGAGCTATGGTGAGGGCACGTTTTATGAGGATCAAAGACATGGATGCACCTAGCTCCTTCTTTTTTAATTTAGAAAAATCTGTGGCTCAGACTAAGCAGATGGTATGCCTCCAGCTCCAAGATGGGAGGTTGACCACCGAACCGGCTGAGATGAGGAGGCATGCCGTAGGCTTTTATACTGCCCTCTACAGGGCGGAGGACTCCGATGCAGGAGCTTCAGCAGAGCTTCTGCAGGGATTGCCCCAGTTGGGGAGGGAGGAGGTCTCTGCCTTGGATACCACGATCAGCCTGGAGGAACTCACTGCTGCTGTGGGACAGTTAGCACCTGGTCGCGCTCCAGGCATAGATGGGTTGCCTGCAGACTTTTTTAAACACTTCTGGAGCTGGTTGAGGACAGACTTTTTGGAGGTATTACAGGAGTGTGTTAGGGAGGGTGTCTTACCGGTGTCCTGCCGGCGGGCAGCACTCTCTCTACTTCCAAAAAAAGGAGACTTGGCCCTGATTAAAAACTGGAGACCTGTGGCACTTTTATGCACGGATTATAAATTGCTGTCGAAGGTGTTGGCGAACAGACTAAAAGGCTATCTGGGAATACTGGTGCAGAAAGACCAGTCGTATTGCATCCCGGATAGGACTATAATGGACAATCTGTAACTCTTCTTATCCACCTCATTTTTCTGGTTTTCTGCTCGAAATGACATGCCCACAGTGAATATAGAATATCTCCACAATCACAAGGGCCTTCATAATGATCTTGTTATCAAATGAAAGCTAACACATGTGGGGTGGCTGTAGAAGTGTCAGAATCAAAATCTATGTTACTGTGTCAGAGTAAATAGAGCTAGAACATTATAAAACATCTCAAATTCAGTCTCCGCCTAAAAAAACAACAGCTTTTACAGTGAATATCACCTTGGAAACCTGATGACCAAGCCCAAATCATCTAGGAATCAGTACTCCAGGGTCTTATTAGTACTTGTGCCAAAGTCGATGCTAGTAATGTGAGCAAATGCAACTTTGTACCTGTTTTAGTACAGGTATGTTTAGGCGGACACCTATATGTTTAGGCCATTTGGAGATATGTTGGCACCATCTTTGACCTTTGACCTTTCTCATGTATCAGATTTATTTTTATTTTTATTTTATTTTTTTGGATTTTTGGGGGGGTTTGGCCGACCAATGGTATGGAAATTCGGCGTTGAAACCGGACATGACACATTCTCCAGTTGGAGAAAACTGGAAGTGACTTCGGCCGTGTTTACCGTCTCGGAAACAAAATGGTGGCATCGTATAGCATGCAAAGTTGTGAAAAAAATGTGACATCGATGAAGAGAATTGATCGAGGTAAGCTCTTTATATCACTTCGGATCCACCTGTGGGTCCGTTGGATCAGAAAAGGTTTTAATGAGAGATGTTTTAGATGTGTGTAAAATGTATGATTTGGATGTTGGTGTTTTATCTCTTGATCAAGAGAAGGCCTTTGATCGTGTTGACCATGTTTTTTAATTTTCCACACTGAGGGCTTTTGGATTTGGGGAGGGTTTTTTAGCATTTATAAAAGTATTGTATAAGGACGCGTCTTGTATGGTTAAGGTGGGGGGCGGGCTGAGCTGTCCTATTCCTGTGGAGAGGGGGATCAGACAGGGCTGCCCCCTCTCTGGGATGTTATACTCCCTGGTAATTGAACCATTTTTAAATAAACTCAGGAATGGTCTCACAGGGCTCTCCCTACCGGGGCTACCACAGAGCCCACCCTTAGTGGTGTCAGCGTATGCTGATGATGTGAGTGTTTTTATAAAGGAGCAGAGGGATGTAGAGTTTTTAGTTGAGGTTTTAGGTTTTTATGAAAAGGCCTCCTCTGCAAAAGTAAACTGGGAGAAGAGTGAGGCCTTGCAGGTAGGACAATGGCGGGATAGGGCAGCTCCCAGTCTGCCGGGGGGTCTTAAATGGGGAAGAGCAGGTATGAGGGTTTTAGGTTTGTTTTTAGGTACGGAGGAGTTTCAGAGGCAGAACTGGGAAGGTGTTGTGGAGAAGGTGTGCACCAGATTGTCTAGGTGGAAATGGCTGTTACCACAGCTGTCATATAGGGGGAGAGTTCTGGTCGTTAACAACTTGGTCGCCTCAACCTTATGGCACAGACTGATCGTTCTAACTCCACCAAGGGGCCTGGTCGAGGAGATACAGAGGACGGTGGTGAGTTTTTTCTGGTCAGGCCAGCATTGGATTAAGGCCCCTGCATTGTACCTTCCAGTGGAGGAAGGGGGGCAGGGCCTTATAGACATTGCTGGCAGGATAAGGGCCTTCAGGCTGCAGGCAGCGCAAAGAATGATTTATAACTTTGGAATGAGCTGGCGGGATACAGCCCGTCTTCTGATGAGGAGGGCTGGTCGCCGCGGCTATGATTACCAGCTGTTCCTGCTCCAGCTTGAGCTAGTGGACCTTACTGGGCTGACGTCCTTCTATACGTCGGTCCTGCAGGCTTGGCACGTTTTTAAGGTCCACAGAGGTACAGCAATAACACCTGGGATGTGGTTGTTTGAGGAGCCATTGCTGTATAATGCCCTCATAAGAACACCCATCTTGGCCTCTGCCAGCCTGCGGTCCAGCCTGAGGGAGGCCGGTGTTGTGAAACTGGGCCACTTGGTGACCTTATCCATACAACAGCTGGCAGAGAAAACTCACATCAGATCCGTCAGAGTACTCGAGAGATTGGTGGAGGAGGTCTGTGCATCCCTGCCGGAGCCCCTAAGAGCATTTGCTGAAAACCGTACTTTATCTGACCAATGGGATGATGAGTGGGAGTATTTGTTTCCGCCTTTGTTTGTCTCCCCTGCTGTTGGCGAGTGGCAGGAAGGAGGGGGGCTACTGTCTTTTACAATCCCGGAGTTGTGGGAATTTGAGACGTTAAGCAAGAAGGCGGTATATTACAGCTGTGTGAAGGTCTCACACTTGGGTTCCTTGGCGGGGATCGAGGCATCGAGGTGGACTGAGTTCTTCGCTCCAGACTCTTCCCCGAAAGGCTGCTGGAGGTCCCTGTACAAGTCCCCCTGTGAAAAACGGACAGGTGACCTCCAGTGGAGGATTATACATGGGGCCATAGCCACCAATAGACATCTGGTGCACTTGAACCCAGACATAGTTGAGGACTGCCCGTTTTGCTCAGCAGGGGAGTCCTTACAGCACCTTTTTATCCAGTGTCCAAGACTGAGGGGCATTTTTAGTCAGCTGGAGGAGTTTTTTATGGGGTTGGGAAATGTCTTTTCTTTTAAACTTTTTATCTATGGTCCACGATATTCGGCGGCAAAAAGGTTTTTACATGTTTTATTAAATTATTTATCAGGAGTGGCGAAACTGGCCATATGGAAAACAAGGAAGAATTGTATCCAGGGTCAGGGGTCAGTAGACCCACTCCTGATGATGTGTGGATTGCTGGCAGCACGCCTCAGGTTGGAGTTAGTTTTTTACCAGTTAACTGATCATTTAGATGCTTTTATGAGTATTTGGGGTATTGGGGAAGTTTTATGTTCTTTGCAACAAGGGCTGCTGGTGCTTCATTTTTAAGTTCGTTTTTTTTCTTTTCTATATTTTGAAATGTGGTCCTTTTTTGATTTTGATGGTTGTGCTTTTCTTATGAAGTAAATGGAATAACCTGTATGTTTTGAAAGGTGAATAAAGAACATTTTAAATCTCAAAATCTCTCTCTCTCTATCTCTCTCTCTCTCTCTCTCTCTCTCTCTCGCTCTCTCTCTCTCTCTCTCTCTCTCTCTCTCTCTCTCTCTCTCTCTCTCTCTCTCTCTCGTAGAAGCCTCTGGAGATGCCCTGTGTGTGTGTGTATGTGTGTGTGTGTGTGTGTGTGTGTGTGTGTGCTGCACGATTAATCGATTTTAAATCGAAATCGCGATTTGAAATTATGCGATTAGCTAATCGCAAAGCCTGCGATTTGCCTGCGATTTTTTTTTTTTTTTTTTTTTTTTTTTTTTTTTTAC
The DNA here is from genome assembly GCF_963989245.1 of Nansenia antarctica. Classification (NCBI taxonomy): domain Eukaryota; kingdom Metazoa; phylum Chordata; class Actinopteri; order Argentiniformes; family Microstomatidae; genus Nansenia; species Nansenia antarctica. The sequence continues at coordinate 42,544,088 of NC_137675.1, read as the reverse complement.
TATTTAGCAGACGCTTTTAATCCAAAGCGATTTACAATTACGAATTACAGGGACATTCCCCCTGGAGCAACTGAGGGCTAAGTGCCTTACTCAAGGGCACACTAGTAGTGGTGTGGTTTCAGGCGGGATTTGAACTCACACAACCTTCCGATCACAAGTCCAACTCACTAGACCACCACTACCCGTATGGGATACGTCATACAGCGCGTCGGATTCAACGTCAATGAACGTCAACGTCAATGAACGTCAACAATGAACGTCAACAATGAACGTGAACGTCAATGAAAATAGGTGATAGATAGATTCATCCAATCACCTGCCAAGTATTTTTTGAAAGTACCTGCCCTTTTCCAAACAGCTTCCAATTAAGCTTTCCTAGATGGTTGTGTGAAACAAACTACCTGAGTCAGGTTAGTAATGCTCCATCACATGTTTTAATCTGAAGCTTGATTTTAAAGCAACCCAACTTTAAAGCAACCCAATGTAAGTTTAGTTCTTTCACTCGTAGCTCGGGCTGTGGGGGTGCTAGAGGAGGGAGCCTCTAAGTCCCCTGAAGACGTACAAACAAACTGCACGTTGATACGACCTTCCTAGCCGGAGATATGGCCACACTTAACAAAAACTTCCTTTTTTTTTTTTTTTTTTTTTTGCTATTTAAAAAAATAATAATCGCAAATTAATCGCAATCGCGATATCTGTCCAAATAATCGCAATTCGATTTTTTCCCCAAATCGTGCAGCCCTAGTGTGTGTGTGTGTGTGACATAAGGTTTGAGCAGACATTGGCTCCTCGGGATGCCCTGAAGCAGTGCTTTTCCATCCTGTTCCAATAGGGATCCAAGCTTTTGTTGTTGCTTAGTGCTAACACACCCTGTTCAACCAATCAAGGACTTGAAGGAGTAGTTAGTGAAAGGGTTGGTCCTCTCCTGGTCTGTCCTGTTAGCTGGAGCTGTGTGTTGCTATCCTTGGTGCTGAAGTTGGTTCTCTCTCTCTCTCTCTCTCTCTCTCTCTCTCTCTCTCTCTCTCTCTCTCTCTCTCTCTCTCTCTCTCTCTCTCTCTCTCTCTCTCTCTCTCTCTCTCTCTCTCTCTCTCTCTCTCTCTCTCTCTCTCTCTCTCTCTCTCTCTCTCTCTCTCTCTCTCTCTCTCTCTCTATATATATATATATATATATATATATATATATATATATATATATTGACAAGCAGACAGACACTATTAACAGACAGACAGACAGTATTGACAGAGAGACAGACAGACAGTATTTACAGACAGACAGGCAGACAGACAGCCACTATTGACAGACAGACAGTATTGACAGACAGACAGTATTGACAGACAGACAGGCAGACAGACATTGCTATTGACAAGCAGACAGACAGTCAGACAGTATTGACAGATACACAGTCACTGATATGTGACATGCTTGGTCCTCATATCGGACAGGCAGACAGGCAGAGAGATAGACAGGCAGACAGACAGACAGACAGACAGGCAGACAGACAGGCAGACAGGCAGAGAGACAGACAGACAGGCAGACAGGCAGACATTGATAATCCTATTCGTACAGTAACATTCCTGTCCTTGTCCGAGCCAGGAGATAATCACTTAACAGTGTTGTGTGTTGCATCCCTCAGTGTAGTGTACAGTAGAGAACACTGTGTCCTGTAAGACACAGCACTGTCACTGATACCATGACTGGCTCTCTTTACATTTACATTATCCTCCTGAAAAGGCTAGCTGATCTCGGTGTCAACAAGGGGCTAATTCTCTGGATCAGAGATTTTCTCTCTTGCCGCCCACAGAGGGTCTCTGTCAGTGGGAGAATTTCAGATATGCTCACTGTCAGCACAGGCTGCCCACAAGGCTCTGTCTTTTCCCCTTTTTTATTTTCTCTTTTTACAAATGAATTTATGATTAATGAGAAACATTTTTGTTTGATCAAGTACGCTGACGACATGGTCCTAGTCGGCCTCCTGCAGGAAAAAGACCCCTCTGGTGAAGCTGGCCCACACTAAGGCTCTGGTGAAGCTGTCTACCTGGCTACACTACGGCTCTGGTGAAGCTGTCTACCTGGCTACACTAATGGGGCTTTTCCATCAGCAGCCCAGGTCGGCCCAGGTCGGTTCGCGTCAGGTCGGTTCAGCCCGCTTTAGATCAGTTCTGGTTTTCCATTATACACAAACCGACCCGGACTAGTAGGAGGAGTAGACGATAGTAGGCGGAGTTACGCGTCACACGCAGCCTGGCAAAAAGCTTCCGGGTGTACACAGCAACAACAGCCGTGATTTTTTGGGAGAGAAAGAGAAAGAGAGAGAGGAAGCTATGTACACATAATAAAGTCATGTTTTTTGAACCCTTAAAACCACTGCCTTCACTTGTCTGCTTTATGAACTGTAGTATCATCATCGGGAAACGCCGACAAGACGCGAATCTACCGGCATTTGACTCATGAGTGAACGGCGAAAATGGCTGGACAGCACAGCAGCAGCAGAGGGTGAACTCCCGGTTCATCGAGTTTACGGTTAAAAGCATATCTTCTCGGGGTGTCAGCGCGGTGGTTAAGGGCTCAAAATGACCGTAGACCGATGGTGAAGTTAGCAAAGGAGTATTGTGTTTGTACCACCTCCACAGCCGGTGTTATTCACGGACAAAGACGGTGCATAATAGCGATTTTTGTGTTGTGCTTGTTGTAAATAAAAGTTCTATGATTCATTGAAATGACATTAAACTAAGATAATACGATGGTCAGCATAATTTTTCGAATCTTTATTAATAAGCTATTACAGAAACTCTAGTGACATTTTCCTAGAGCGAATGTGGTATTTCAAGATGGCGGTTAGTGAAGAAATCTATGGACATGGGATGACGATTTCCATTGACCAATCAACGGTGTGCAGCGTCACACGTCACACGCAGCCTGGCAAAAAGATCCGGATGTTAAAATTTAGACCCTGCTCTCGATGTGGAGCTAAAGAAGCGACCCGAACCGACCTGGGACGACAATGGAAAAGGGGAAAAGAAGCAGGCCGAAGCGGGCTGGCCTGCTTTGGCCTGCTTTTGCGCTGTAATGGAAAAGCGCCATAAGGCTCTGGTGAAGCTGTCTACCTGGCTACACTAAGGCTCTGGTGAAGCTGTCTACCTGGCTACACTAAAGCTCTGGTGAAGCTGTCTACCTGGCTACACTAAGGCTCTGGTGAAGATGTCTACCTGGCTACACTAAGATCTCCAGAGACCCATCCCACCCTGGGAACGAACACTTTGTTCGGCTGCCCTCGGGCAGGCGGTTCAGGACCATGTCCGCAAGGACAAATAGACTGAAGCTCAGCTTCTACCCCAGGGCCATTCAGGCCCTGAACATAGCAAAGACCTAGGTTCTAGGCCCTGGACAATCTAGACAATTTGATGGCAGCTACTAGATTGTAATCAAGTGCAATACTGAAACACAACTGTGAACATTTCAAACCTGCAAACTGCGACACTTTAAATGAATGTGCAATAACACTATGTGCAATATGACAACCCTCGGGTACATAAGGTTCAGAGATAGGAAATGTTAGGATATGTATAGCATAGCATAGAGTACAGCACAGTGTTTTATTTGTATAGTATAGTATAGTGGATAGTGTACATAGCCTTTATTTATGTAAACCAGCTCTTTTCCCTTCTTGTTTTTAGTTTTTTTTTCCTAGCACCAGGGGAGCCCCCCCTCCCAAATTTCGTTGTATGGTACCTGTACTATATCAATGACAATAAAGACCATTCATTCATAAGGCTCTGGTGAAGCTGTCTACCTGGCTACACTAAGGTGAATTGTGGTGTAACATTAGCCAGCTGGAAATCAATGTGGCTAAGACCCAGACCCGTCACCAGGGCCCAGTCTTAGGGTGGGCCAATGAACTGCATGGGGGGGGCACAATTATTATTAACTATTTTATATAATCCGATATGCTATGGTATTCGTCATGCAACACTGACATGCATAGTAGGTTGCAGAGGCTAAATTGGACACGTAGCCTACCGATGAAGACTAGACCTAAAATTATCAGAATGCAGCAAATAACATAACAATAAACACAGGCGAAGCTGGTTTATTACAAGGCCTTGTCGACCCGAGTAGGCCTAAGCTAAACTTATTTGAATGCAAGTTACTTTATAGCGTGGAGAGGCCAAGTTGTGCATTACAATGCGCACAGGTCAATAATTGGCACCAACCCGGCACACTTACAAGAACAAGAATTAAATAAATGCCAGGGATAGCCTACGTAACTAAAATTAGGAGACTGGCACGCAATCAGTGCACTTCCAAAAGGGATACAGTATGACCGACCGATCGTGTGATCATCACATTAAAACCACCCATCTACAGCAATGATCAGCCAGATCCTCATCATTGAACACGTGATACACAAAGCACATTAAATATATTAAATATAGCATAACCGTGCAAACAGCTCATCTCTCCAGTTGAAAAAGCTGTCGAGAATACAACTAGCAAAGCATCACCACGGCGGGTGCTCACACACACACACACACACACACACACACACACACACAATATTAACTTACCCTGAATTCGCACTCTCCTCCCGGCTCAGAAAAGAAGGAGGCGGCGTTTTTCAGTGATGAATCTCCTCATCAGTAAGTCCTTCCACTCATCCTTGAACTTGTGGGTGAGGTCCTTTTCGAAGGCAAGCTGAATCAGTTGAGCCTTGCGCTTGTGCAACATGCTGCGCCGATGCTCAGAGAAAACATTTTTAAGGGTTGAAAAAGAGTTTTCACAAGTCGCGGTAGACGCTCCCAAAGTTAGGGCGAATGTATAAGCTTGGAGGACAGTTGGCATGGCCTGGGTGCTGAGTGGAACGTACTGAGAATATTGGCTAGTGTCCATTTTCCATCTTTGGGGGGAAACGAGGTGTCCTCCATCTTCTTTACCAGGAACCCACGAGCCACAGCATATTCAGATTCAACCACTTCAGTTCGAGCTAATCTTAGGAGAGGAGTGACCTTCGATGGATCCATGAAATCCTCGGCCTCTGGGTTTAAAGCAGCCAGCGCACCAATGAGCTCGCAGCTGCGCTCTCCAAAACGCGCATCCATCTCTCCTTGCACAGCATCAATAACACTGTAAAACACTCTCAGGAACTCTGTCTTTTCGTCAGTGTCCCTCTGTGACTGTCCAACCGTTCCTTCAACTACAAATGCACCAAAGCTCTTGTTAATTGTGCGTCTTCTCTTAGTTGGACAGCTGGGACCAGCCTCGTCAGTGGCTGAGGCTGGAGGAGAGCAGAGGTCCCAGAGCGCAGTAAACTCATCCTCTGTGCGCAGTGATTTTACGCATTCAGATGCACTGTTCACAAGAGTAACCGCAGTGAACAGGTCCATGTTCTCGCTTTGTAGCAGTCTGTTTGGTGGCTCGAAAAGTAACAAAACTTTCTGAACAACGTGTGCAGTAAAAAGAAAGCTGCGTTGTGATATGGCACGAAGAAGCCCAGTAGCCTCGACACGCGCCTCAGCATGGCCCCGCGCGTTCTCCACCTCGGTCAACACCGTGGATATATCCTGGAAACTTTTCAGCACCACATTGACTGTTGCCAAATGGCCAGTCCATCTCTGGTCCAAGAGGCGTTTCAAGGTCTCGCCCTTGTATTGAATGTTGACGGTTGGCCTCCTGATGAACTTATATAGCATATCGCATACGCTGAAAAATTCCTGGACAGCCTCTTCACAGGACATGGCATGAATCACAACTAAGTGAAGTTGGTGATTAAAACAATGAATATATGGTATGTCACGACCCAGTTTGTTCTGTAGCAGTTTCTGCACACCGCCGTGTCTCCCTGACATTAGTGACGCGCCATCGTAAACCTGACTCAGGATTTTGTCAGGGCTCAGTCCAGCTTTCTTGAGCGCATCAATGATGACACCTGTTAGTGTCTCTGCATCCCCCTTCTCTGACGTGGACATTACCAATAGGCGCTCACTGACCCCGTAGCTCTCATCATCAACATAGCGCACAACTATCGATATGTTTTCCTGGCCTGTAGGATCCCGTGTCCCATCCACTTTTATTGTGTACCAGCTGTCCCCTACTTGTCTCACTATCTCCTCTGTCACAAGTTTGCTCATCATTTCTATAATCTCGTTTTGGATTACTGGGCTGGTGTAGCGTGCATTGTGTGGAATTGCTTGTGTGATCTTTGCCAGTTCTGCATCTTTACGTATGGTGTACTCGAACAGCGACAAGAACAGCCCAACGGAACCATGGTCATCGTCTAGCACACCGGCAAAACCACAATTATCTCCACGTAGGGGCAACTGATTGACCACTAAAAACTCGAGCATATCAATGATAGCTGACATGTAATATATGTTGCGTGCCAGCTGTTCGGAGTTTAGGAGAGTGGAAATCTCCCTTCCCGTCTCTTTACGTTTTACAGAATCCCTCCACATTGCTTCACAGGCTAAATGCTCCTTTGAAAGGGCATGCTTATTTAAGCCCTTGTTTGTTTCCACGGCATGTTTCCAGTCATTAAATCCCCTAATGGAGAAGGTTGCATCGGATGATTTGAATGTTCTACATGCGTAGCAAAACGCAGCGTCCTTTTTCATCGAATATTCAAGCCAGTCCCTGTTCCTATACCAGCTAGAGGCGAATCATGATCGTTTTTTTGCACCAAACATCCGGACTGGATATTTGGTCAAAATAACCTGTTTAGGCTGGTCCATTCCAAGGTCATCCGATGGCTCCACCACTGAACCAAGATGAACAGTAGTCGTCGGGGGGCTAGCAAGGCTAGTAGTAGCCCTAGCCCTAAATGTTGGGCTAGTAGCTAAACTCACCTCGCTAGTGGTAGCCGTCTGGGTGCTAGTGTCAGGCTGCCCACAGTCGCTAATGCTGGTTATATGTCCATCGGGGTTGGGTGCAGCAGCTGCGCCTGCACCTTTCGAGGATTTACCGGCGGTAATCCACTTTCTTATATCCATGATCTTTATTTAAAAAGCTTTATCCAAGCGCAGATTTCACTCAGCTGCTCAGTGCACGCCTGCCTCACACAACTGAAATATCGGGAGCAGCAGCGTGCGTACTGCGTAGCGTAGCGTGCAACTTTCAACTTTCAACTTTCAAATGATTGGTTGTCACTAGAATCCCGTCCAACAAAATGAAAAACACACTATTGTTTCTCAATTTTAATGTCTTCATTTAACATAAAATATGAATCATTTTTAAAATATAAATATATTTCTTTATTTTTAATTTTATATCTGGCCGCCAGTTGGGGGGGCACCAGCACGTCTGTGGGCGGGCCCGGCCCCCTGAGGCCCGCCCATAGTGACGGGCCTGCTAAGACCAAAGAACTAATCATGTACCAAGAGCCAGTTTCACTTGATGGCCAACATGTTGAAACTGTGAATACATTCAAATATCTTGGTACAGTCTTAGATTGTCAGGTGAGCTTCTCTGAAAACACAAAGTATGTTTTCAATAAAATGTTCACAGCGACTCTATCTTCTGAGAAGACTCCGGGGCTTCGGTGTCAGTCAGGAGACTTTAGAGCTGGTGTACAAAACTCTCATTGAGAGTGTTTTAACTTTTCATTTTCCTGTTTGGTTCGGTCACCTGAACTGCAAACTTAAAAATAAACTCTCTCGCATTGTGTCAATGGCCAGTAAGATAGTGGGAAAACCCCAAAATCCCTTGACTGTACTCTTCACAGGACAAGGAAGAAAGCGAGGAGTATCTTGCCAGACAGCTCCCATCTTTTATTCAGACAGTTTGAGCTTTTGAGCTCTGGGAGGCGCTATAGAGTTCCCCTGGCAACTAGAAATATATTCAAGAAGTCCTTCATTCCAAGTGCCATTAGCATCCTTAATTCTGCAAAGTGACCAACAAGATGGAAGCCACAGACAACCCTGTCTATGCCTGTTTGTGTTTTAGGTCGTGCTGGTTGCCTTCTGGCTTCTTGTGTTGATGTTTCTGTTTGGTGAGCCAAAGACAATTTTCCACCTTAGTGGACAATAAAGTTATATTCAATTCAACTCAATTCAATTAAATTCAATTACACTTTAGACATTTAGCAGACACCTTTATCCAAAGCGTCTTACAACAAATACATTTGACTTAGTAAGTGAATCATCTATCCACCAGTCATAGCAGGAAAAAGTAATCTATGCTCAGGCCTGGGGCCATTGGCAGTCGTCGTGCTAGAAGAAGGAAGATTTTCTTTAAATGTTTATTATGACACAGGAGAGACAGTACAGGGGGGTAGTAGATGTCTCAGGAGGGACAGTACAGGGGGGGTAGTAGATGTCTCAGGAGGGACAGTACATGGGGGTAGTAGATATCTCAGGAGGGACAGTACATGGGGTAGTAGATGTCTCAGGAGGGACAGTACAGGAGGTAGTAGATGTCTCAGGAGGGACAATACAGGGGGGTAGTAGATGTCTCAGGAGAAACAGTACAGGTGGGTAGTAGATGTCTCAGGAGAAACAGTACAGGGGGTAGTAGATGTCTCAGGAGGGACAGTACAGGGGGTAGTAGATGTCTCAGGAGAAACAGTACAGGGGGTAGTAGATGTATCAGGAGGGACAGTACATGGTAGTAGTAGATGTCTCAGGAGAAACAGTACAGGGGGGTAGTAGATGTCTCAGGAGGGACAGTACAGGGGGTGGTAGATGTCTCAGGAGGGACAGTACAGGGGGTAGTAGATGTCTCAGGAGGGACAATACAGGGGGGTAGTAGATGTCTCAGGAGGGACAGTACAGGGGGGTAGTAGATGTCTCAGGAGAAACAGTACAGGTGGGTAGTAGATGTCTCAGGAGAAACAGTACAGGGGGTAGTAGATGTCTCAGGAGGGACAGTACAGAGGGTAGTAGATGTCTCAGGAGTGACATTACAGGGGGGTAGTAGATGTCTCAGGAGGGACAGTACAGGGGGTAGTAGATGTCTCAGGAGGGACAGTACAGGGTGTAGTAGATGTCTCAGGAGGGACATTACAGGGGGTACTAGATGTCTCAGGAGGGACAGTATATACTTGTATAGCCATGGTAGCAGTAAAGCCATCCAGCCCCCTATTCCCTAGACACTGGAACAGCAACAACACTTGAAGGTGGAGAAATTGATATTTAACGTGATATTTAACGTGTGCTCTGCTCATAAAAATATGAAATATATTCTTCTATACATTGTTGGGTGCTGTAGCCCTTGAATACTCAACTTTGTGTAAAAAAAATGGCCAGCACTCTCTAAATGTTGAATTTATTAACAGTGAAACGGTCCATGGAATGTGGATATGTTTTATTGAATTCTGTACATAAACCTATTTGAGCTGGAAATGTTTTCATCACGGTGGAGGTATGAGCATCTTACATTTACATTTTTGGCATTTTAGCAGATGCCTTATTCCAAAGCGACTTACAACAAATACATTTGACTAAGTAAGTGAATCATCTATCCACCAGTCATAGCAGGAAAAAGTAATCTATGCTCAATCCAGCGACCATTGGCAGTCGTGCTAGAAGAAGGACACAGGAGAAACAGTACAGGGGGGTAGTAGATGTCTTATAGTAGCTTCTGAACAGTTCCTGCCCATTAAAATAACATTTGATGACTAAAGTCCCATTCCCTCCTGGTCCTATAACTACAATTCCTCATAAAAAGTTCGGAAATGTTATTTTGGTCGATTATTCCTCCACTTTAATACCAATTGGTATTGTATTTTATAACGTTGGAAAGCCTGATTAGTCACCTTTACAACAATGTACAACTTGTAAGGATCATGCGTTCCTGGAATGAGCAACACAGCTAACCGTGTGGATAGTGGCCCAAAAACATTTGCCAAAATCCCCTGCAATATTCTTCTGTTTTGAGGAGTATGGAACCGTAACCAGAACTAATAGTTAGGCTGATAGGCATAACAATTGTGCATTTTATGACTAAAGCATGACATTTTGTCCAGTGTTTCTATAGACTGTAAACTTCAGATTTGACCTCTGGTAGTTAATTTTCAGGTGTAAAATATTTCTGCAAATCATTCTAGAATTTTACTGTGCAATCTAGAACTTCCATTAACTGCAATGTATAATGTCTGCTTGAGTGCATTATGACATCGAATGGAATATTTATAAACATGGTTCTAGTTCATGTCAGCTACAGATCGAGTAGTAATAATAAAAAGTATAATAATAAAAAATAAATAAAATTAAAAAAGTATAGGGGCCTAATTAAGGTAGTGCTGGGGACACATGGGAAGGGGAGGGGGAGAGGGTTAACTGGTGAAGGCGAGCTTGAAGAGGTGGGTTTTGAGGGCCTGTTTAAATGTTGGGAGGGTGTTGGCCTGTCTGATGTGGTTGCAGGAGGGTGTTCCAGAGGGACGGGGCTGCGGCTGAAAAAGCCCTATCACCCCAGGTCCGGAGCTTGGTCCTGGTGGTCTTGAGGGTGGTTTGGTCGTCGAACCTACTTAACAATAAAAAGAGGGCGAGCGATACCCTGTGCTGGGAGGCAACTTCAGGTTGGAGATTTTGTGACGTGTACAACCGATAGGACACTCTTGTGAATGTGAATGCCGCAACTCTTTATAGTATTGTTATACTAGTTGCAGTTCATTTTCTGCCCAAGTAGGAATGGGCCTTTACAGGGCAAACGCTAGGAGTGATTCCAGAATGGAATCTGACACCGTAAAACAACTGTGTATGGTACAGGTCAGGGTTGGGTTCCCTTGAATTTAGATTCAGTCAAAATACAATCCGCTGACTGCAAATAGGGCGATTCTTTTCTCCGTAGGACGGATGCTTATTTTCTGCCATACTAAACGCCCACTTTCGCCAAACCCTCTCTTTTTCATATCATCCATCCATCTCTCTCCCTCTGCGCTTTTCTCACACTAGCTCACCCTTTTCCGCTCCTTCTCTTTCTCTCTTCCAGTCTTTTTTCTTCTTCTTTCCACCTCTCTGAACGTCTTTTGCTCTCTGTCCTGTCTATAGCGATGGGTATCTGCCTCCCTCTCCCTTTCTTTGTCTCTTTCGCTCTCTCTCTCTCTCTCTCTCTCGCTCATTCTGTCCAGAGTGTTTCCATCTCTCTATCCCCTCGGCTTGCTGTGCTCATCCCTCTCTCTCTCTCCCTCCCGGGTCTGTGGGTTGTGTTGGTGGTGTGCTGTGGTGTGCTGTGGGCGTGGAGAGGACTGTGTGGGCTGGTGTACAGTACCCTGATGCGCTGATGTCTCACTTCAGGGCCCGGTAGAGAGAGAGGGAGGGGAATAGAGAGAGAGGCTTTCAGGGCCTGTAGGGAGAGAGGGAGGGGGGGTAGAGAGAGAGGCTTCAGGGCCCTGTAGAGAGAGAGGGAGGGGGTAGAGAGAGAGGCTTCAGGGCCTGTAGGGAGAGAGGGAGGGGGGGTAGAGAGAGAGGCTTCAGGGCCTGTAGGGAGAGAGGGAGGGGGGGTAGAGAGAGGCTTCAGGGTCTGTAGAGAGAGAGGCTTCAGGGCCTGTAGAGAGAGAGGGAGGGGGGGTAGAGAGAGAGAATTCAGGGCCTGTAGAGAGAGGAAGGGGGGGTAGAGAGAGAGAATTCAGGGCCTGTAGAGAGAGAGGAAGGGGGGGTAGAGAGAGAGACTTCAGGGCCTGTAGACAGAGAGGGGGGGGTAGAGAGAGAGGGAGGGGGGGTAGTGAAGGAGGCTCAGGCTTCTATTCTCTCCTCCTGTAAGCCAAAGGCAATAGAGCGAGAGGATGAGGTTACTGTACTGTACACTTACTCTGTGTGTGTGTGTGTGTGTGTGTGTGTGTGTGTGTGTGTGTGCATGTGTGCGTGAGCATGTGTGTACAGTATGTTTGTGTGTACAGTATGTTTGTGTGTGCATTAGGGGTGCAACGGTTCTCGTTTTTTTACGGACGGTTCGGTTTGCCTTCCACGGTTCAATACACTAGTGAACCGTGACGGTTTTCGGTTTATGCTGCGTTTCATTCAAAGTCGGAGGTGGAGTTGGTCTGGAACGCAGTTGCTTCTTGTTCAAATGTTTGTTCATGGTGAGCGGAGTTGAGAACATGGCAACAGTTTGAGGAAGCCCTGGATTGCTACAAATCTGCGTTGTGGGGTCATTCATTCTGGTTTTGAATACAGCGATGAGGGAACAAAAACAGTGAACAGAAACGTGTTTCGCAGAAATGCTTCACGCGTGTCGTATATGCACTTAAAATGCGCACAATGCATATGTCATGGCTGAAGTGCATTTTTACTTTCATTTCTTCCTCTCCTATTATATACTAGTCCTCAAGCCTAAAGGCCCTCACATAGTCGAGGGGACAGTACGCGGACAGTACTCCGCGGACCCTCTGCGGACTGTCCGCTGGGGAAGCTCAAATCAGAAATAGCAATAGGCTATTTATTTTTTGTTGCTCATCTAACAGCGATACGGTGAGTGTTGTTTAATTTCTATGAGTGTTTTCCTTGTAGGCTATGCTTGAGTGATATGTTTCGGTTTGTGGGCTTATTGTAATTGTTGGCTATAAGCCAACGAGACCCCTATTATGTAACGTTATGCTTGCTATGATCAGATTCAGATCATCATCGCCTACTTGGGTAATAAGTGTCTATGGTCGCTGCTGTTAGTGTTGCCACCTGTTTTATCATGTTTCTTGTGTACATCTGGCTTGCCGGCCGCTTTCCTGTAACGATCCTGAATGAGGCCCGTTAACAGCTCCGCCAAGGGAGTTAACTCTCTTGGTCTAATGGTTAGCGCGGTCGTCGGTTATGCGGGAGATCGGGGTTCGATTCCCGCATGGGGCGAGTTACACTACCAAGTCTCCGTTCGCTACACTGGTGTCAGAAGTGGGATGGAAGGAAGGCCATCGGAGAGCGTGTCCACGTGAGGGACTTGACATAGTGAAGCGTGAGGGCACGCTTTCCCGAACGGTGAGGATAGTGTAACGATCCTGTATGAGGCCCCGTTAACAGCTCCTCCAAGGGAGTTAACTCTCTTGGTCTAATGGTTAGCGCGGCCGTCGGTTATGTGAGAGGTCGGGGTTCGACTCCCGCATGGGGCGAGTTACACTAGAAGAGTCTCCGTTCGCTACACTGGTGTCGGAAAGTTGGGATGGAAGGAAGGCCATCGGAGAGGCGTGTCCACGTGAGGGACTTGACATAGTGAAGCGTGAGGGCACGCTCTCCCGAACGGTGCGGATAGTGTAACGATCCTGTATGAGGCCCGTTAACAGCTCCTCCAAGGGAGTTAACTCTCTTGGTCTAATGGTTAGCGCGGCCGTCGGTTATGTGGGAGGTCGGGGTTCGACTCCCGCATGGGGCGAGTTACACTAGAAGATTCCCGTTCGCTACAATATTTTCTAGATCATTGGAAGATATTTAGTGTTCAAAATACATTGCGGTATATTGTTGTGCTTGCTGGATGGATGTACCCGGCTAATTTGAATTCATAAATGAATGTATGGAATGGACGGAAATAACTAGATCACGACGATTTATTGAAACGTGAATAAAACAAACAATGAAATTAACGGAATTGAAATATACGGAAGTAGCTAAAATGTTTCTCTTCATCAATACTTCGCATGTCCCTCACCAACATGATGAACTCCCCTTCCTCATCCCATGTTTATACCACCTTCTCTGCTTTTTCCTCCACGTACTGTCCGCTCGACTATGAAGCCTCAAAGTCCGCGGACTGTCCGCGTAGTGTCCGCTCCGCGTACTGTCCGCTCGACTATTGGTGCTTTTCCATCAGCAGCCCGGTTTAGTGCAGTTCGGATCAGTTCGAGGTCAGGTCGGGTCACTTTGATCTGTTCTGGTTTTCCATTATACACAAACCGACCCGGACTAGTAGGAGGAGTAGACGATAGTAGGCGGAGTTACGCGTCACACGCAGCCTGGCAAAAAGCTTCCGGGTGTACACAGCAACAACAGTGATTTTTTTGGAGAGAAAGAGAAAGAGAGAGAGGAAGCTATGTACACATAATAAAGTCATGTTTTTTGAACCCTTAAAACCACTGCCTTCACTTGTCTGCTTTATGAACTGTAGTATCATCATCGGGAAACGCCGACAAGACGCGAATCTACCGGCATTTGACTCATGAGTGAACGGCGAAAATGGCAGACAAACACGGTGCCGTTTGCGGGTTAATAACTTCGGTTTACCGGGGGTTAGGATAACAATTCAAACGTGTCCGGAAAGAGGAGAAACCAGGGAATCCAAAAGTTTGAATGGAGTCGATCCTCCACTCCTATCACCGTGGACACAGCGCGGAGCGAATTCCCTGTTAAAACCGGCATTTGACTCATGAGTGAACGGCGAAAATGGCTGCACAGCAGCAGCGGCCGGGTGAACTCCCGGTTCATCGAGTTTACGGTTAAAAGCATAACTTCTCGGGGTGTCAGCGCGGTGGTTAAGGGCTCAAAATGACCGTAGACAGATGGTGAAGTTAGCAAAGGAGTATTGTGTTTGTACCACCTCCACAGCCGGTGTTATTCACGGACAAACACGGTGCATAATAGCGATTTTTGTGTTGTGCTTGTTGTAAATAAAAGTTATATGATTCATTGAAATGACATTAAACTAAGATAATACGATGGTCAGCATAATTTTCCGAATCTTTATTAATAAGCTATTACAGAAAATGTAGTGACATTTTCCTAGAGTGAATGTGGTATTTCAAGATGGCGGGTAGTGAAGAAATATATGGGATGGGATGACGATTTCCATTGACCAATCAACGGTGTGCAGCGTCACACGTCACACGCAGCCTGGCAAAAAGACCCGGATATGAAATTGTAGACCCTGGGGTCGATGTGGAGCTAAAGAAGCGAGCTGACCTGGGACCGAACCGACCTGGGACGACTAATGGAAAAGGGGAACGAAGCGGGCTGACCCGGGTCAGCACCGGGTCAGCACCGTAGTGGAAAAGCCCCAAAAGTGAGAGCCTTAAGAAGCACTTTTTTTGTGACGGCAGCTGGTGAAACCGTAAACCACTCCCGTGAATTCACTCGCATTCATTGTTATTGTTTTCTGGAGGCTAACGGTAAGTGATACATCAAACACCTCCAAACACCTCCAAACTCCGCGACCACATCCCAGTCGCCGGCCCTGAGCCCCTCGGGATGGACTTGCCAAGGCTATCCTGGGTGAGGCTCAATCGTCTCCGGACCGGCGTCGGGCGTTTCCGCTCATCAATGCACAGATGGGGCTTGGCCCCAAATGCGTCGTGCGAGTGTGGCGCAGAGGACCAAACCGCAGACCATGTTATCCTGGATTGCCCGTTGTACCACCCACCCAACGGGATGCATGGTCTGTCGGTATTAGATGACGAGACGATGACGTGGCTTCTGGAGGGGTGTCAGCCCGGGTGAGCCCCTCAACCAGGTCTCGGGGTGGTAAAAGGGTAGCCCCTCGGCCCCCGAGCCTGGTGGAGTGGAGAGGAAAACAACTACCCATACGCCGAAGAACAAGAAGTCACATTTGAAAGTGTTTATGTATTGTTTTTACATTTGAAAGTGTCTTTTGTTTATATATATTTATATTATACAATATATCAGTCATATTCTGTAATGTGTCTAAATGTTGAAGTTCCATAAGTATAAGCAAAATAAAGTAAAGTATCAGTTTGTAAATAAACAGTAGCATTAAAAAAAAAAAAAAATACCGAAACCGAACCGTGAACCGTGACCCAAAAACCGAGGTTCATACCGAACCGTGGGCCAACTGAACCATTGCACCCCTAGTGTGCATGTGTGTGAGCATGTGTGTACAGTATGTTTGTGTGTGCGTGTGTATGTGTGTGTGTGTACAGTATGTTTGTGTGTGCGTGTGTGCGTGTGTGTGTGTATGTGTGTGTGCGTGTGTGTGTGTGTGTGTGTGTGTGTGCATGTGTGTGTGAGCATGTGTGTACAGTATGTTTGTGTGTGTGTGTGTGTGCATGTGTGTGTGTGCATGTGTGTGTGTTTGTGTGTGCGTGTGTGTGTGTGTTTGTGTGTGTGTGTATGTTTGCGCACGCGACTGTGTGTGTGAGCATGTGGACAGGCAGACAGACACAAACATGCAGGCAGACAGACACAGACAAACAGGCAAGCAGACAGACAGAGAGACACATACAGACAGATAGACAGACACAGACAGACAGACAGAGAGACAGACAGGCAGACAGACAGACAGGTAAACAGACAGACAGGCAGACAAACAGACACCCAGACAGACAGACAGACACAAACATGCAGACAGACAGACACAGACAAACAGGCAAGCAGACAGACAGACAGAGAGACAGTCAGACAGCCAGACACACAAACAGACAGGCAGACAGATAGACAAACAGACAGGCAGACAGACAGACACAGAGACAGACAGACAGACAGGTGACAGACACATAGACAGACAGACAGACAGATGACAAAAACAGACAGACAGACAGACAGGTGACAAAAACAGACAGGCAGACAGGCAGACACACAGAAAGACAGGCAGACAGACAGGCAGACACACAGAGAGACAGGCAGACAGACAGAGAGACAGACAGACAGGCAAACAGAGAGACAGGCAGACAGACAGACAGAGAGACAGACAGACAGACAGACAGACAGAGAGACAGACAAACAGGCAGACAAACAGGCAGACAGACAGAGAGAGAGAGACAGACAGAGAGACAGACAGACAGACAGAGAGAGAGAGACAGACAGACAGACAATTAGGCAGACACACAGAGAGACAGGCAGACAGGCAGACAGACAGAGATACAGACAGACAAACAGGCAGACAGACAGACAGAGAGAGACAGACAGACAGACAGACAGACAGACAGACAGACAGACAGACTGTCCTCTCTTCAGTGGATCAGATGGCGACACAGCGACACCCGTTGACACGTCTTGTTCCTCTGGTATGCCAGGCACTCGCAGCACGCACACCTGCACACCGGGCGTTAAGGTGGAACGCCCTCTGTCTCTCCCACGTCCTGACGACACTATTCCAGTCAGAGGGGTGGTTAGAGAAACAGGGCTACACCAGGAGCATTTGACACGGCTGATTAACGGACACAGGAAACAGGAATTCGAAATATAGGTTTATGTTTCAATATATAATAAATGTATGTGATATACTATATTATATATACAGTGTATATGTTTTAACATATATATCTTTATGTTTTATGTTTTATGTTTTATTTTTAAAAAAAACATTGGTAACAGGAAGCAGTGAACTGTTGCTCTTTTGCCTGTTGCCGTTTTACAACAGCTTTTTGTTCAGAAGTCACTTTGTTGAACAGAACGGAAAGTAGCAGAGTCTTTCAACCTCCATCCAGGATAGCTGCCTGTGGTCTCGTACTACATCATACTACATCTACTACCTCTACATATGGCGCTTTTCCACTACCGTACCGTACCGTGCCGTGCCGTATCGCGTGAGCCCGGTTTGTTTTGCTTTCTCCACTGCCAACCGAGACGGGCCGAGCCGGGACGATTTAGCTACACTTCGTAAGAGGTAGCAAAAGGTACTTTTTGCCAGGCTGTGTGTGACGTGTGACGCTGCAGACCATTGATTGGTCACAACATCGAGTTCACCACTAACCGCCATTTTTAAATACCACAACAGATTTCGCTCTCGGAAAATATCATTTACTTTTTCTGTAATTACTTATCAATAAAGATTTGAAAAATGATGATAACCATTGTATTCTCTTAGTTTAATGTCATTTCAATGCATCATAGAACTTTTATTTGGTAAATGGACTGCACTTATATAGCGCCTTTATCCAAAGCGCTTTACGACGGCCTCTCATTCACCCATTCACACACCAATGGCGGCAAGCTGCCATGCAAGGTGCTGGCACGCTCACTGGGAGCAATTTTGGGGTTCAGTGTCTTGCCCAAGGACACTTCGACATGTGGCCAGCCGGGGCTCAAACCGCTGATCTGCCAACCTTGCGATCATTAGACGGCGGCTCGACCTCCTGCACCACAACCGCCCCAACAAGCATAACAAAACAACAAGCATAACAAAAGAATCGCATAAAAAAAAAAAAGAATCACAAGAAAATCGCTATTATGGTAGATTTCTGTGTTGCTCCCTTTCACACATGTCGGCGATTCCCTGGTTGCGCAATCTAGAACTAGAACTAGAACTACTAGATCTACTAGAACTGAAAGCGGCAAGTAACAGGCACGTAACATCCATATGCTGTATAAATAAATATATTTGACTACCAGCAAGACACCGGAGCACTCGTATCTATAACAAACGCGGAGATTGTATGAGCCCCGCCGTCAGTCCAATGGAACGTTACATGTTTTAAGGCTGATCTGTGCATGATAGTGCTGTATCTATAACAAACGCGGAGATTGTATGAGCCGCCGTCAGTCCAATGGAACGTTACATGTTTTAAGGCTGATCTGTGCATGATAGTGCTGCATTTTGACATAATTCTTATCGCATTTCCCCCTGTTGAGCTGTATAGCGGCACTTATTAAAGTGAAGTGCTCTCATGACACTTAACTCCTCCTACTGTCCCCGCTTGCTCCAGGTCTGTTGTGTATAATGGAGAAGCGTATTCTACCCGTACCGTACCGCACTTTCAAATGCATGCCGTTCCGAGCCGTACCGGTCTGGTCAATGGAAAAGTGCCATTAGTGTAGACCAGTGTTTTTCAACCTTTTTTGTGCCACGGCACATTTCTTACCTTGAAAAAATCCCACGGCACACCGCCATCCCAAATGTTACAAAAAGATACATAGTAGCCTATCATATATGTAACATTATAAGAACTTGTCGTTATACTCACTCAGTGCGAAGCCTGGCCCTGTATGTTGGCCATGTATGCGAGCCTTGCGCACAATGTGTCACTTGCAAGCAGCTTTGCGTCATCACACTTCTCATCAGTTAAAACGGTGTTCAGCTCCTCCCGTAACTCAAACACGCGGGCGGCACTTTTCCGCGGGACAATCATCGGACCGCCGTATGGAGCAATAACGTCTTATGCTCCGCTCCCATCTCTTCACATAATGCTGCATATAAGCGGCTTTTCAGAGGTCTTGTTTTTACAAAGTTTACCATACGAACAACAGCTATGATCTCCGCTGGTAAAGTCTCGGCAACATAGCTGCTGCTCCATCAGTGCAGACACTTACGCAGCTGTCCCACTGAAGTCCTCCCCTGTTGTTTTTTTAATGCAATGTCTTGCAAAAAAGAAATGTTCTGTGATTGTGTCTCCATCCACAAAGCGTGCATTGGCCAAGAGTTGAGCCATGACTCAAGTTGCAAAGCAAACTGCCCACTGCCACGTATCTTCTCCAAAACAACACTTTCGATGTCTGCAGACATGTCAGCAATGCGTCTGGCAATCGTCTTAATCGAGAGGGGAACTTTGGCAATTTCTTTAATGACATCAGAGCTAAGCATCGTGTTCACAATGTCTTTGCAGTCCAGTAATATTAATGTCTCTTAGGGTGTGTTCTCACTAGAACATTTGCTTCACTTGGAATCAGAGTTTTGGATAGAATTCGCTTTTGGCGAGAACGCTGCTTGAGGCAGTGCATACGAAAACAACAGCGGGTGTTTTGACGGGTGTTTTGACGGGTGTTTTGTTTGCAGATTGTGTTTAAGCTAGCTAGGGACCATGGCACTGTTTGATAGCTGTCCACCACAAAGCACAATGGAGTCGGTGCAGCAGGATCCCTCTTCAAATATGTATCCATCTTTGTTGTTAGCATTGTCACTTGTCTGCCCGCATCTCTAATTCTCTCTAAATATATAAAAATCAACAACGTCAGATTAAGCTATTAATCGCGCTACCGCCACCTGCGCAACCATACGAGAGCAGTTTGATATATTATTTTTTTTAATTGCGCCTTTATTTTTCTGGACCAATTAAGTGGAATTTGATCATTTCCCACGGCACATCTGATGATCTCTAACGGCACACTAGTGTGCCTCGGCACAGTGGTTGAAAAACACTGGTGTAGACAGACCTCAGTTGAAACTCCTATCTCTACATAGATATGTACAGTTGGAGTCAGAGGTTTACATACACCATAGCCAAATACATTTAAACTCAGTTGTTCACAATTCCTGACATTTAATCCCAGTAAACATTCCCTGTTTTAGGTCAGTTAGGATCACCGCTGGACTGGCCATACAATCTACCTGCCCGCTGGCAGGTGGGCCGCGCTAGTTTTGGGCAGGTCGAAAACTAGTGCGGCCGACCCCAAACTAGCGCGGCCCAAAATAGCGCGGCATCAACTACCACTGAATCAAGCGGCGGCCCCCGTTTATACTAACACATGGGCTGGCCCAATGTTTTCTCTGGGTTCTGGTAAAACGGCTTCCACTCTGAAATATATATCACATTCTTGCCGTGGCAAAAATCAAGTGTATCTGCAGTAATACAGGGCCACCACTGGTCTGTCTGGGGAGACAGTTAACAAAATTAAAAAAAACTGCAACAGAATTTTATGTTTAATCAAACCAACATCTTAATATCAAAATAGGAAACAGTAGAACATTTTTGTGTGATTTGAAAATCATAAACAAATGTGTCATGTTTTATGATGTCAAAATATACTTACTGAAAAATCATTCAAAAACAAAAAAACAGGGTTAATTGTTAATGAGTTAGTGGGAGTTAGAGCAATCAAAAATATAGTCTTTTATGAGCCTCTGATACGACATGGTTCTTTTATTATTATTATATTTTTTTTTTCAATACATCATGGTCTGAACAATGCATGAATACCAAACAGATCTATATAATTTTGGACAGGTTTATGCAAAAAACTCAAAATGGAGAGTGATCAGTTCTCCCAGAGTTTCACACATAAACCCACCTTCTTGAGAATAGAAATAACTCTCAGGGTGGACGTTCACTTCTACACCGGAGGGTTCATAAACCTCAGGTCAAATTGTGTAGTAAGGAAAAAAGAAAACTGTCATTTATTTATGTACAAGAAAGCAACTCCCCATGACTTGGGTTAGAAAATATAAAACCTTGCCTAATGCAAAGAAAATTGTTTTTAAAATAGAAAACAGAAACTCAAAAACCGCTAGGGTCTCTTTTCACAACAAGAAAAATCCAAACAACTCAACAATTTTCCTAAAAGTGTCGGAAAACAAAAACATTCTTAAACCATCAAGATATACAAAAAACTGGAGCTGTACATGGTGAAACAACGATTATAGACTATTTCCTAAAATTTCTGTTGTGGTGTCGGGCAGAATTTGTAGGAATGGTTGCCCCCACAATTATAACATGCAAAACCCTTATCACCCCACTGTCTGAAATTTGTTTGTGGCTGCCTATGCTGTTCTCTAGAACGTTTCTCTTGTCCTTCATAAAATCTAATTTGTGCAGAATGAGTCATATGTTTCTGTTTCCCATGGTTAGGAAACCTTTTTGACGTCGGACAGGATCTATAGGAATGGTCGCCCTTACCACAATTATAACATGTAAAATCCTTAACAACCTGCTGCCTATTATTTGTTTGTGGCTGGCTATGTTGTTCTCTAGAACGTTTCTCTTGTCCTTCATAAAATCTAATTTGTGCAGCTTGTAGACGCACCTGATTCTGTAGCAATTTCAAAAGTAAACCCTCTTCTGAATTCTTGTGTTTGTCCTCTGCCATGCGTTCCCACTTTCTAAAACAATCCCAATTTATCTCATTCTTTGCCTTCTTTCCTACAGGTGTTTTCTCAAAAGTCTCCAATTCTATTCTAATCCCATTTAACATGCTAACGCTCAGTGTCCCACATGTAGCAGGAAAAGATGAATACTTAGACCATAACCCAATATGTTTAACAGCAGATAAACCCCATTTGTCTGCCATTATCTTAGCAGGACCAAGAAGTGGTGTTACTCTCTCTGAACGACTTGATTCTATACCCATTTTAAACTCAAAATCAAGATATATTCAAAGGAACAATATAGATACAAATAGCACTATTAGTTAAAATAGCTTAGTTAAAACACACAAGGAATGAAAACAGCTGTAATGTCTTATCGCAAATAAGAAAACAAATTATAATACAATTCACAAACAAACTTAGTCTGTGGAGATTAGACTCTGGGCTTCAGGGGAGGGGTGGCTGGTAGGTAGCAATCTTGTAAGATCAGCATTGCCTTTTACATATGCACTGAGTCAACAGAAAAACTGAAGTATTAACACTGATTAACTAATTAAAACTGGAGTTCAGAACTTTGGTAAGCTCAATGAAACTCTATTATCATACATGGAAAATTCAGAACTCCTGACTGGCTGGAATTTTATGGATAAGTACTGAAAATGTGTTCCCACCTCCCCACTTTTACACAGAACTAAACCTCTTTTCAGTTCCACTAAGCTTCTGTGTAATAAAACCTCTGTTAGCCAAAAACAGCATCTCTCCCTGGTTAGGCCCTCTCTGTAACCAGGTGAACAGCAACTCCCCCTGATTAGTCCCTCTCTGCAATCAGGTAAGCAGCCACTCCCTCTGGTTAATACTTTTTCTGTAACCAGATAACAGCAACGTCAAAAGATACACATATATATATATAACTAAACCTCTTTTCAGTTCCACTAATCATATACACAAAAAGAGCAGTCTTATGGTTTTGCCAGGCGCAATTATAGCCACGATAACATGTAAATCGTCTAAAAACGCCACAAGCCATGCATCACAAAGTGCACCCGGAAACAAAGACCTCTCCAATCAGGTATCTTTCTCCGATTAAATACCGTTCCGTATACAAATGAAAATCGACAGGCTTACCGTTCGTGTGTTACGTAGACAGCGTGCTAAGGCCCTGATCATCCGCTCTCAGTCAATCAAAAATAGAGGGGATCTCTTAACCGCGTCACTTGCTAGGTGAAACGCGAGAGTCTTGTTTTTCCTCAACTTTTCATAATTTAAAAAACCAGCTCGTCAGCTGAAAATGGCTGAAAACGGACAAAACAGGATACCTTCGCAGCCGCTCCCCTGTTTCCTTGTCGCCAAACTGTTAGAGCAAATTATTCAATAATGGCAGCCTGTTTCGTTTCAAGATGTATAAGAAAATATATGTAATATTCTTCTGCAAAAGGAGGAAGTTTACAGGTTCGTCAGACGGATCTGAAGATTCAAAGTTCCTCGTAAAAGTCCAGCTCATTCATTACGTCTCAGTATTTATGTATTCAGGTACCCCTAGGTAAGGAGTCCGCCCTCGGGTGAGGTTTAGACCAATCATGAGCAAGGGGTGTGGGTTTGTACATGGATGAAGATGATGGGGGATGAAGGTTAAGGGGGAATCGGCCCCCACTTTCTCCTAGACACACAAAGGTGGAAAAAGCACACAAAGGCTATAACTGGTTTAGTCTGGTCCTAGAGTACTGGGTCTGGGGAACACAAAAGGTCCAAAACTGTTCTAGGTGGCTTAGTTCATTCAGATGCAGGTCAGAAGTGAAAGAGAGCAATCAGGTCATTGTAATCATTTAAATGTGTCTGTTGTCTAGCCAATGTCAAGCTTCAAGTAGAGAAACTGGTTTCATTGTGTGACAACAGGAAATCATTTTCTATAGCTTGCTGTAGATATTCAATTTAAGATGATGGAGTTTGAATCTTAAATGTAGCTTATTACATATAATAATTTTCTCTCACACCAATCACATGCTTAGGCCCTGCTGTCCATCGGCCCCCTCCCCCACTCTGATCCCTCGGCCGACAACCCAAGTGCAGTGTCATGTCATGTAGATAAGTCATGTCATGTAGATAAGATAGTGAAAGGGGGTGCCCAGAAAATTAGGGAGAAAAAAAGTAAGAAGCTAGCAGAGGATGCCTCAAAATGTCAGAAACTGACAGATATGTTCTCTGGATCGACTGTGGGGGCTAGGCCTACTACAGATACAGCAGCCATGTCTCATCACCGTGGAGTACGTCAACAGTGAGTGAGTACACTGGTTCACACTTGCATTGGTATACTTGCTGTCCATGTCACTTACTCCGCTCTATAGTTTTTTTTTTACAAATGGTATATTCAACAGACTGCATGTTGATCGGCGATGTCGGACCGATTGTGTTGGGCCGGTCTGAGCCACATGGCAGGGCCTAATTTTTGTCCCAGTCCAGCCCTGGTTAGGATCACTTCTTTAGTTTAAGAATGTGAAATGTCAGAATAATAGTAGAGAGAATGATTTATTTCAGCTTTTATTTCTTTCATCACATTCCCAGAGGGTCAAATGTTTACATACACTTTGTGAGTATTTGGTAGCATTGCCTTTAAATGGTTTAATGTAATCATTTATAATAAGAAGAAGAACAATAATAATCATAATCATAATCATCATAATAATAACTTTTATTTATATAGAACTTTTCCTGCAAACGTTGCAGCTTAAAGTGCTCCGATGATTATTATATAATCATAATTTAATTCTTTTGTCATTTAAACCTTTTTACTTAACCTTATACTTTACGTTTCGGGTAGCCTTCCACAAGCTTCCCACAATAAGTTGGTGGCATTTCTCCTGACAGAACTGGTGTAACTGATTCAGGTTTGTAGGCCTCCTTGCCTGCACACGCTCAGTTCTGCGCACACATTTTCTATAGGGTTGAGGTCAGGGCATTGCGATGAGCTTGACTTTGTTGTCTTTAAGACATTTTGCCATAACTTTGGAAGTGTGCTTGAGGTCATTTTTTCATTTGGAAGACCCATTTGCAATCAAGCTTTAACTTCCTGGCTGATGTCTTGAGATGTTGCTTCAATATATCTACATAATTTTCATGATGCCATCTATTTTGTGAAGTGCACCAGTCCCTCCTGCAGCAAAACATAACAATGGTATTTATGGCCAAACAGTTACATTTCTGTTTCATCAGACCAGATGACATGTCATATGACATATAACAGCAGCTGGTGAAAGGGGGAAAAGGTCGGCAACCGACCAAATGTTCAGACCTTTATTCTGAAATATATACTGTAAATAAATGTGACAGCAGCTGGTGAAACTGGGAACAAGTCACTAACCAATCAACATGTTCAGACTTTTATTCTGACATTTAAATAAATGTCAACGTTGTGTCAAGTGACACAAGTGTGTCATTGATTTTCAACAATGCATACATGTATTGACATTTTTCAGAATAAAAGTCTGAACATTTGGTCGGTTGTCGACTTGTTCCCCCTTTAACCAAATGCCGTCACATTTTTCCTAAAAGTAAGATCTGTCCCCATGTGCAGTTGCCAACTGTAGTCTGGCTTTTCTATGGCGGTTTTGGAACAGTGACTACTTCCTTGTTGAGCGGCCTTTCAGGTTATGTTGAAGTAGGACCTGTTTTACTGTGGATATAGATGGTACTTAGGACGTGTTTCCTCCAGCATCTTCACAAGGTTCTTTGCTGTTGTTCTGGGATTGATTTACACTTTTCGCACCAAAGTACATTCATCATTAACAGACAAAACGTGTCTCCTTCCTGAGAGGTATGACAGCTGAGTTAAAACATTTTTTTGTAATGACTTCAACCTAAGTGTATGTAAACTTCAACTGTATATCATCTTTATGGTGCCCATTGCTGCTTGAAGAATAGGATTAGTAAATGCCCCAACTATGTTGTTTTACTGTGTTGTTTGTAAACAATGCATTTGTAAACAAACAATGTGTTTATATGCATCTAGAGCTCTGATTATGAATTTGAAAGGGGTAAACTTTCTAAACAAATGAAGCATTGCACCTTGACGTAGTATCCTAAGGCCTTGAACATATCAGTGTCACAGAGCGCAGTGCGTAGTGTAGTCTCTCTCTGTGGTTGTTGTTGTTGTCACACAGAACGCAACACAGAACCTGGGGCCCATTCCACTAAGGTCGATTATCTTCTAAGCCTCGATAAAGTTTTAATCCTCGATAATGTTAGCTTGCGTTCGGTTCCATCAATGTGGCTCAAATAATTCGCTGCTTGGTTGAGCTCCTTCTGAGTCAGATATAATTAGCCTGGTCGCGACCAGGCTAAAACACTGGCTAAAGTAAGACACGCGTCAAAAAAGGCTCACAGGCGGAAACTACATCCCGAACGACAGTTCCTCTTTTAGGAAATATTAGTTCCCACTTCACACGAGATAGATAGATGGATAGGTTGACTGTGTGGTTAAACACGAAAACTGTAAGTAGCCACTGTTCCCCAAACCTGGAATACTTGACTGTTAAATGCCGACCCACTTACCTCCCGAGGGAATTCAATGCAGTGTATATTACAAGCGTTTACATTGCACCTAATGCAGATGGTAGCTTAGCATTGGCGCGGCTATATGACGTCATCAGTGGTCAACAAAGCACGGACCCACAGGCAGTTCACATTATAGCCAGAGATTTTAATCATGCCGACCTGAAGGCAGTACTACCCAAGTTCTATCAGCATGTTAAATGTGCAACAAGAGGAGAAAAAACACTGGATAAGGTATACACCAACATCAAGCGTGCTTACAAGGCTAGACCGCTAGCTCATCTAGGCATGTCTGACCATGTGTCAATCCTCCTGATCCCAGCCTACACTACCATGAGGAAAAGTGCTCCCATCACCACTGGATGACTGGGAAGGTCCAAAAACTGATCAATGAGAGGGACAACGCCTTTCTCGCAGGGAAGGGCACACTGCTGTACAGCACCACCAGGGCTAACCTAAAGCGTGGCATCCGAGAGGCCAAGGCAGACCACAGAGAGAAGATTGAGGAATGCTTCCTGAGCAACGACTCCAGGCGGATGTGGCAGGGGGTTCAGCACATGACAAACTTCAGAGCCAACAGGCTCACAGCCGCAGAGGACGACGCCCTGCTGGCGGAAAAGCTGAACTCCTTCTACGCCCGGTTCGACGAGGGGCGTACGGAGGTAACCACAACACAAACACCACTCTCTCCAGCTCTCAGCAGCCTCACCCTCACAGAGCATGAAGTGAGACGCGTGCTGAAGGCGGTGGACCCCAGGAAAGCCTCGGGGCCGGATGGCGTCCTGGGACGGGTGCTGAGGGACTGCGCCGACCAGCTGGCCGGGGTTTTCACCAACATCTTCAACCAGTCCCTGTCCCAGGCCACCATCCCACCCTGCCTGAAAACCTCAACTATCATCCCAGTCCCGAAGAAAAGCACGGTGAGCTGCCTAAACGACTACCGCCCGGTGGCACTCACACCAATCATCATGAAGTGCTTCGAGAAACTAGTCCGGGCCCACATACTCACACGCCTCCCGCCCAACCTGGATCCATACCAGTTCGCCTACAGAGCCCACAGGTCCACAGAGGACGCTATCGCGACGACTCTCCACGCCACTCTATCCCACCTGGAGAGGGGAAACAGCTACGCGAGACTGCTCTTTGTGGACTTCAGCTCTGCCTTCAACACCATCCTTCCAGACAGGCTAGTGACCAAACTACTAGACCTGGGACTATCACACTCTATATGTGCATGGATCAAGGACTTCCTGACCGACCGCCCCCAGAGGGTGCGGGTGGGCTCCCACACCTCCACAGCCCTCAGACTCAGCACTGGGTCCCCCCAGGGCTGCGTGCTAAGCCCCATCCTCTACAACCTCTACACCTACGACTTCACCCCCGTCCACCCCAGCAACTCCATCGTAAAGTTTGCAGACGACACCACCGTGGTGGGCTGCATATCGGGGGGGGCGAGGCGGCGTACAGGGATGAGGTAGAGCAACTGAGCAAGCTGTGCAAGGTTAACAACCTGCTGCTGAACAAGTCAAAGACCCAGGAAATCATCGTGGACTTCAGGAGGAAAAAGTCCGAGATCCAGCCCCTGCTCATCGACGGAGAGAGCGTGGAGAGAGTCTCAGCCCTCCGATTCCTGGGGGTGCACATACAGGATGACCTGTCCTGGAAGAACAACACAACAGCCACCATCAAGAAGGCACAACAGCGGCTCTACTTCCTGAGAGTCCTCAGGAAGGAACACAACAAGCAGGAGATAATGGTGGCCTACTACCGCGGCGCAGTGGAGAGCATCCTCACCTACGGCATCTGCAACTGGTTCTCCAGCTGCACAACCGCGGAGAGAAATGCGCTACAGAGAGTCGTGAGAACAGCCCAGAAGATCACCGGCGCCCCCCTCCCCTCTCTGGAAGAGCTGTACAACACACGCTGTCTCAGGAAGGCCTCCAAGATCTCCAGAGACCCAACCCACCCTGGGTACGAACACTTTCCCCGGCTGCCCTCGAAAAGGCGGTACAGGACCATGGCCGCAAGGACAAACAGACTGAAGCACAGCTTCTACCCCAGGGCCATCCAGGCCCTGAACACAGCAAAGACATAGGTTCTGGGCCCTGGACAGTCTGGACGGATTGATGGCAGCTGCTGGACTGAAAAAATCAGGTGTAGTGCTGAGGCACAAATATGTACATTTCTAGCCTGCAAACTGCGACACTTCAAATGAATGTGCAATAACACTATGTGCAATATGACAACCCTAGTCGTCTATCTGTACAGTATAGTATAGTGGATAGTGTACATAGCCTTTATTTATGTAAACCAGCTCCTTCCCTTCTTGTGTTTTTTTTCTTGTTTTTTTCTTTCCTAGCACCAGGGGAGCCACCCCTCCTAAATGTCGTTGTTTGGTACCTGTACTATAGCAATGACAATAAAGACCATTCATTCATTCATTCATTCATTCATTCATTCAGATAGATAATTTGATATTTTGAAAGTGTGATCGATCGATAGATAGTTTGATTGTGTGATAGATAGATAGATAGATTGATAGATCAATAAATAAAAGAGTGGGAAAAAAAGAAGTAATTATGTCAACTTGCAGTGCTGTCATCACAGTGGTCTGGCTGGTGCAGTGGTTAAGGCAGCCAGTGTGAGTTCCAAAGGTTGGGTGTTCGAGACTTGACTAAGTCATTCTTATTTTATTTTTTTACATTTAACCGAAGCCTTCATGCAAATCGATTTACAACATATATATATATATATATATATATATATATATATATATATATATATATATATATCTGTCTAAGTGAATCATCTATCCATCAGTAATCGTAAGAACAAATAATCTATGCCAAATCCAGGGTCTAGTTTAAGAACATAATTTACGCAGAAAGGCTTTAAACACCATTGTAATCGTGTCAGTTCTTGTAAATTAGCCTGCACCATTTTATAGCCTATATACTTACTGTGGTAACCTAACTTATGAATAATGGGAATGCCATCCAGGATTCAAGTTAACCATTTATTCTGGAACGGGTAGTAACAACGTGGTACTCTGGGCACTTCCTAGCTTACTCTGGGACCCCGGCTATACAACAGGTAACTCAAGCCCAACACCTCTGGGGTTCCCCTACTGGCGTGGGGTGGTACTACAGGTAGTCTAACCAGGATATCACACCCCCCTTAAGCTGAACCTACCACGGGACCTGAGACACAACATAAACAATAAAATTATATAATTATTCTTCACTTGAAAACTAGGAAGGTGGGTAGACTGTCACCTTCCCAGCAAGCTCCCAGAGCGCATTCTTGCTCTTTCTTGAGGGAGCTCACTATTATTATTCTACAAAGTCTTTCAGATGAGCAGGAGTCTGTTTTGTCCTCATGGAGCGACGTAGTGCCAATGGAGGCTCTGCTCTCCCGTCCAGCGTAGTGTCAGCAGGAGGCTGTTCAGGAACACCTGTAGGGTCTGTTACTCTCTCCCTGACTGGAGTGGTAAGGACAGTATCCTCCGGCAAGGCCTCTGATGAATGTCCTGGATCTGGTAGGTTGATAGGCTCTGTAGTCTGCTCAGATGTAGTCGTGTCGCTGGTCGTTGTTGTGTAGCGCTTCCTGACTTGGTCGACATGTCTCCTTGTGGAATGTCCACTACCTGTCTGTACTGTATACGATACAGGTCCTGTGCTTTCCTCAATGATGGCTGGTATCCACCTTGGTCCATGGCTGTAGTTCCGGACATACACCTCATCCCCAGGAGAAAAGCTCCTCCACTTGCTGTGTGCGTCATGTTGTTTATTCTGTTTCAGCTGATTCTGCCGGATTTTTGTCTTCACATCTGGCTGCAGCAGATCCAGTGTGGAACGTAATCTTCTGGACATGAGCATTTCAGCTGGTGCCAAGCCAGTTGTTGTTTGTGGTGTGATTCGGTAGTTAAACAGAAATCTGGCTATTCTTGTCTCCAAGGTCTCTCCCTTCACCTTCTTTATCCCTTCTTTGAATGTCTGTACTGCTCTTTCTGCCAGGCCATTCGATGCAGGGTGGAATGGTGCGGATGTCACATGCTGTATGCCATTCTGCTTCATGAACGCCTCGAACTCAGCACTTTTGAAGCATGTTCCGTTATCTGATACCAGCATCTGTGGCAAGCCGTGTGTGCTGAAGCACTGTCTGAGCTTTTCGATGGTTGTTTGACTGGTCGCTGTGTTGGTTGGATACACATCTATCCATTTTGAGTGCGAGTCCACAATGACCAGGAACATCTTTCCTAGGAAGGGACCTGCATAGTCGATGTGGAGTCTGCTCCACGGCGTCTCAGGCCACTCCCATGGGTGTAGTGGGGCACAGGCTGGAGACTTCCTGCTTTCTTGACATGCCTGACAGGACCGCACTTCCTGTTCAATCTCCATGTCCATTCCTGGCCACCATACATATGAGCGTGCTAGGCCCTTCGTCCTGGATATTCCCGGGTGTGTGTGGTGTAGCTGCTTTAATATGGCCGTCCTTCCTCTCTTCGGAATGACCACTCTCGCCCCCCAAAGCACACATCCATCCTTCCCACTCAATTCCAGCCTCCTCTGACTGTATGGGCTGACTGATGGGTCCACCTCTCTTGGCCATCCTTTCAGGCACCACTCATGCACCTGGGAGAGTGTTTTGTCCTTCGCCGTCCACTGCTTCACCTGAGCTGTTGTGATCGGTGGGTCATCCATGACCTCTATCATGAGCACTTTGTCTGCATCCTCCTCTTCTTCGGCCTGGGGTAGGGGCAACCTGCTCAACGCGTCTGCGTTCGCGTGATCTTTACCTGGCTTGTACACTATTTTGTACTCGTATGATCTCAGCAGGACTGCCCACCTTTGCACTCGGGGCGACCCCATCTGTGGCACTGGTTTCTTCTCATGAAACAATGATATCAATGGCTTGTGGTCAGTGCTGATTGTGAACGTCCTTCCATAGAGGTACTTATGGAACCGCTTAATCCCGAATATTATTGCTAACCCTTCTTTGTCTAGTTGTGAATAACCTTTCTCTGCAGGTGTCAGCGTGCGTAACATGAACCCCACTGGTCTCTCACTTCCGTCTTCCATCACATGTGAGAGCACGGCGCCAACTCCGTAGGGTGAGGCGTCACACGCCAGCACCAACTCTTTGTCCGTTGTGTAGTGCACTAACACTTTGGCTGATTGGAGTAACTGTTTCGATTTCTGGAAAGCTTCTTCCTGTTCTCTGTTCCAGGCCCATGACACGCCTTTTCTCAGCAGATGATGTAACGGGGCTAGGTGTGTGGCCAGGTTAGACATGAATTTATTATAATAATTTAACAAGCCCAAATATGCTTTCAGCTCGGTCACTGTGTTTGGGGGTGGGGCTTCCTCTATGGCTCTCACCTTGCTCTCCACCGGATGTAAGCCTTCAGCATCGACCTTGTGTCCTAAGTACTCGACTTCATCCTGCAGGAACGCACACTTCCGTCTGTGTAGTCGCAGACCAGCTTCTTTAAGCCGTCGGAGTACGTTGTCCAGCGTGCTCAGGTGCTCTTCCTCATCTCTCCCGGTGAGTATGATGTCATCCAAGTACACTGCTACTTGGGGCAGGCCCTGCAGTAGGCTCTCCATCATTCTTTGGAATATTGCTGGTGCTGATGATACTCCAAATGGTAGCCTATTGTAGGTGAACAGGCCTCTCTGTGTGTTCACTGTTAGGTACTTCTTTGATTCCTCCTCCATCTCAATTTGTTGGTAGGCGTGGCTTAAGTCAAGCTTGGAGAACTGTTTTCCTCCCGCCAGGGCATTGAAGAGGTCCTCGACGCGGGAGATCGGGTATTGTTCTAGAGAGGATGCGTTGTTTACTGTGAGTTTGTAGTCCCCACATATCCGGACCGCACCATCTGGTTTCAACACAGGGACTATGGGTGCTGCCCACTCCGCATACTTAACTGGTGATATTATGCCCTCCTTCAACAGTCTGTCCAGCTCTTCTTCCACCTTGGACCTCATGGCATATGGAACAGAGCGAGGGCGATAGAATTTTGGACAGGCTTCGGCAGACACCCGAATTGTTGCTTTCATGCCTTTTAACATGCCTAGCTCTTTTTTGAAAACTTCCTCATTTTTAATGAGTACTTCCTGTAGTGTTTGTGCCTCTGTACTCACATTCTTTATTTCATCCCACTTCAGCTTTATGGCTTCCAGCCACCCTCTTCCTAATAAGCTAGGTCCCGCACCTTTCACCACTACTAGAGGCAATGACTTCACCTGCTGTGCATGTCTCACCTCCACTTCTGCCACACCTACTACACTGATTCGTTCACCAGTGTATGACTTCAGTTTGAGTTTGGTTTGTCTTATTTGTGGGCGTTGTTTTTCTCCCCACGTCTCATTGAACTTGCTCTCATTCATAATGCTCACACTGCATCCTGTATCAATTTCAAAATGTACTGTCTTCTTGTTTACTCCAACATTTACAACAAAAGGTTTCACTTTCTGAATCGTTGTTTCCGTTTTCAAGAAGTTTAACGTGGATGCCTCCTCTGAATCAGAACTCTCATCCCCGTCCTCTGCTCTCTCGCGTACATTGTGGGAGCGGTGTGGACGTGCGCCCCTGTGCTCTGCTCTGGGTGCGTTGTTTACACTGGCGCGTGCGTCATCTCTGCCTCTATTCCGGCAAGCTTTAACTATATGGCCTAATTTCCCACAACCGTGACACTTGGCATCTTTAAACTTGCACTCACCGGCACTGTGCTTTGTCCCGTGACATCGGTAACATTCTCTCTGTCTCCGGTTACCATCTTCGTAACGTCTCTCGTCCTTCCTCCCTGGTGCGCCCTCGGTCCTCACCTGGTTACAAGCCGCTTTAGCCTGTAGGTCGTGAACGTTTCTGCTAGCGGTTTCTGCAGCTACAGCAAGTTTGTACGCTTTCTCAAATGTTAAGTCCGTTTCAGCTAGCAAACGTCGTTGAATCCGATCTTCATTTATCCCGCACATCAACCTGTCCCTCAGCATCTGTTCTAGGGTAGCACCGTAGTTACAATCCTGGGCCAACTCTCTTAGCTCGGCTACGAATGCACTGACGGTCTCATTAGGCTGGCGAGAGCGGGAGTCAAATTTATACCTCTGGACAATTTCACTGGGTTTCAGACTGTAGTGATTTTTCATTAACGTCGCTAGTTCCTGGTACGTTTTCGAGCTAGGCTTCTCTGGACTCAGTAGGTTCCTCATGAGTTTGTACGTGGCTGGCCCCACTACACTGATGAGAATCGCTCTCTGTTTATCCCCATCATCTATGTCATTTGCCTCAAAAAACTGCTCCAGTATCTCGCAGTATTCCTCCCATGTCTCATCCTTAGCTTCGTAGGCTGACAGGGTCCCTAGCAACGCACTCATGTTCCCGTTACCTTAAATCCTCCGTCGAATCTTTCTTGGTCCACCGTAGCTCGTTATGGCGCTAGCTAGCAACAGTCCGATTCAGTCCTACCGCCACCTTGCACTTGAACTCCCGTCCAGCATACTCGTCCACTCGGGCCCTTGACTTCGTGTCCTTATGTCCCTCCAGTATCCTCGTCGCCAATATGTGGTAACCTAACTTATGAATAATGGGAACGCCATCCAGGATTCAAGTTAACCATTTATTCTGGAACGGGTAGTAACAACGTGGTACTCTGGGCACTTCCTAGCTTACTCTGGGACCCCGGCTATACAACAGGTAACTCAAGCCCAACACCTCTGAGGTTCCCCTACTGGCGTGGGGTGGTACTACAGGTAGTCTAACCAGGATATCACACTTACTATTACTATATTTTAGATGAGATTTTAGATTAGATTCAGACAACGAAATGCAGTAAAAAGTGCGTCCGAAGAGGGATTCGAACCACCGTCTAAAAATGACGAATAAATCCTATGGCAGCGGTCGATACCACTAGGCCATTGCGGCGATATGACGGTTTGTAGCCTGCTGCTGATATCACCACAGTAGTAATATTCATTTATTAAAATATGAACATATAACAATAACTGGGGCTAGTATGACCTACGCATTTAATCCGTCGCCTTGTTAATTGCGGCAGTATTGCACTATTTTACATCTTATTTTTCCGTCTTCATAAACATCAATAATTCGGAATGCTGCGCAAATGTAGTACCCCTGCAGAGTGGAGTATCTTCATTTCGACAGATCGACTCTTCAGGGCTCTTTATGTCGGCGTGCACGCGCCCATATCGAAGATTTGTAAGCCTGTCTTCTGTGAACACTCATCACACAAGCCTGATCCTCGTTCGAGGAATCACCTGAGGCTTGAATTCCAATCCCGAGTTGCCTGATCGCCGCATTTATTTCAATCGCCGATATACTAAGCCACCTTTAGTGGAATGGCCCCCTGCTCTTCCTCATAGTTGTGTCTCATCCCAATGTGTCTGGTATTCCAGTTTCTGTGACTTATAGACTGTAGCTGTATGTGTGTGTGTGTGTGTGTGTGTGTGTGTGTGTGTGTGTGAGAGAGAGAGTGTAGTTTAAAATATACAACAAGAGAGAGAGAGAGAGAGAGAAAGAGAGAGAAAGAGAGAGAGAGAGAGAGAGAGAGAGAGAGAGAGAGAGAGAGAGAGAGAGAGAGAGAGAGAGAGAGAGAGAGAGAGAGAGAGAAAGCATCTCGTTCTTTATTGTAATAAGGGAGCTGTAGTCTGCATGTCCTTACTCTGGCTGTGAGGACACCTGAGCGTGGCTGCAGGCTGCAGGCTACATGGCTATGTGGTTTGGATTTGTTTCATCATAGGCCTATCTTGAAAATAGTAATAATAATAATAATAATAATAATAATAATAATAATAATAATAATAATAATAATAATGTGTAAGTAGCTTTTCTTCAAAAGACTGACTGTTTAGAAGACTCAAAATAGGCTACTTTAGGCCAGGGTTGTGAGTTTGGTGCATCCGGGACCGGAGAGAGAGAGAGCATAAGGGGGATGGATAGAGGGGGGGGGGGGCGGGGGGAGAGAGAGAGAGGGAGTGAGAGAGAGGGAGAGAGAGAGAGGGGGGGGGGGGGGAGAGAGAGAGGGGGGGGGGGAGAGAGAGAGGGGGGGGGGGAGAGAGAGAGGGAGAGGGGGAGAGAGGGAGAGAGAGAGGGAGATGGGGAGAGAGGGGGGAGTACTGCAGCCTCCCCCGCCGTTCTCTCTCTGTTCTGTTCCGCTGATGTCAGGGCGGCGGGCGATGTCAACGTCGGTCTCTATTTACAGCTCTCTCTCCCTCTCCCTATCTCTCTCCCTCTCCCTTTCTCTCTCCCTCTCTCTCATGACTATTGGTGATTTCAAACGCATCAAATATTTCAATTTCGCTGACATCGTGGAAATGACGAGACGATGCTGAGAGACGAGACAATTGTGCCGATTTGACCACAGCAGTCATTCCAGGTTTTTCCTTCTTCTCTCACCGCTTCCACCACCGCGAAATCATGCCAGTTTCCAGTGACTCGCCGCGTCGCGTACAACCGTTCAACAACATCATCCTCCTCTCCGCCATTCCCTATGGATGCTGCTGACAGCACGGTGGTGCAGCCGGTCCTATAGAGAGATAAGAGAGCTCCGTGTCTTTAATAAGACGAGAGGCGACACCAGTGGGACCAGTAAGGGGGTGTCGTCGGGGGGAAGGTAAGAGGAGTGCAATGCGGATTCACTATGCTCCGGACACCGCAAGGGTCTGTTTTGGGCTTAGGAGCTGCTCCATCCTTAGCCTCCGAGAAGCCTGTTGTCGCCAGGGTTGCCAGATGGGATTTACAATTTCCAGCCTAACCACAGTCTAAAAACCGCTAAATCCACCAAAAAAACACCAGCCCATCTGGCAACCCTGGTTGTCGCACCATCGCCGAGGCTTCAGATCCATGACATCGACATGTCTTTTACTGTTAGGCCACAGTGGAACACAAGAAGCCGGGTATCATGAATAGCAGAGCCATGAAATGTAGTGGATGATTTTTTTTGGAGTGGATACAAATGACGGTGATGTAATAAGTGAGATATAGCCTAGGCATCACTTGTTTTTAGAATAATAGATGTCATTCTTTTGTAATCGACATGGATGGCCCTAAGATATTTTCAGGCTTTTCACTATGTGAGAGACACGGATTTGCGACTGTTTTTCAGCGTTTGCATCCTATTCTGCTCAAAAGGACTTATATACGATCAGCATCCATCGCCGACCCGATCTAAACTCATATTTTGTCTATACAATATTTGCTGAATACCTCATATTACACTAGGCCTGCTACTGTATTACCATTACGTAATAGTTAACACTGTGATTGTTGCTTAGCCATACAATACCACTACATACAGCTACTATTCAACTAGCTCTAATGGAAGGCTGGCCAGGGAGTGTCGCCAAGTGTTTGGTGAATATTGAAACGAAAAGCTTTGTTTGCCCAGAACTCTTCTGTTACCCCAGATACATGTACAATGGCAACCCAGCTTTGGAACAGTCTGTTCCATAGCCCTACAAGGTACTCAAAAAACAAAATGTTTGGAGCCAGATCTGAAATTATACCACATTGGACTCAATTCTTCGCCGTGGTACACTCGACCCCTTAGCGAGGCAGCCTCACACACAATGAGTTACATAATTGCGGATGAACTGGAGAGATCGTCCACCTGATACAATGTAGCAGAAAGCAAACAACGTTCATTGGCTTCTACATGTAATCTGTCCATGTACATAATCCAACAGGATACTTATCTGTCTTGCTGTGTGTCTGTATGTATTTGACAGTGTGTCTGCTGGGTTGTTGATATGTGTTGAGAGGCCCGCTGAGCAGAAGGCCTACAGTACGTACTACTATGTATGAACCCTCTCTCCTCTCTCTCTCACTCTCTTTGTCTATCTATTAATATCTGTTTGCATGCATGTCTCTGCTGAAGGATTTGAGATACAGCAGGAATATGAGAAAGTATGCATGCATGTATGTATGTATGTAATGTATGTATGTATGTATGTATGTATGTATGTATGTATGTATGTATGTATGTATGTATGTATGTAATGTATGTATGTATGTATGTATGTATGTATGTATGTATGTATGTATGTATGTATGTATGTATGTATGTCTGTGTGTGTGTGTGTATGAATGTATGTATGTCTATGTATTAACAAGCATATTCACCTCTACATATTATTTGCCTGTTCATAAGCTGTGTATTGACCCTCTCTCTCCGCCTTTGTAGGTTCCCAATGTTGAACATGTCCACCCCCAGCGAGCTCAAGTCTCCCTGCGTGACACGGAACGGCATGGTCAAGCTGCCCCCCCAGCCCAACGGCCTGGGCAGCGCCAGCATCACCAAGGGCACCCCTGCCGCCAAGAACCGCCTGTGCCAGTCCTCCTCTGTGCCCTCCATCCTGCCCCCGCCCTCCTCCCAGCCCTACCACCACCTGGACCCCCTCACCCCCCTGCCCCCCGCCACCGCCACCTCCATCCTGGGGGGCTCCGACCTGGACCCCCCTGGCGGCCCCCTGGCGGGCCTCCAGCCCCCCCTGCGCCAGCTGCTGCCCCCCCTCAGCCTCTCCCCCAAGCCCCTCCCACCCCTGCTGCTGGAGTGCCAGCTGGTGCTGGACGAGAAGCTGCTGAACCGGCTGCTGTGGTTCTTCACCACGGCCGAGAAGTGCGTGCTGGCCCAGGTGTGTAAGACGTGGCGGAAGGTTCTGTACCAGCCCAAGTTCTGGGAGGCGGTGACACCCATCCTCCACGCCAAGGAGCTGTACGCCCTGCTGCCCGGCGGGGAGAAGGAGTTCGTCAGCCTGCAGGCCTTCGCCCTCCGGGGGTTCCAGGCCTTCTGCCTGGTGGGCGTGTCGGACCTGGACATTTGCGAGTTCATCGACAACTACCCGCTGTCGAAGAAGGGCGTCAAGTCGGTCAGCCTGAAAAGGTCCACCATCACGGACGCGGGGCTGGAGGTGAGTCCCCCCCCAAAAGTGACCGAGGCAGGGTCGTGGTTTGGTTTGGGGTGGGGGGGTAGGGTGGGGTGGGGGCAAGATCAGAAATGTAGAGAAATCCAAACGCAATGTCATGAATGGAGCATGGACGTGATCCCTTGCCTCTCGTCAGAGTGGTGTGTCTGTCCTTCCCTCTCGTCAGAGTGGCGTGTCTAGTCCTTTCAAGAGAGGAACTGAAGTGACAACAAAGGGAAGTGTGTTCTCATTGAGGAATATTCTCGCCTCGAAGCGAAATTTAGATTCACTTCTTCGTTCGTGTGCATTGAAATGACATGGAAGACAGCCATGTTAGCAACATAGCAGCAGATAATGGACCACATGCAATCTACTAAGCCCCTTTGTGATTTCTAGTCGAAAGTGGGTTCATGCCAATCCCTTTTCCATCACCTGTATATATGCATACACTCCCTCTTGTTGACTGGATGGGTACTAGTAAGTGAGTTGTGAGAAAAATGCATGACTTACAGATTTATTTTTATGACGTTCGGAAATCCGATGTGACAGGAAGTCAGGAACGCTGGAGAAACAGCCGCTGTCCACTGCATTAATTAACTAGGCTACATGTCCTTGATGAGTCTCCCGCTCACTGCGCTCCATCAAAAATGGCACATCCATCGATAATATTACATAATAACAACTGCTCGGATTAGATTGCCCTAGCCCTAACCCTAACCCTAACCCTAACCCAAGGGGGGGAAATTCGCGCCTATCATGCACATATCAGCCTAACTTTAGATAGATAACTTTGCATTAAATATGTCTACCATCATCCGCTGTCAAACACCACAATTTATTTCTAAATAAACATTATTGTACATCGCGCACCGATGTATTTCTATGGGGAAGGCTGTGCTTGACGATTCCATTGGACTGACGCTGGGGCAGAGGAACAGGGTGACTGTCACCCTGTGACAAACGTGCAGATATAAGTGCTCCGGTGTCCTGCTTTGGTAGTCTAATGGAAGTGATCAGGGGGCCATTCCACTAAAGGTGGCTTAGTATATCGGCGATTGAAATAAATCAGGCGATCAGGCAACTCGGGATTGGAATTCAAGCCTCAGGTGATTCCTCGAACGAGGATCAGCCTTGTGTCATCAGTGTTCACAGAAGACAGGCTTACAAATCTTCGATATGGGCGCGTGCACGCAGACATAAAGAGCCCCAAAGAGTCGATCTGTCGAAATGAAGATACTCCACTCTGCAGGGGTACTACATTTGCGCAGCATTCAGAATTATTGATTTTTATGAAGACGGAAAAATAAGATGTAAAATAGTGCAATACTGCCGCAATTAACAAGGCGAGGGAAATGGTTTGGCAAGAAATTGCTGACAGATTAAATGCGTAGGTCATACTAGCCCCAGTTATTGTTATATGTTCATATTTTAATAAATGAATATTACTACTGTGCTGATATAAGCAGCAGGCTACAAACCGTCATAACGCCACAATGGCCTAGTGGTATCGACCGCTGCCATAGGATTTATTCGTAATTTTTAGATGTGGTTCGAATCCCTCTTCGGACGCACTTTTTACTGCATTTCGTTGTCTGAATCTAATCTAAAATCTCATCTAAAATATAGTAATAGTAAGTATATAGGCTATAAAATGATGGTGCAGGCTAATTTACAAGAACTGACACGATTACAATGGTGTTTAAAGCCTTTCTGCGTAAATTATGTTCTTAAACTAGACCCTGGATTTGGCATAGATTATTTTTTCTTACGATTACTGATGGATAGATGATTCACTTAGACAGATATAGATATATATGTTGTAAATTGATTTGCATGAAGGCTTCGGTTAAATGTAAAAAAAAAGAAAAAAGAATGACTTAGTCAAGTCTCGAACACACAACCTTTGGAACTCACGCTGGCTGCCTTAACCACTGCGCCAGCCAGACCGCTGTGATGGCAGCAACGCAAGTTGACATAATTACCTTTTTTGTTTTTTTACACTCTTTTATTTATTGATCTATCGATCTATCTATCACACTTTCAAAATATCAAGTTATCTATCACACAACCAAACTATCTATCGATCGATCACACTTTCAAAATATCAAATTATCTATCTATCACACAGTCAACCTATCCATCTATCTATCTTGTGTGAAGTGGGAACTAATATTTCCTAAAAGAGGAACTGTCGTTCGGGATGTAGTTTCCGCCTGTGAGCCTTTTTTGACGCGCGTCTTACTTTAGCCAGTGTTTTAGCCTGGTCGCGACCTGGCTAATTATATCTGAATCAGAAGGAGCTCAACCAAGCAGCGAATTATTTGAGCCACATTGATGGAACCGAACGCAAGCTAACATTATCGAGGCTTAGAACTTTATCGAGGCTTAGAACTTTATCGAGCTTCGTGGAATAGGCCCCAGGTAGGCTACCAGTCCTCTACTGCTAAACCCGAGCGCGCTGGACTGTGGAACTTTCTATGTTAAGCATAGGCACAAGCATAGGCACCTCGGCATAACAGCAATTGTTTTGTTATGCTTGTTGTAAAGAAAAGGTCTATAATGCATTGAAATGACATTAGTAGGTGTCATATGCCATCAGACATGGAAATATGTCATATGCACTACTGTCGTTCACAAATCAGCCTGTAACGTTAGACACAGCACCTCGACATAAAAGCGATTTTTTTGTTATGCTTGTTATAAAGAAACTATATATAATAATCTATCTATCTATCTATCTATCTATCTATCTATAATCTATCGAGGATGTTCAGTTTGGCTATCATGGCTGCTTTTGTATCTCTATAAGGGTCCATTATATAAGTCCAATCCTAGAGGCTTATGGTTTGTACTGGTTAACCTTTCACCCTGGTACTTGAATACCACTTCCTTCTTTCTCCAAGTCTAAAGCAGTGGCGATGTCTGAAAGCTCATACTGACTACTGTTCTCTAAGAGCATCGACTAGAGTACATACTAACCATACCACATACTAGTTAGAGACGACTGTTTAGTCAACTGTATGCAGTAAGCGACACATTTCAACATAGTACACCTCATTCATACTGAGAAACCATCATCTATAGGTCAACCATGTTGTTCATAGTAGTTGGTTCAATTTCGCTACTACCCGCGTCTCTTACCTGCTCTATTGAATTATGGAAAGGACTTCCGGAATAGGGTGTAGTGAATTCATACTACATGGAAAGGCAAAGCTAGTATGATATCATGGCATTTTATACATACTAAATGTTGTTAAATTTCACATACTACAAAACATCCTAATCTTGCATACTGAAAATGCCTACTAAATAGGTTGCAGTATGAGCATTCAGACATGGCCAGTAACTGGTGGAAATCCAAAGGATGATAACCAATAATAACAATAATAATAATAATAATAATAATTATAACTTTTATTTGTATAGCGCTTTTCCTGCAAACGTTGCAGCTCAAAGTGCTCCAATCATTATATTATTATAAATTATTATTTATTATTTAAAGGCAATATTAAGGATTGTTGACTGGTTGTTAAAATCCCTAAATATTCAGCACAACAATTGAGTGGAGTTGGAGATGTCCTCTTGGGTGGAGTGGAATTTTGCAATGATCACGTGGTGCCACCAGTACGACACATCTTCAGTTGTGGTCCCCGACCTCATTGGGTGTTTCGGCCAGTTATCACAAGACACCCTCTGCCGAGGTTGGCCCACCACAGGCTGATCAGGCCTGGGTGTGTGTCGCACGGTGGCACCACGTGATCATTTGGGAGCCCATGTTGGGTCCCTACGTTTCCAGTGACTGCTCCGTTCTGCTGCAGTGGACAGTTCTCTGATTGCCTTCCGTTGGGCCTGTCCTCTGATCCCTACTGCCCTCAGGAGCCTTGTGGT
Source organism: Nansenia antarctica (assembly GCF_963989245.1). Taxonomy (NCBI): domain Eukaryota; kingdom Metazoa; phylum Chordata; class Actinopteri; order Argentiniformes; family Microstomatidae; genus Nansenia; species Nansenia antarctica. The sequence continues at coordinate 42,502,137 of NC_137675.1, read as the reverse complement.
GGAGCTGGCTACAAAGCCTCTGCAGCCCACCTCCACTGGCCACACCTTCACGTTCCAGCCCCGCCCCTCTGCTTCGACTGCTAAGTTGGCATACCGCAGCCTCTTCCGTTCGAATGCCTCATCGATGGCCTCCTCCCATGGGACCGTCAGTTCTACGATGAAGACACGCCGGCAGGACTTGGACCAGAGGACTAGGTCTGGGCGCAGGTTGGTCACTGCAATTTCGGGTGGGAAGGTGAGCCTCTGGCTGAGGTCTACCCGCATTTCCCAATCCCGGGCTGCGTTCAGTGGGCCTGAGTCTGGAGGTGATGGCTTGGTCCGCTGTTTCTCCCCTTCCCGGATGAAGGTTGTTTTCTGTGGAAAGGTAGTCTGGGCATTTAGAGGCATGGCGTTGGTGGTTACCCTCTTGTGCTCAAGTTCGGCAGCCAAGCACTTTAGCACTTGGTTGTGGCGCCAGGTGTATCTTCCTTGAGTTAGACTGGTCTTGCAACCCACCAAGATGTGTTTGAGGGTTGCTGGGGCTGCACACTGGAGACAGGCTGGGTCCTCTCCATACCAGAGATGTAGGTTGGTAGGAGAGGGCAGGACATCATATGTGGCTCTGATGATGAAACTTAGCCTATTAGACTCCATGCTCCACAGCTCGTTCCACGTGATTTTCCTCCTCTCCACGCTCTCCCACTTCATCCAGCGGCCTTGCTGGGCTTGGGAGACTGCCTTGGCGCACCTGGCTGCTTCCTCCTGGTGGCGCACCTCCTCAACCACCATCTTCCGCCGTTCTGTTGGAGTAGCCTTTTGCCATGTGGGTGTTGTTGTTTCTAAGCCAAGGCCCCCTCTGCCATGTTGGACATGCCCCACTATATCCCGGTGTCTGAGGGCGGTCTTTGCCACCGCAACTGCTGCAGATGGCTTCCATTTCCTCCCCGTTGCTAGGATTGGAGCAGCACCTCTGACGAATGGATCCCGGGATTCTGTGAGAGTCATTTCCAGCCTTGATTTGGCACATTTGTACTCCTCCACCAGGCTTGAGATTGGTAGGGAGAGGGCTCCGTTGCCATACAGGCCTATGCTGCTAAGGCCTCTCGGCAGTCCAAGCCACTTCCTCACTTGTGCATTCACCAGTATCTCCAGCCGGTTGGCATGGGATAGTGTGACCTCGTAGATGGAAATTGGCCACATGAGACGGGGCAGCAGTCCAAACTGAAAGCACCACAGCTTCAGCTTCCCAGGGAGAGCAGTGTTGTTGATCTGCTTGAGGCCACTGATTATATCCTGCTTGAGTTGTTCCACCTGCTTCGAGTCTTTGAGTTCTGCGCTATACCAGCGGCCAAGGCTTTTGATAGGCTTCTGCAGAACTGTTGGTATTGGCTCGTTGTTGACGTGGAACCTCTCATTGGCAAGCTTGCCTTTGACAATGGAGATACTGCGGGACTTACTGGGTTTAATCTCCATTCGTGCCCATTTGATGTTTCCCTGGAGTTTATCCAGCAGGCGTTTGGTGCATGCGTTTGTTGTTGTTATTGTCGTCATGTCATCCATGTACGCCCTGATTGGAGAAAGACGCAGCCCGCTCTTCAACCGTTCCCCTCCAACAACCCATCGGGATGCTCGAATAATGAGCTCCATTGCCATGGTAAAAGCCAGTGGAGAGATGGTGCAGCCCGCCATTATGCCTATCTCGAGGTGCTGCCAAGCAGTTGTACTGGCTTGTGCTGTAACACAGAACTGGAGGTCCTGGAAGTAGGTTTTGACCAGCCTTGTGATGCCCTCTGGGACTTGGAAGAAGTTGAACGCTGTCCACAAAATCTCATGAGGCACTGACCCGAAGGCATTGGCAAGATCCCACATGCAGGTCTTTCTTCTCCTTCTTGGCCGTTTGTATCTGGTGCCAGATGACATTTGTGTGTTCCAGGCATCCTGAGAATCCACTTATCCCGGCCTTCTGCACTGAGGTGTCGACAAAGTTGTTCTTCTGCAAGAATACTGAGAGCCTCTGGGCCAGAACACTGAAGAAAATCTTTCCTTCCACATTCAGTAGACTGATCTGGCGGAACTGGTCGATGGTTGAGGAATTCTTCTCTTTGGGAATCAGGATCCCTCCTGCCCTTCGCCATGCCTTTGGTATGATTCCCTTTTCCCATGCCACTTTAATTAGCTTCCAGAGGTACTTCAAGACGCCTGGACTGTTCTTATATAGCCTGTATGGAACGCCGTTGGGCCCAGGGGCTGAGGCTGTTCTTGCCCGTTTTACTGTGCTCTCAACTTCGCTCCATGTAGGGGGCCTTGTTTCCATCTGGTGCTCAGGTGGTTGGATTGGTGGCATGTCATCCGGAATGCTGGCTGGCACATGCCTCTGGTTGTCAGAGTAGGTCTTCCTCAGGTGCTCCTCTAGTTCCCTTATGGGTACTTTGAGGGTCCCTGTTTTCTCCTTGACAAAGAGGTCTTTGACGAACTTGTAGGGATCTCTGTAGAAGGCAGTCCTCGTTCGCCCTTTCTTCTTGTGTTGCTTTCTCAAGCATTCTGCTCTTCGCAGTGTTGCAAGACGCCGCTTGATGTCGGCCTGTAGTGCCTCAAGTCCTTTCCTTTCCACTTCTGTGGCCTTCTTCCACTGTTTTCTCAGGCACCTTCTTTCTTTCACAAGTCTTTCAATCTCTTGTTGTCTCCTGGACTTGAGATGGGCTGATGGTTCCTTCTGTGTCCCATGGTTCTTACTTTTCACCCCAAATCTCTCTGCTCCATAGCTGTAAATTATCTCTCCAATCTTGTCCAGTTTTCTTTCCACGCCTCCTTTCAGACCTTCTAGAAGATGGACAAGGTCTGTGTCTGTGTTTTCCCACTCCTTTTTCTGGCAGGCTTTAGGCCACAAGATTTGAGGCTTTCGTCCATTCATCTTCCTCTCCACTGCTGTCTGTGGCTGGATAGGCTCTGGACTCATGTCCGTTGATGGATCTGTGCTTGGTTGAGCTTCGTCTGGGGTTCTGATACCCTGTGGACTGTGGTGAATATCCTGCCACTGGGCTTCACTCGACTGATTTGCCCTACCTCTGAGGAAGTAGTGGTCAATGCGAGGCACCTCGCTAAGCTCTCTTAGGCACTTTTTTCTGCCCTGGTGGATCTTGAGACCCTTCTCTGATGTTATCTTTTTCCAGCCACAGATGCAGCTTTGTAGCTTGTGTCCTGCCAGTGTTGTTACTCCGTCAACTACCGTGCTGATCATTTGATTCGTTGTCAATTCGTTTAAAAAGATGGTTAAATATAACAAATATGAAAATAGATATAGAATAGAATAGACAGTTTAGTTAATGAGTCTGTGATAGTGTTGGCTAAACGATGACAAAACGACGACAAAATGCAATTTCGATCTCTGACCACACAAGCGTTTTCTCATTGTCACACAAAAGAATCTCTGGCCACATGGAACCGCGTATTCAGGTACACTGGGCATGCGCGTACTGGTAGACCCAGAAAAGGATTAAAATATAATTGAGACAGTACCGTAAAATAGAAATTCATTCATTTTCATTCATTTGGTAGTATTGTCAACTACCGATCAATCTTCTCTCCACTTACATTACGTCTGCATCCAAGATATGGCATATGTATACGTTATTCATCTGTGTACATTTAGGTTGTATAAAAAGAGCTGATGTATAATAAACTTTATGATAATTGTTATAAGTGCCTCTTGCTGAGATGTTTCTAAGACATAAATAATATCACAGCACTGGTTTATCAAGTGTAGGCTATTTATAGCACAAGACTTGCGCTGAATGGTTGGGTCCCACGCAATGCGCACATACATCAATCAATCAAACTTAATGTATACAGCATATGGATGTTAGTGCCTAATGCCTAGACCTTTGATGCGCACCCTTGTTACTTGTTACTTGTTAAACAAAAACACCCTCCCAGCGTTATCATCTCGTCACCATCTCAGCTCATGAATTCGGCGGAGTCCTGTAGCCGTGAGGTGCAAACGATATCCGATCATCGCCGTTTCAGCCAAAAAAAAGGCTGTAAAAAAATAATAATGTGCTAATGCTATCCATTTAGCACCGTTAGTGCTGGCGCTATCCATTTAGCACCGTTAGTGCTAGCGCTATCCATTTAGCACCGGTAGTGCTAGCGCTATCCATTTAGTACCGCTAGTGGTAGCGCTATCCACCGTTAGTGCTAATGCACCGTTAGTGCTAATGCTATCCATTTAGCAACATTAGTGCTAATGCTATCCATTTAGCACCATTAGTGCTAGTCCAAGTCGGCAAAAATGTTCTCCGCGCATTGGTAATTTTCTTCATTTTCTGGCAATATTTTTTTGGTCACTTTTTGGGCCATTACCAGTTTGCACCCCCTGTATATCCCACCAGGGAAAACGATGGGAAAGTCAAATGAAAAATATCTTTATTTACTATGGAAGGCTCTGGATAGGAGTCGGATACTGTTTCTACTACACAGCTTTACACTGTTGAGAAGTTCAGCGATGACTCAGGTGTTTTGACAGACCGGGGTCTGATTCCATTATGAGAACTCTCAATGTCGGTTCCTGAGGACAATTGACTGTACTTGATGTTATTTTTGGGCAGCAACAGTTGTTGCCATGCCACCTGGTTGTGGTCAACCATTTAATCTCCTTTTTAGTTCACTTATTCACTCATCCAATATGTATACGTTTCATTTGGAAACACTGTACTGTGTTCATAGAACTATCATGTTCGCATGTGTAGCTAGAAACGAAAGGAGAGAGGCAGAAGATGAAAGTGTGTCTCTGTTTGAAGTCTGTGCGGAGCAATACCTAGAGCCCTCTTCACACCCCGCTCCACTGCTATTTTAGGAGAGAGTGTTTGGTTGCCATGGAGAAACCTGGTATTGTTGGCGACGTGATCTATATGTGTGGTTTGTTCATTTTCTCCTTCTGTTGCCTAGATGAGTGCTACTGTATGAATTACTTTCTGATAGCAGAGATGGGGGGTTGTCTGTGGGATGGGCCCTGAGGTGGCCTTTGAAAAGTGCTGTCCCCCCAATCAAGGTCCTGGACACCCACAGTATGCTTTCGTTCTAGCCCTCACTCTAGAACACCTGATTCAACTAACCAGCAACTCATCAAGACAGCGTTTCACCAACCTTGTAATTGGACTGACTTATATAGCGCCTTATTCCAAAGTGCTTTACAACGGCCTCTCATTCACCCATTCACACACCCATTCACACACCAATTGCGGCAAGCTACCATGCAAGGCGCCGGCCCGCTCATGGGGAGCAATTGGGGGTTCAGTGTCTTGCTCAAGGACACCTCGACATGTGGCCAGCCGGGGTTCGAACCGCCGGCTCTACCTCCTGCACCACAGCCGCCCCTTAGCACCTTGTGCTATGGTGGTGCTGGTGGGCCTGGACCTGGTGGACCTGTGTGGTCAGTCAGACGAGACGCTAGCAATGCTAACGTTGTGGGTTCAATTCTCACTAGGACCATACAGAAAATGCATGCACTCAGAGTGCTGTTAGTTGCTTGGGATAAAAGTGCTATACTTCTATCTACTGTATGTTATATGATATGATTACCCACCAGAAGTAGGTCATACAAAGTTTTTTTTTTTGCTTGTAACCAGGACTAGGGATGCAAAATTCCCATAATCACGTTTCAATATGGAAACTTATCAGAAAATGATCAGAAAGTATCAGAAAGTTTCCCAAACTTACGAGCATTTTGCAACCCTAACCAGGACCAAGTCTGAAGTTGTGGCCGAAAAAGGTCATTGCATATACTGTCGCCGTGACATACCAGTGAGTTCCTACCGCTATTCATGAAACACTAGTAGTTTTTCCGCAAGGCTCAGATCAATCAGAGGCTGAAGCTACTCTTATCAAGAGCAGCCACTCTACCTGGCTCATGTGTAGTCGGTGTCCAACGGCAACAAACACATTTTCAATTGGAGGCTGTGCCAATCTTTGACACTTCTGTAACATTTTGAATGATTGTAAACTGGATTTTTGCCAGTATCTATCTTGCTCGACCCATAATTTAACTCTCATCAGTCAGATTCCGACTCATAATGTGACCATTGTTGTCATATAATCGTCACCCACCCATCCACACAATGGACCCCATGAACCTGCCTGCCACCGTTGCCTAGTGACTGTTGCCAGGAGTGGGGGATTCCACTCTCGTTGGGAAAGATGTCAACTAGGTCACCAGGGGTCACGAGGACTGTGGAATGCAATGTCACACGTGATGTTATAGAAAGGAGAGATAAGCAGTAGAGAGGTAGTGAATGGTAACAATACTATATGGTTGATATATTGAAGGTTAATTGTAGGTTAATTGTTTGTCTGGGTCTTGGTCTGGATCTTCAGACTCAATAACCCGACTAACCATGTCCTGGTCTTGGCTAATGGTTCATGGATCTCAAGGAAAATAATTGTCTGTTGCTTATTACTGTACACAGTACTTATTACTGTACTTATTACTGTACACAGTACGTATTACTGTACTTATTACTGTACACCATGCTTATTACTGTACTTATTACTGTACACCGTACTTATTACTGTACACCGTGCTTATTACTGCACTTATTACTGTACACAGTACGTATTACTGTACTTATTACTGTACACCATGCTTATTACTGTACTTATTACTGTACACCATACTTATTACTGTACACCGTGCTTATTACTGTACCTATTACTGTACACAGTACTTATTACTGTACTTATTACTGTACACCGTGCTTATTACTGTACTTATTACTGTACACAGTACTTATTACTGCACTTATTACTGTACACAGTACTTATTACTGTACACAGTGACACAACACAATAGTCAGGGGCTTTTCTTCCATTATTTGGTAGCTGGATGGACGTGCGATGCCAGAAGTTAACGGTGAAAGTGGAAGTTTCTGTCTGAGGCTTGTTTGGTCCAGATGTAGCCTAATCCAGTCTTGTCTCAGCAAGGTCTCGATACGCTATCATTTGGGTCTAGGTTGATCTCAATCTGGGTCTTGGTCTGGATATCAAGGGCTCCATCTCTGACCCCATGCACTGTAATATAGGCATTATGAAAAGTATCATTTCCAGTTAATGCAGTCTATTATCCATTCATAATCTATTTCAAAAGGGTTAATGTATGAGTTTTTGATTGTGTACATAAATACTGCGAAATGGTTCTTTACAATGGCAGAACATTCCAAAATAATGATGGCATTTGGCTTGGAAACAATTAACCTTCAATGGTCTTGTTGTCGGTATTAGCCACAGTGCATTTACTTCTCTATGTTACGGTCAGATAAAGAACCCAAGCGCAGACACAGAGACAGTTGTTAAGTAAAGAACGATAGGCAAGCGGGGGGGTCAGGCAGGGGAAGTAGTCGGCAGGCAGGCAGGCAGGGGGTTAGGCAGGAGGAGTAGTCGGCAGGCAGGCAGGGGTCAGGGAGGCGGGCAGGTAAGAGGACTGATAGGGTAGGTAGGCAGGGCAGGCAGGAGGGCAGGTAGGAGGACTGGTAGGGCAGGAGGGCAGGCAGGCAGGGCAGGCAGGCAGGGCAGGGCAGGTAGGAGGACTGATAGGGTAGGAGGGCAGGCAGGCAGGGCAGGGCAGGTAGGAGGACTGATAGGGCAGGTAGGCAGGGCAGGTAGGAGGGCAGGCAGGCAGGCAGCGCAGGGCAGGTAGGAGGACTGGTAGGGTAGGAGGGCAGGCAGGCAGGCAGGGCAGGGCAGGTAGGAGGACTGGTAGGGTAGGAGGGCAGGCAGGGCAGGCAGGCAGGCAGGGTAGGGCAGGTAGGAGGGCAGGCAGGGCAGGGCAGGTAGGAGGACTGGTAGGGTAGGAGGGCAGGCAGGCAGGGCAGGTAGGAGGGCTGGTAGGGCAGGTAGGAGGACTGGTAGGGTAGGAGGGCAGGCAGGCAGGGCAGGTAGGAGGACTGGTAGGGTAGGAGGGCAGGCGGGCAGGGCACGTAGGAGGACTGGTAGGGTAGGAGGGCAGGCGGGCAGGGCAGGTAGGAGGACTGGTAGGGTAGGAGGGCAGGCGGGCAGGGCACGTAGGAGGACTGGTAGGGTAGGAGGGCAGGCGGGCAGGGCACGTAGGAGGACTGGTAGGGTAGGAGGGCAGGCGGGCAGGGCAGGTAGGAGGACTGGTAGGGTAGGAGGGCAGGCGGGCAGGGCAGGTAGGAGGACTGGTAGGGCAGGTAGGAGAGCAGGCAGGCAGGGCAGGTAGGAGGGCAGGCAGGGCATGCAGGCAGGGCAGGAGTCAGGTCGGGGTTGGGTAAGCAGAGGCTACGATCTGGCACCGTAGTGAAGGCTGGACCGGGTCTTTATGGAGGACTTAATGATGTGGTAATGAGGAACAGCCGGACACCTGCACACCTGACTCCTCTCCTACCAATTAGGGAGAGAGAGAGGCACTGCCCGCTACCTCGAGGTAGAGGGCGTGACACTCTATTAATACCAGACTGTGTTAAGCTGTGTGCACACCAGGCCATTGCGTTGCACCGGAAGTCATTCATCTCAATGGGGCAGTTGCGTTGATCAGTTGCCTTGCTCTGCATTGCGTTTCTTGACCGTCAGGGTGCGCTAATCAGTCAAAAAATTTCAGCTTTTGCGTTGCGTTGGATCCGTTAAAACAACCGGAAGTAAACCGGAAGTAGTTTCTTGCCCAGAGCTTTCGCCTCAGATGTAAAATCCTCAATTTTGGCCGCCATTGGCTACAATCTGTAATTTGGCTCTACAAGTGTTAATATGTCATTTTATGAAGTTTTTATATGTTTTCAGGCGAGAAAGTAACCATATATATTCACAAAATGTGTCCAGTTTATCAAAATAACCTGTTTATATATCTGATCTGACGATTTTTTCCCCACTTCTGTGGGAAATTTCGCTAGCATGGCTAAAGGCTATCATGTATCCTGGGCTTATAAGAGATGATGTTACCCACGTAGGAGCTCTCTATCTAGTCTCCAGACTGGGTACTGAATAACCAGTCACTATTCACCTTATACAACAACAACTACTACTACTACAAGTGTCTATGACTACTGTTCATGTTAAATCCGTGTGGAGCTAATGCTATCGCGTCTCCACAGGCTAGCAAAGATGGCGCCGTTAGCATCACAAACACTATGATAACATCGTCCTCCTCAGTAGTATCTAGTCTATCTCAGTCACAGACATGTTCAACAACAACACGTTTTACAACAAGGAAGGGATACAACTAATAAACATGTTAACTCACTATTCACCTTACATATGTATCAACATGTAGCTGTATCAAACTTTTTTTTTTGTTCAAACTTCCCCCGCTGTGTTGTTGCGTCTGCATCGCACGTTGACGTACGTCAAGCCCATCCCACCAGGTTGCGCCAGAACGGTGGGTCACGGTCCCTGGTGTGCACGCAGCGTAAGGCCTAAGACTTCCCAGGCACCCATACCCAACCAGATCAGCAAGGTGACATCAACCACTCCATATCCCAACATCATTTTAGCCTATGAATAAAGATTTCATAAGTTTCTGTCCGATTTGTATTCCGTCATTCATTCTCTGAGTTAATCATATTTCAACACTTAGGGACATAGGGAGCCTATAGTTGTGGATATTTGTGTTCATGGGTTGAACTCCTGTTTTGGGGCTCTGGAAATATGATATTGGGCCAGAAATTAATATCACTGGTGTAGGTTAAACACAGCATTGAGATGATTTATCTATTTGACTATGGACTAGTTATATTTTCCTAGTAACAGATCTGCCTGCTACAAACATCCCGGGTTATTGTTGAGTTTAGGAGAACCCCTTTATGTCATTAGTTATGGTTGTGCAATCAGCACAGGGATCTCCTCACACTCTCCCAATGTAGCTTCTGGCGAGCTATTTTAATTAGGAACAAATGAAAATAGAATCATGTTGATGCTGTGAACATCAGCAAGACATTAAGGTTAATTCTTCCGTGACTGCCTTTTGAAATGTAAACAAAGCGCCTGAAATGTGTCGAGTCGTGTCACAACACTGTGCTGTTATCGAGAGGTCACTGGTGTTTTTGCTGAGAACAAAAAAGGGAGACAGTTTCTGAAAAATATTTCAATTATCTAGGTCTGCTGCCAAATTAGTGGAGTAATTTGTGAGATTAGTGAGATTCCATAAAATACACCAATTCCATTTCATAGCTATAAATAACAAATGAAAACAACCTGATTGTGTGTGTCTACGGCAAGATTTCAGCAGTTGGCTACTACTTTTAGAGGAAACGAAACATACAAATCTCAAATGTAAGTGTGTTTGTTTTGTTCTTTTTCAAGAACAACAGGTGCACCTCTCCTGTTGTAAACTGTGTGTGTGTGTGTGTGTGTGTGTGTGTGTGTGTGTGTGTACGTGCGTGTGCGTATGTGTGTGTGTGCGTGCGCGTGTGTGTTATGTGATTGAAATCTGTGTGTATCACATTGCATTCATAGTTAGTTTTTAGCCCTCTTGCTTCACTGATGAAATAGCAGGTGATGCTGGGATGATGCTTAAAATGTGTTACATTGTGTGACAGTGTGTGTGTGTGTGTGTGTGTGTGTGTTTGTCTGTGTGTATGTGTGTGTGTGTGTGTGTGTGTGTGTACATCCTCTGTATTCAAGTGTGTACTCTGGCCTGCAGGTGATGTTGGAGCAGATGCAGGGCCTGATGCACCTGGAGCTGTCTGGCTGTAATGACTTCACCGAGGCGGGCCTGTGGTCCAGTCTCAACGCGCGGCTCACCTCCCTCAGCGTGAGCGACTGCATCAACGTAGCGGACGATGCCATCGCCGCCATCTCCCAGCTCTTGCCCAACCTGTCGGAGCTCAGCCTGCAGGCCTATCACGTCACAGACACGGCCATGGCCTACTTCACAGCCAAGCAGGTACGCTAACACTCGACATCAACAGCTATTCAAGCACCACACAGCTATTGTAACACCAGGGATGCTAACACAGAGCAGGTACAATAATACCAGCACAACATCTCCATGCCAATAACTGCACCAAGCAGGTACCCTAATATCAACACGTCTATGTCCCCTCAGCTCATTTATCTAGCCTTCACCTCATCTAAACCCTTACCTTAAGCTATCCATTGTACATGTCTCACAACAACTAGTTGTCTTACATTGCAACTCAAATTAACCTGCTAACAACTCAAGCTAACCTGCTAATAACTCAAGGAAAAAGGAAAACAAATCTTAAATATTCTTAAAGATGTGGGAACATAGGTCTGTGGGAATATAGGGCTGTGGGAACGGGAGCGTACCTATGTTCCCCACGCTCTACGTTCCCCAGTCCCTTAGCTCCCTCCCGAAAAAGGGTCCTATGTTCCCTGCTCCCGAAAAAGGGTCCTATGTTCCCCGCTCCGAAAAAAAGGGTTCTATGTTCCCCGCTCCCGAAAAAGGGTCCTATGTTCCCCACTCCCAAAAAAAGGGTTCTATGTGCCCTGTTCCCCACTCCCGAAAAAGGGTCAGATCGGGCAGGGCAGTCTCGCTCGCCGGCAGTGTGTGGAGGTGCCCATGGTTGTTCTAGATGGATGATCGTGACATTATTCTGTCATCCGACTTCGGAAGCTAAGCAGGGTTGGGCCGGGTTAGTACCTGGATGGGAGACCACCTGGGAATCTCCGGTGCCATACGTTTTTACCCAGTAGAGAGACGCGCAACGGCTGGGGAAGAGGTGCGCCTGTTGCGGGCGGAGACACCTGCTACCTTTGGGTGTGCCTCGAGGCAAACTTAGCCTCACTTCCCGGGGTGCTATCGTCGAAAACGACACACCTCAGCGACCGTATGAAAATGGGTGAGATAACCAGCCTTAACCAGGCTTACTTCTTACAGCTAGTTATTATGTAATATAAAATATGAGAATGTCCTATTATTGCTTGTAACCGACTTGTTAAGTAGCCTATAGTGGTTAATGAACTATTCATTCTATTTTTTGTTCCAACCTTCAGATGAACCCATCTTGACAGATGAACCCATCTTGAAAATTAGGCATTAGTGTTGAGTTTGCATAGGCTACTCTAACACTGTGAGACTGGGATCTGTGGAAATTAGGCATTGTGTGTAGGCTGAGTATAAACGACTGTATTATTGATTGTTAATATAATAATATGAGGCGCAGGCAGACACAGCAGTGGAAATTCGTTTAGTTTGACTAAGAAATGTATTATTTCTCTGGTCTGTGTGAGGTTGCATTTGAAATACGAGTTTGACACCCTTAGACCATGCTCTGGAGTCTGTTAGACATAGTTTAACACCTCTGGAGTCTGTTAGACATAGTTTAACACCTCTGGAGTCTGTCAGACATAGTTTAACACCTCTGGAGTCTGTCAGACATAGTTTAACACCTCTGGAGTCTGTCAGACATAGTTTAACACCTCTGGAGTCTGTCAGATAGTTTGCTCACTGGTAACTGAGCAGTCAAAAGTGGATGGACAGTTAACTCTTGAAAACATTCACTATAACAGTGTGGGGGGTGGGGAGGAGCTTCCAGAGTTTTGTATTCGAGGAAGATCCAGTCACGTTGGATTATTTTTGGGGTGTTGTTGTGTCGGAGGTACAGGACCCGGCCTACTGCTGGCCTTCTTCACGGCTGATCTTTCATTCTTGGTAGGAATATTGAGTTGGAATATTGAGTTGGAATATTGAGTTAGAATATTGAGTTGGAACTTTTCGTATCAAATGGTGCATGGTATTGGCTGTTAACATTTTGATTTATTGAGCCTTTATTGATGCAGGTTAGTTTAATTGTAATCTTTTTCCAGAGAGACCTGGTCAATGATTCCCCTATTCCAATGAAAATAAACAGTTGTCAGAACAATAAAATCGTGTTATTAACGTGTTATCAACTTTCTAAGAAAATAAATAGTAACTCCCAATCTAAACCGCTCTCTCTCCTCCCCCTCCTCCCTCCACCCACCCACCCCCCCCCCCCCCCTCTCTCTCCCTCTCTCTCTCTCTCTCTCTCTCTCTCTCTCTCTCTCTCTCTCTCAGGGCTACACCACTCACACGCTGCGGCTGCACTCGTGCTGGGAGATCACCAACCACGGCGTGGTGAACATGGTGCACAGCCTGCCGAACCTCACCGCCCTCAGCCTCTCCGGCTGCTCCAAGATCACGGACGACGGCGTGGAGCTGGTGGCCGAGAACCTGCGCAAGCTCCGCAGCCTGGACCTGTCCTGGTGCCCCCGCATCACAGACATGGCCCTGGAATACATCGCCTGTGACCTGCACAAGCTGGAGGAGCTGGTACTAGACAGGTGAGGCCAGGGGGCCAGGTGGTGGTGGGGGCCAGGTGTGTGTGTGTGTGTGTGTGTGTGTATGCTTGGTTATCTGGTTATCTTTTATACTGGTTATCTTTTATACTGGTTATCTGGTTATCTTTTATACTGGTTATCTGGTTATCTTTTATACTGGTTATCTGGTTATCTGGTTATCTTTTATACTGGTTATCTGGTTATCTTTTATACTGGTTATCTGGTTATCTTTTATTCTGGTTATCTGGTTAACTTTTATACTGGTTATCTGGTTATCTTTTATTCTGGTTATCTGGTTAACTTTTATACTGGTTATCTGGTTATCTTTTATACTGGTTATCTTTTACACTGGTTATCTTTTATACTGGTTATCTTTTACACTGGTTATCTTTTATACTGGTTATCTGGTTTTCTTTTATACTGGTTATCTGGTTATCTTTTACACTGGTTATCTTTTATACTGGTTATCTGGTTATCTTTTATACTGGTTATCTGGTTATCTTTTATACTGGTTATCTGGTTATCTTTTATACTGGTTATCTGGTTATCTGGTTATCTTTTATACTGGTTATCTTGTATACTGGTTATCTGGTTATCTTTTATACTGGTTATCTGGTTATCTTGGTTATCTGGTTATCTTTTATACTGGTTATCTTGTATACTGGTTATCTGGTTATCTTTTATACTGGTTATCTGGTTATCTTTTATACTGATTATCTGGTTATCTTTTATACTGGTTATCTGGTTTTCTTTTATACTGGTTATCTGGTTATCTGGTTATCTTTTATACTGGTTATCTTGTTATCTTTTATACTGGTTATCTGGTTATCTGGTTATCTTTTATACTGGTTATCTTGTTATCTTTTATACTGGTTATCTGGTTATCTTTTATACTGGTTATCTTGTTATCTTTTATACTGGTTATCAGGTTATCTTTTATACTGGTTCTCTGGTTATCTGGTTATCTGGATATCTTTTATACTGGTTATCTTGTTATCTTTTATACTGGTTATCTTTTATACTGGTTATCTGGTTATCTTTTATACTGGTTATCTGGTTATCTTTTATACTGGTTATCTGGTTATCTTTTATACTGGTTATCTGGTTATCTTTTATACTGGTTATCTGGTTATCTTTTATACTGGTTATCTGGTTATCTATTTATTTGGTTGTCTTTTATACTGGTTATCTGTCCTCCTGATGACATTCATGGTACATGAATTATAATACACAAATATACAATAATAATAATCATATTATAATATATATGTATATATATATATATATATATATATTAGGGATGCACGATATGCATTTTTCCCAACCGATACCGATACCGATGTTTACCCGCTTCTCGTGGCCGATAACCGATATGATAACCGATATTTTTTTCTTTTTTTTTTCTTTCCTAGCACCAGGGGAGCCCCCCCCTCCCAAATTTCGTTGTTTGGTACCTGTACTATATCAATGACAATAAAGACCATTCAGATATAATTTCACAGTTGATAGTGTAGTTCATGCACACCTGAAGGTAAGAAAGGCTATGTAGTGAGCAAAGATTGATGATTTAATATTCCATAGTGATCTCACCAAATCTAACTTACATCACTATTGTTAACACAACAAAGAGAACACTTCTGACTCTTCAAATGTTCATTTATTATTTCCTCTAACAAACAGAATCTGTTATAGACAGTGCACAATGCTTTTTTTAGCCAAGATCTGGCCTCCTTTTATCAAAACAAAAAAGGCTCACCTAAGCCTTCTCCAAACATGGTTTCAAAAGCCCCGCGGATGGCTGTCGCAGTATGCGAACCGGAGAACTCCTGCGCATGCAGCAGTGTCTTCTTCATATTGAAGTCCTCATCCAGCCACTGGGCCGTCAAACTAAGCATACTGACTGGACTAACGTCAGAAGTCCATATGTCCGTGGTAAAACTTATCTGGCTTACGCTAGTATCGATCAGACTATGGATGTGTGTGGCGACTGTATCATACATAGCAGGCAGGCACACGTCTGCAAAATAGCGGCGACTTGGGAGTGTATACCGGGGCTCTAAATGTGAAATTAGCTGGCGAAATCCTTTATCTTCTACTACAGAGAAAGGCTGGTCGTTGAGGGCCATCAACTCCATAATTTTTTCATTGATTGCTTGAGCCTTTGAGCTGTCTCGAGTGAACTTCCTGCAGTTTTCAAATGCGTGTTCAATAGGCACAGCAGCTTTTTTTTTCGCGGCTAGGCTACCTTGTTCTGCTACTACTACTAGTGCTTGATATTCCTTCCATACAGTATGCTTGCAATGGTGAATCTTAAGGTGACTGAGATTCGTTGTGTTGTAACTCGTAGACCTTTGCCCTCCTCTCCGAACTTTTGTCGAACATGTATTGCAAATTGCAAACGCACTATCTGCCTCAGAAACTGTGCAGAATGTCAGACACACCGGGGAAGGCATGTTTCGCTCTCGTCTCGTCTATACACTGCGTGCCTGTACGCAGGCGCAGCAGCATGAGCGCGGAAACCGGAAGCAGAAATATTTCCGGCTTCATATTATCGGTTAAATATCGGCTAAAATTGTATAAAACCGATAAATACCGATAAACATTAATTTCCCATTATCGGGCCGATAAATATTGGTGCCGATAATATCGTGCATCCCTAATATATATATACGTATAATACACAATTATTTTACACAATTATAAAAAAAGTGTGGTCTATTTTTATGTTTTTAACAATAGCCTCTTTTGGACAGCGGTGCCAGGGCGTGCCAAGGCTTACTAGCGGCCAGCTGGTGGTCACAGCCCGGCGCTTTGTGTCTAGGGAAGAAGCCCAATTTGAATTCCCACAGTTGGGCTTTTCTAGCCCCGCCCCATATGCCCTCTTCTGCAGTCTAACCTATTTGTTTTTTTGTAGTTACAGCAAGCTAACTTAAGAATCATGCCGGCCCACCCACCAAGTTCGCTAGCCAACTGACGCACTTGGATGATAAGAATATCTTGCACTTAAACCGTGTCCCTAGCTAGTTTGGCCTCATCAGTAAGGGGGGGGGGGTAGAGTTTGCTAAAAGCCAACATTATAAGCACAGACTGAGAATACGCATAGGAAAGCCAGCTAATGAGGTTATGGGACTTCCTGGACACAGATTTAGCCAAATCCGAGACTCTCCAAATCCTAGATTCTCAATTGAAAGTGCAGTTGAGTTCAGGGCTATAATCTCAATATAACCTTGTCTCCATGGTGATAATCCTGTCCCCAATCTGTGTCTCTGTCCAGGTGTGTGCGGATCACAGACACAGGGCTGGGGTACCTGTCGACCATGTCCTCACTGAGGAGCCTCTACCTGCGCTGGTGCTGTCAGGTACACACACACACACACACACACACACACACACTCACACACACACACACACACACACACACACACACATAACACACACACACACACACACACACACATACACACACACACACATAACACACACACACACACACACACACACACACACACAACACACACACACACTTACACACACAGACATAACACACACACACACACACACACACACACACACCCCTCTTACCTGTACCCTAATTAAAAGTGAGAAGAGGATTAGACAAAACAATCAATAAATAGAAATTCCTGCATTATCAGAAAAATCTAAAAATAATGTTTGCGTGTTTGCGTGTGTGTGTGTGCACTGTGCGTGTGTGTGTCTTTCTGTGTCCAGGTGCAGGACTTTGGGCTGCAGCATCTGTTTGGAATGAGGAGCCTGCGTCTCCTCTCTCTGGCAGGTATGGTGGATGTCTCTCTGTCTCTCTCTCTGTCTCTCTCTCTCTCTGTCTCTCTCTCTGTCTCTCTGTCTCTCTTTCTCTCTGTCTCTCTCTCTCTCTGTCTCTCTCTCTCTCTCTGTCTCTCTCTCTCTCTCTGTCTCTCTCACTCTCTGTCTTTCTCTCTCTCTCTGTCTTTCTCTCTGTCTCTCTCTCTCTGTCTCTCTCTCTCTCTCTGTGTGTCTCTCTCTCTCTCTGTCTCTCTCTCTCTCTGTGTGTCTCTCTCTCTCTCTCTGTCTCTCTCTGTCTCGCTCTCTCTCTCTGTCTCTTTATCTCTCTGTCTCTTTATCTCCCTCTCTCTCTTTCTGTCTCTTTCTCTCTCTGTCTCTCTCTCCCTCTCTCTCTCTTTGTCTCTTTCTCTCCCTCTCTCTCTCTCTCTGTCTCTCTCAATTCAATTTTAAATTTAAATGTCAAAGGGCTTTATTGGCATGGGAAACATACATTTACATTGCCAAAGCGTGTGAAGTGTGAAGATAAAAAACAAAAACAAAAATAATGTAATGTACATACGTGTACATACTAGAATAAATAAATATATTACATACTAGATTACAAATAAATAGATTACAAATATAGTACATACTAGAATAAATGATGATTAAACTGATGATTAAACTTATTTAAATTCTTATGGTGGTTTTATCCCATTTGATGTCCTTTTTCTATCACAGCAGCTAACAAATCTTGCTGCTGTGTTTGCACATTGCTGTACCTCACCCAGCAGATATGGTAGCCTTTCAACATTGGTCAAGTCCTCAAAGTCTCCCTGGGTGTTGGTGATCAGGGGAAAGTACGTGTCCCTGATGTCCTTGTACAGCTGGCTCTTCTTATCCACCGCCCCACCGGTGACCCGAGAATCGGGTCTATGTTTAATATAATAGATATAAAGAGCTTACCTTTATCAATAATGTTCATCGATGTCGCAAACGATTCATTAGATTCCTTTGTTTACAGCCACGTCACATAGGAAAACCAAGCATGCTTGGTTTCAACCTCCAGAATTTCCATATCATTGGTCCTCAATAGTATTTTTTTCCGCCTCTGCTTGATTCTATTGGCTCTGACGCTTCAAATGAGGGGTCAATCATGACATTTTGACCAATGGGTTCGGGAGAAATTTGACTGCGTAATCTGACCTGGTGTGTAAAAGAGGCGGGTGCGCCATAGGGGCGCATAGACAAGCGCGCAGGAGGGCCCTGCTGGTTGGAAACAGAGTCTAAACAGTTGGATTTGGATGCAATTTATACCTATAGTGATATGTCAATGAAATATAATACATTTTACAGTCTTGATACATGAGAAAGTCTGATACACTGATGGTGACAAAATGTCTCCAAATGGCACAATTTGGTTGTCCGCCTAAACATACCTGTACTAAAACAGGTACAAAGTTGCATTGGCTCACATTACTAGCATCTAATTTGGCACAAGTACTCATCAGACCCTGGAGTACTGATTCCTAGATGATTTGGGTTTATTCAATCAGGTTTCCAAGCTGATATTCACTCTAAAAGCTGTTGTTTCTTTAGGCGGAGAGTGAATTTTAGATTTTTCACAATGTTCTAGCTCTATTTACTCTGACACAGTAACATATATTTTGATTCTGACACTTCTATAGTCACCCCACAGGTGTTAGCTTTCATTTGATACCAAGATCATTATGAAGGCCCTTGTGATTGTGGAGATATTCTATATTCACTTTGGGCATGTCATTTCTAGCAGAAAACCTGAAAAATAGGCCCGATAAGAAGAGTTAGTGCAGCTCTGTTTCCACCTGGTTTGTGTGCAGTGGGTGCACAATCTTTCTGGTCTGGGGAGCCAGGTCTGCCTGTGGCGGCCTTTCTCGATGGCCAGGTTGTGTTCACTGAGTCTGTACATAGTCAAGGATTTCCTTAGCTTTGGGTCTGTCACAGTACTCTGGTATTCTGCCACTGTGTATTTTCTGTTTAGGGCCAAATAGCTCTCTCTCTCTCTCTCTCTCTCTCTCTCTCTCTCTCTCTCTCTTTCTGTCTCTTTCTCACTCTCTCACTCTCTCTCTCTCTCTCTCTCTTTCTGTCTCTTTCTCTCTCTATCCCTCTCTCTCTCCCTCTCTCTCCCTCTCTCTCTCTTTCTGTCTCTTTCTCTCTCTCTCTGTCTCTCTCTCTCTTTCTGTCTCTTTGTCTCTCTCCCTCTCTCTCTGTCTCTTTCTCTCTCTCCCTCTCTCTCTTTCTGTCTCTTTCTCTCTCTCTCTCAGTCTGTCTCTCTCTCTGTCTCTTTCTCTCCCTCTCTCTCTCTCTGTCTCTCTCTCTCTCTCTCTCTCTCTCTCTCTCTCTTTCTGTCTCTTTCTCTCTCTCTCCCTCTCTCTCTTTCTGTCTCTTTCTCTCTCTGTCCCTCTCTCTCTCTGTCTCTCTCTCTCTCTGTCTCTCTCTCTCTGTCTCTCTCTCTTTCTGTCTCTTTCTCTCTCTCTCCCTCTCTCTCTCTGTCTCTCTCTCCGTCCGTCTCAAGCATGTGTCTAACGCCAAGCTAGAGAGTCGGACTCTCGCCTATTTTTTTCTGCGTGCCGTACAAAGGCAAGGCAAGGCAAGGCAAGTTTATTTGTATAGCACATTTCATACAACAGGGGCAATTCAAAGTGCTTTACATGCATTATTTTAAAAAAAAATACAGCAAGAGGAGCATAAGAAAATAAAAATTACAATGAATAAAAGCAAATATAAGAAGTAAATAGATAAAACATTTAAAAAGACAATAGTTAATGGACATTAACTAGACATTGATAGAAGTGTTTGTGTTTAATCATAACTGGTGCAAAACATGAAGGTTTTTAGCTTAGATTTAAATATTTTAAGGGTTTGGGCCTGTTTGATTTCTTCAGGGAGTTTGTTCCAGGAGCATGCAGCAGCGTGACTGAAAGCTGCTGCACCGTGTTTTGTTTTTACTCTTGGAATTATTAGCTGATTTGTCTCAGCTGACCTTAGGGACCTTGCGGGAATATAGGGTGGGAGGAGATCTGATATGTATTTTGGTCCAAGACCATTTTGTGATTTGTATGTAATTAGGAGGATTTTGAATTCAATTCTCTGAGAGACTGGTAGCCAGTGCAGGGATCTCAGGATTGGTGTAATGTGTTCAAATGTCTTTGTTTTTGTTAGGACCCTAGCAGTGGCGTTTTGGATGAGCTGCAATTTACGAACAGCTCCTTTAGATAGGCCTGTTAGTAGACCATTACAATAATCAAGTCTACTCGAAACAAATGCATGGATGAGTTTTTCAAGGTCTTGCTTGGACATGAAACCTCTCATTCTTGTTATGTTTTTCAGGTGATAGTAGGCTGATTTAGTTATCGAGTTTATGTGGCTGTTGAAGTTTAGATCGGAGTCTAGAATTACACCAAGATTTCTGACCTGTTTTTTAGTGTGAAAATAGAGGGAATCAAGTTTTGCAATGACTTTCGATCTTTTGTCAGGTGCACCGAATACAATTACCGTATTTTCCGCACTATAAGGCGCACTTAAAAGTCCAAAAAAAAAAAAAAAAACGACAGTGCGCCTTATAATCCGGTGCGCCTTATATATGGATCAAAATGTAAAAATTACATGACCAATATTTTTTTTTTAATAATAATAAAATGTTTCAGTACGACTGGTAAACTACAAAGCCGCACCGCTTGCAGCATTACGGTAATCAGTAAACGACGGCCGCCATCTTGGAATCTCCGCGAATGCTATGCTATTGTTATGCTATCATGTGCTCTGAATGGATGCCGTACTCACCCAACTGTTCAATTCGGACACTCACACCGCTTGCAGCATTACGGTAATCAGTAAACACCGGTGTTGTGCTTACTCACAGTCCCACACCACAAGACCCCAAGTAAAGAAGACTAAACAGAGTTTCCGAGGGAACAAAGTGAGATTCTTGGTGCTTTCAACTTGAAGTTTTAAAGTACCCACTCGATATAATAAACAACAGTTTAACGATCACTAAACACTTATCATTTGTGTATTGGATTCATTATTCTCGTTTGCCGGAGGCTACCGGTAAGGGAGGGTTGATTTGTAAACATACTTTCGTTTTAGCTCGTGTTCAAAAGCAAGAACTGTGTGTTCATCTAGTTATGTGTAGTTATGTGTTTTTAGCATGTCGATGTTCTCCCAGTATGTTGTCATGTTATTAAAATACAGTTTAGACCTTCGTAGCGATGTGTTTTGTTAGCTGTTAGCCGCTAGCAGCGTTTGTTGTGGTTTGGTCAGATTCACTTTTCTCCCATTCAGTGTTTGAGATGAACCAACATTCAAATACGCCTGTCGTGTTCAATCTTTCTCTGATTTGAATGTATGACACATCATTTGAAAGCTTACAATCTGTAGTTTAAGCATGTGTAAAAACTGAAAAAGTACGTTGCACATTTCACCAGGAGATGTCACATATTGGTTGTTTGTTATAATTGTATAGCCTATTGGTTGTTTTCTGGTGTTGTTTTGCTCTGTTTGTAGTCTACTTGATGTATTTTTATCAGCTGTTAAATCACCACAGCGGTTAATCCACTAATAGAGATAATAGCAGATTGAAAATGCTTGTAGCTAACTACTCTATATCTCGTGGTTGCAGCTATTGCGAATTGCTATTCACGCGAGTCAGCTGTGAATCACCGCAGGTCCTTGACGCTTGTTGCAAAAATGGATGACGAACGGCTGATACTTGAGGTGGGAAAATATATATTTTTGACAGTGGAGCAGGTAGAACGTTGATGGTGACAACGCTCAGGTGGAGCTTGGACAACGGGAAGTTGACACAACACCGATGGAGAGGTGACGCAACGCAGTAGGTGGAGCTTGGGCGTAACGCAACCCCAGTCAAACGTTTGACTGCAGTATCTATTCTATGCGCCTTATAATCCGGTGCGCCTTATAATCCGGTGCGCCTTGTGTATGAAAAAAAATCTAAAATAGACCATTCATTGAAGGTGCGCCTTATAATCCGGTGCGCCTTATAGTGCGGAAAATACGGTACCTCTGTTTTGTCCTTGTTTAGTTGGAGAAGGTTTTGTGTCATCCAGGCGTTCTTCTTATCGCGTCAGTCACGTTCTTGTTAAACACAAGAAGTCATTCAAAGACGGCGGAATTGTGAAAAAAGCGTTTCTCAAGGCTGCAGATTGCCTTTTCGATGACAGATCCACAGTGGCTGATGACACCTTGCAAGCCTGCCTACACCTTGCAACCAGCTCATACAGCCCTGACTACTAGAAACTAGCTGCCTCCTCCCAGTGCCAGGTCTCCCACTAAGGTAGAGAAATGCATTTATTTCCTCCTTTCAAACTAGGGAACTACCTGTTTTGTATCTGGTTTACTTTGCTGTTTGTTGGATCAGTAGTTGGCTATGGTACTGCAGACTGGCTGTCAGTGTGTGAGAGAAAGTGAGAGTGTGTGTGTGTGTGTGTGTGTGTGTGTGTGTGTGTAAGAGAGAGAGAGAGAGAGAGAGAGAGAGAGAGAGGGGGGGAGAGAGAGAGGGGGGGAGAGAGAGGGGGGGAGAGAGAGGGAGGGAGCAAAACAAAAGGGTATAGTGCAAAACAAAGGGTATAGTGCATCTTCTCAGGCATCAAACACATTTTTAAAATGTAGTAGAGAGTGCAAACTGCTGAGTACTACATTTTAAAAATGTGTTTGATGCCTGAGAAGATGCACTATACCCTTTGTTTTGCACTATTACATTACATTACATTCAAGTGATGCCAGAAATAAATATGCTGCTGCTGCAAGCTGTAAAGTTCATTAAAATATCTATTTTTGAGTGAACAATCATTTTAATTGTCTTTATTTTTAGTTAGCACATGCCTACAACAACAACTAACAACTTCAAGCTAAATTTAGAAGCTGATTTAGAAGATGATAGCTAAATAAGAGCGATTGAGTAATTGTGCGATAAGCTGTAATTTATGATCTGATTAGTCGACTAATCGTTAAAATAATCGGTGACTAATCGACTATGAAAATAATCGTTTGTGGCAGCCCTATTTAGGGCCAATCCCAATTCACCCCTACGGCTTCGTTTTCACCCCTATGGCTTGATTTGCGCGTTCACGTTTAGGGGGAGGGCTATCCCAATTCATATTTCATCGAGCCATGGCTTCATTTCGAGGGCTAACTATGACTTCATTTCGAGCGATTTCAGGACCAGACTAGCTTCGAAGCCATAGGGGTACGCTACCCCTTGATTCCAGGATGCATTGCGAATCATTTACAGAAATGTTATGTCGCTCTATTCAATGCGGAAATGTCATTTTACTTTCTCTGTAATTACTTATTAATAAAGATTTGAAAAATTATGATAACCATCTTATTATCTTAGTTTAATGTCATTACAATGCATTATAGACCTTTTATTTATAACAAGCATAACCAAAACATCGCTTTTATGTCGGTGCTGTGTCTAACGTTACAGTAACGCAACGCTGCATGACAGTCGAGCATTTCAGAGATGTACAATCATAAATCAATTATTACCTGTGGCGTTTGACAGCGGATGATGGTACACATACTGTATGTAAAGTTATCTATCAAACGTTCATACAGAAAGTGCCTTGAAGCCGTCATTACAAACAAAGGCTTCTCCACTAAGTATTGAATTGATATACTTTTTTCCTGTTTCATTCCACTTTATTACACATAACTTTATTTACATATGGACTTTTAATGGTTAGACTTTTTGTCTGGATTGTTTGAGTTAATACCAAAGTCTGGTGCAAATTTCACTTGAATAGGCTCATTGGAAATACATTTGTTGAACAAAATGTTGATGTGTTCAATACTTATTTCCCCCACTGTATCCTGTCTCTGGTCCATGCTGTGCACGGCCAACATCAAACAACCACAGACAGACAGACAAACAAACAGTCTTGGTCGTCCCTCTGTTAGGGCTTACACACCGGCAGTTCCGAACGCCGGTTCGCGTTCGCGTGCCGAAACCTCCGAACGTTGGCGCTGTCTGGCGAACGAGCCACGATAGTGCGGCAGCTTAGCAAAATGATGGGGACGCGCCGGACAAAAGCACCCAATTTTTTCCATGTGCTCTACATCACCATAGCTTGCAATTTTTGGTGGGAGCCACTTCATCAAGATGGCCGATGGTGGCCGCCATGTAAAATCTATAAGTGCAAATATCTCGGCTTCCAAGCCACATAGAAGGTCAATCTTGGTATCAAAATATACATTTTCTGGGTCAAGGAATGCATTAAAGCTATTGAGAATATCACTAGATGATTATTTGTGCCGAGATCAAATAAATATGTTCATTCTGGCAATGTCCACATACTTTTCAACTCGGTTCCTAAGCAGCTGGACATATATTAATATGTATGTTTTCAATGGCATGTATATTGAAAAATGGACAACATGCATTAATTGAATTGAACTTTATGTGCTTCACTTTTTAACATAACAAAGCATTTTATATCATCAAATTATCAGTCACATTTACAACTGCAAAGCTCTGTGCATTTCCAGTGTGCTTTCTTGCATGAGCACTTTGCACCACAGCCACTTGCGCTTTTACAGCCACATTTAACCAGTTCAGTGCAGGCTTTCGAAGCCATTGGTAGAATGCTCCACACAGGAAGCCTCTATCCAATGTCCATCCACATCCTTCTGGACTGGGTGTCGGCTGCTGAGCCAGTTCAGATGTTGCCCAGATCCCAGACTGGTAGGCAACTCGCTTCAAGTGCTGCAGAAGGGAATCTTGTGTTGGTGGAATGTGTTCCATGGTTCTGTTCTTCTGGCAGAACAACTCTCTCCGTGCTTCATTAATAGATTCCACATCACTCGTCTTGTCGTAAAGGACGATTGTGTAGCGCTCCAGAAGTTGAAATTGCTGGGCATCTATGGTCACGGGAGTGTGCGGATTCGCTGCCATGTAGTTGAAGGCCTGGGTGACCTCGGGGTAGGACTTCCAAGCCTCCCATGCTGACTTCTTCCCCTTCCCACAGAATGCTGAGGTTGTGTCACAGCCTGTGAAACAGTGGAAGACTGGAAGTGCTGTGGACTTACCTTTGCCCAGAGTATGGCAGATGTTATTGATATGAAGATATCTGTAGTTCTTGCCAGTGCCAAAAGCGACCAGATGTCTGCAGCTGGATACTTGGAGGGCAGGGCATGGAACATGCCGATGAGGATAACGACAACATCTGTATCCACAGTGCGTACCAAGCAGGTAGAAGAGCGATGCTCCAGGGCATCAAGCAGATGAATCAGTATCCTGGTGTCGGCCTCTTCATGGTTACATGGCAGTATGAAGTGGCTGGTGTCTGTGCCGACCACTCTGGTGCCAGATGTAATGAAGACCTGCTTACCATCTGGCCAGGCAATGGATGCAATCTTCCTGGAGAGGAAGGTGAAGAGTTCCTGCTTGTTCATAGGGTCACGCAGGAAATCTGGCCAATTCCCTGGCAGCTTGTTCTGACCAGCCACCTTCCGTTGTATCCCTTTGCCTCGCTTCTCCCTTGTTGACTCTTTTATGCTGCTGGTGATGTAAGTATCCCAGACCACATCAACTCTTGCAGAGGTCTCCAAGTGCTTCATGATGTGGGGAACAAAGACACAACTGGCATATTCGTCGAATGTGGTAATGTTGGTGGTGGACAGGAAGTGCACAACAGCAGCACCGTCGAGTACTTTGACATCAAAAGTCCCTGGAGGTAAAAAAGAAAGTTAGTTAAAAAACGAAAAACAAACTGTAAATAAGGACTCTCTACAGACCTTGAAGAGAATGATATGCAATTGTTTCTGATTATTACTGATATTACTTAATGCCACTGACTGATTACAACTTGTTTGTAAAAAAAAAAAAAGTACCTGGAGGTTCCTGTTGTGTCTTCTCTGTCAGAACAATTAGCAGATCTGACTTCTTTCCCAAGCGTAGTTTCCCTCTGTCAGATAGGGAGGGAGGGTATGGATGGTTTTCGTGCTTAAAAAAGGTGCTCATGTCACCCTCTCTGTGTTGCATGGCTATATATAATTGGGAGAAGAGTGCAACATCATCCTTCAACATTGAGATCTGCCCTGCCTGCTTGGTCTTGGTCTTGGGTGTTGGGCATCTGAAGAGAGGCAGTGAGTTCTTTTTGATGGGCTCGTGAATGGAGTGTGTGCGGTTCCTGATCACTCTCTCATGGTACTTGTTGTACTGATCTCTGCCCACTGATTCCACATTGCGGACTGTGTTAACCACAGACTCGTCAGTTATATTTTGTGTGTCCAGCATTAGAAGCTCGGGGGTATCATCTAGGAATGGATTGCTCATCCCAGTGATGGTGTGCACCAGAGCTAGTGCTTGTTCTTTGAATGTCTTCTGTGTAGACATTCCTTCTTCATGGTGTTGTTGTTTATTGCCTTCTTCTGAAATATACTCCTGCTCAAACTCTTTTAGGAGTCGTGCTTGTTCAGGCCCTGCGATCATCCACTTCTTGAATGCTGAGGGATTCTCGGTGAGTCCCACTGCACCCCCAGAACCCTTCACCAGATCATTATTCTGCTCATGAGCCTGGTCTATCGGTATGCTTGAGAATCTATTTGTGGTCTTGGGAATAACCCAGTGACCATGTTCTTCAAATTCATTGTGAATGGACGTGGGCAAGCTTTCCATGTCGCGGATGTGGACAGGAATCCATCTGGCATAGTTCTGGTGATCAAGGGCGAAGAACCATGGGACGAGAGCCTTCAGTGACTCCACATAGAGGGGGAAATCCTGTTCTCTGTGGGCACGTACAAATATCAGACCCATTATTTCCAAGTTGAGGATGGTATCCCAGTACTGGAATGTTGGACTCCTGGTGATCATATCTTGTCTCCAAGCTTCTTTGATCTTCTCATCACGTGGTCCCTCAGTCACCATGTCCAAGAAGGCATTCTGCTGCAGCTTCCCCAGTGCCAGAGCGCTCACTTGGTGGGCATGTCTTGTCCTAGTGAGGTGGGATGCTTTGAGGAAAGAGTCAGCTGTGCCAGAGGATGCGATACCAGCCTCAGTCAGTGCAGTGGTCAAAAAAAAAAAATCACATAATGATATTCTCAATAGCTTTAATGCAGTCCCTGACCCAGAAAATGTATATTTTGACACCAAGATTGACCTTCTAAGTGGCTTGGAAGCCGAGATATTTGCACTTATAGATTTTACATGGCGGCCACCTTGGAAATCGGCCATCTTGATGAAGTGGCTCCCACCAAAAATTGAAAGCTATGGTGATGTAGAGCACATGGAAAAAATTTGGTGCTTTTGTCCGGCGCGTCCCCATTATTTTCAAATATGGTCTTAAGCCACCGCACTACGAACGATACACTGGTATGAACGCGGGCTCGTTCGCCAGACAGCGCCAACGTTCGGAGGTTTCGGCACGCGAACGCGAACCGGCGTTCGGAACTGCCAGTGTGAAAGAGGCCTGTTAGGGCTTTCACACCGGCAAAGAACCGTGCCGGTTCGCGTTCGCGTTCGGGAACCTCCGAACGTTAGTGCTGTCTGGCGAACGAGCCCGCGTTCATACCAGTGTAACCAGAACCATCCGCGTCATCAACGATGGGTGATGAAGGGGTGGGAAAAACAAAAATGTCACAACTAGATGGCAGCTACTTCACTGGAAAAGAGGATATTATGTTCCACTACAGTATCTGAAATAAACACTATTTTCTATGAAACAAAACAAAAGACGCTTTCTACACCCGTTCTAATCAGCTGCTCCATTACTGTCATAGACATGGCTTACGAAATGTGCGTTCGCGCATGTCCGCGCGTGTGTGCGTGTGTGTGTGTTTGCTGAGCATGTGAGGAAGATAGAGAGACTAATGAAACTTTTGATATTGTTTTTGATCACTAATGATTAGATTTAGATTAGATTACATTTTGTCTACTTCCTTCTTGCTGGTCTCTGCAGCCTAGAATATGACACACCCACTGACGACGTGACTGTTCTACGTTTTGGTTCCCGCTTGAGAACCACTATTTTCTGGTTCTCGCTGCGAGCCAACTTCTCAGGCTCCGAACCAATTGAGTTTCGGTCTGAACGCGCCAGCCGGTTCCAGACTTGGTTCGCGAACGCAAACCGGCACGGTTCTTTGCCGGTGTGAACGCCCTATGTGGCGACAGATACGTGTTTACACCAAGGTCCACAGGAACAACCGTCTTTCACGGTTTTTCCGTAAAAGTAAGAGTCTGTAAATAGCAGCTTTTACCCGGTAGATCATAAATGCTAACTGCTTAATGCTTAATGCCAGGCTGTCAAATAAAGGGTTTAGGGTATTTGAACATAAGCGCAGTTGAGGGAGAGAAGGCGAGGGGAGGAAGCCAACTGTCCGGGGACACACTATGGACTCTTCCTGAGGTCCCCCCTCCTCCCTTTCTGGCCCAGTCTTCCCTCTGGTGTCCGCCTCCGGTATCACAGGACATATTGCCGTTAAATTACTAAATAATTAAATTATGATGATATAGTGATTGTTATATATTATATGTTATATATATATATATATATATATATATATATTATATAATAAATATATAATGATTGGAGAACTTTGAGCTGCAACGTTTGCAGGACAAGTGCTATACAAATAAAAAGTTATTATTATTATTATTATTATTGTTATTATTATTCCGCTGCATCCCGCGTCTTCACCCACCCTCCTCCTGAAGTACGGAGGTGTGCGCTCCCCCACGCGGGTTTGGAATTGGACTGAACAAAGAGCCTATGTCCTGAACCTAGACCTATCCTGTTCTCTCCATGTGGGCCTTACTTCAGGAGAATGGATACACAGTAATGGTCCTTTGCAGTCCATGCAGATATTTGCCATTGGCCTTTGCAGTCCATTTGCAGCCAAGCAGACATAGTAGACAAGTACACCCTTTCTTCCTCAACGTCTGTTCCTTATTTCTCCTCCCATGTGACAGTTGTTGACCTGTGAGACGTCCTCTCCTTTTTTCATGTGTAGTCAATTGTTATTTATTATGAATACAATGATATGGGCTTCTAAGCTTTTTTTTTTTTTTTACATTTTAAAAGCTTTGGTTAAAGATGTAAATGGGATTTTGCCATGTCCCCAGTGTTGTTCATTCAACTTCAATATAAAAAATAACTAATAAAACATATACATTTCCAAATATGTTATTATCATTTAATTTTCCTGAGCAATATCTATTGAATCAAATATAGTTTATATATATATATATATATATTTAATATAATTTACATTTTGTACAAAAACATAAGGTTGTATGTTTGTCCCTGCGGTCACTGTCCACCCTGTTGAGCTGTGTTAATGTCCCTTTAAAAAAACAAATTTCTCAATCACATCACTCTCATGAGGTGACATCACATCAGTGGAGGGAAATTCAACTGTGGTAAGCTGTGTGATTTTCTACCTCTTTTAACATCAGATTTTTAGTGAGTTTAATGTGGTTCACCATAACATGTCCACCCTGTTAGGCCTAAATATTGAGGAGATCAATCAAATTGAATAATTTAAAAAAAGTGTTTAGTGCAAATTAGATTCCTCATCAAGTATTCATGGTCATGCTAGGCATTATGCTAACACAGGCAGGCTAAAGGCTAACTTTAACTCAAAATGTCCACCCTGTTAGTGTCCACCCTGTTAGTGTCCACTCTGTTAGCCCTATTCAACTAACAGAGGGTATTCTAATTAAAATACAATGTAGGTGCCTGAGCTCGACCACTATGTTTTTCAGCAAGTTAGATACTGTATGTCCTTTATATAATAGAACATTAAAATATAGGTAAATCAACAATTTATTTTTCACAAGTTGAAGTCCAAATGGCACCCTATAAAAAAATTACCCGTGTGTGGTCTCTGCTGGGTTCCAGGGGTGTGTTGTTCACTGTCCTGGTTTTTGACCGTATTTTGATGTGAGTCTAAGAGAGTCCCCTCCTCTTTCTCTCTCTCTCTCTCTCTCTCTCTCTCTCTCTCTCTCTCTCTCTCTCTCTCTCTCTCTCTCTCTCTCTCTCTCTCTCTCTCTCTCTCTGCTTCCACTCCCTTCCCCCGCTTTGTCTCTCTCTCTCCCTCCCTCCTTCTCTAATTTTCTCCCCCTCTCCCTTCCCTCCCTCCCCCATGCCCCCTCCTTCCCTCCTTCTCTCTCTCTCCTCCTCCCCTTCTCGGCCCTCCCTCCCCCTCCTTCCCTCCCCCATCCCTCCTTCATCCCTCCTTCTCTCTCCCTCCTCCCTCTCTCTGCCCTCCCTCCTCCTCTTCCCCCCCATCCCTCCTTCTCTCTCTCTCTCTCTCCTCCTCCCCTTCTCGGCCCTCCCTCCCCCACCCCCCCTATCCCTCCTTCTCTCCGTTTCTCTCTCTCCTCCTCCCCCCCTCGGCCCTCTCTCTCCCCTCCTTCCCTCTCCCTCTTTCTCTCTCCCTGCTCCAGGCTGCCCCCTGCTGACCACCACCGGCCTCTCTGGGCTGATCCAGCTACAGGAGCTGGAGGAGTTGGAGCTGACCAACTGTCCCGGGGCCACGGCTGAGCTCTTCAAGTACTACTCCCAGCACCTGCCCCGCTGCATGGTCATCGAGTAGCCCCCCCCCTCCCTCCACCATCCCTCCTCCACCATCCCTCCCACCCCTAAAGCCCTCAATCCCACTCTCAAGACCACCACCACCCCCCCACGAGCGCGCCAGCCGGCCCACGTGCTCATCCCAACCACATCACCCCCCCCCCACCCCACTCCCCGAATAAAGAAACCAACTCAAGACCTGACCCCTCCCCCCACTCCCTCAGCCCAACGAACACCAATGACCGAAGAGGGACGGACGGTGTGGACCCATCTTCTCCTCTCAGCTCTCCGTTCAGGGTCCAGGAGTGAGAGAGGGACGCACCGACGGACGAAACGTTGTTTACCAAAACGTCGGGGGGGGGGGGGGGGGTTTCGAAAACATTTACCGGGAAGAAATTGGATTTTTTTCCGAGGGACAGAGATAAAAAGGGAATTTTCTGAGGGATCGGAACTCTGCTGAAGGGATTTTACTGACGCAAGTACGGACCGTTCGGCTGGCCACTGACTGACCCTGGGGGAGGAAGTACGGATGGTTCTGGATGGTTCCGGCTGGCCACTGACTGACCTGGGGGAGGAAGGGAGTGTGACGTGCGGGATTGTCTGAGGCGAGATCAATGAACAAACGAAACACACACACACACACACACACACACACATACTGTACACACTCTTAACACATACATGATATATGAAACATGTAAACTCCACCAGGCAACGAGACCTAGCATTGATGTTTCCATCATCCTGTGTCATTTTATTTTTCTCAGAAGTATAAAAAGGCGATTGCAAGGCTGACTGGAACTCTCTCTCTCTTTCATAGAGAGAGAGAGAGAGAGAGAGAGAGAGAGAGAGAGAGAGAGAGAGAGAGAGGGAGCGAGAGAGAGAAAGAGAGAGAGAGAGAGAGAGAGAGAGAGAGAAGGATGAGGAGAAAAGCGAGTAATCCCCTAGACTAGAAGTTTCTCTCTGACATGGCGTGGTGGTGTAGGGACCTACACTCTTTTGGGACACCACCTTTTTCCATTTCTGTGTCTTATCAAAGCAAAAACAAAAAAAGAAGAAAAAAAAGGTAAAAAAGAACAGCTTATGTAGATTTTAACGCGTCGGGAGCTGCACGCTTTACTCGCTTGTTGTCATGCGATTTTTTTTTTCTCTCTCTCTCTTCTTTTTAAAAAAATATTATTGTTCTTATTATTATTTTTGTAAACATTATTTTTGGATTCTGAGGATAGCCTAACTGTGAATTCCTTTTTGGGGGGAAAAGAGTCCGAGGCTTCCGGCAAGGCAATTAATTAATTAATTTACCACAGTGGGATGTGGAAACTACAGTACCCAGAATGCACTGATGATTCGATTCTGAGGTCAAGCTGATGTGTTCAGTGTGGTGACAGATAAGGTGGCAGGAGAGAGAGGGAAATGGAATCCCTTTGGGGCATAAAATGACTAACTTCACTGTACATACAGTAGATGATATCTTACATTATGTTTGGCCTTTATTTTTTTTATTTTTTAAAATCAACTCTATTTTCAGTCCATTTTTGGTGTCAATTTTAATATTTCGTGGGCTTGTGGGCAGATATGAATATTGATCATCTTCACTTTTTCAAAATGATGAGAACTCAAAGCGTGTCCAATGTGCTGTTTGGGGATGCTGCTGACTAGTGTTACTAGGAGGTCATACTGAGAGGCTAGGTAACACTCTAGTGTTGTCTCTCTAGAGGAGGTCATACTGAGAGGCTAGGTAACACTCTAGTGTTGTCTCTCTAGAGGAGGTCATACTGAGAGGCTAGGTAACACTCTAGTGTTGTCTCTCTAGAGGAGGTCATACTGAGGGGCTAGGTAACACTCTAGTGTTGTCTCTCTAGAGGAGGTCATACTGAGAGGCTAGGTAACACTCTAGTGTTGTCTCTCTAGAGGAGGTCATACTGAGAGGCTAGGTAACACTCTAGTGTTGTCTCTCTAGAGGAGGTCATACTGAGAGGCTAGGTAACACTCTAGTGTTGTCTCTCTAGAGGAGGTCATACTGAGGGGCTAGGTAACACTCTAGTGTTGTCTCTCTAGAGGTCATACTGAGAGGCTAGGTAACACTCTAGTGTTGTCTCTCTAGAGGAGGTCATACTGAGAGGCTAGGTAACACTCTAGTGTTGTCTCTCTAGAGGAGGTCATACTGAGGGGCTAGGTAACACTCTAGTGTTGTCTCTCTAGAGGAGGTCATACTGAGAGGCTAGGTAACACTCTAGTGTTGTCTCTCTAGAGGAGGTCATACTGAGAGGCTAGGTAACACTCTAGTGTTGTCTCTCTAGAGGAGGTCATACTGAGAGGCTAGGTAACACTCTAGTGTTGTCTCTCTAGAGGAGGTCATACTGAGGGGCTAGGTAACACTCTAGTGTTGTCTCTCTGGAGGAGGTCATACTGAGGGGCTAGGTAACACTCTAGTGTTGTCTCTCTAGAGGAGGTCATACTGAGAGGCTAGGTAACACTCTAGTGTTGTCTCTCTAGAGGAGGTCATACTGAGAGGCTAGGTAACACTCTAGTGTTGTCTCTCTAGAGGAGGTCATACTGAGAGGCTAGGTAACAGGTAACAGTGTGATGGTTTCACCTGGCATACGGCCAAATGATTTTGATCGTGAAGCGTTGTGGCAGTACTTCATTCTAAAGTGTCCATTACAGTACTATTCATTACAGCGTGAACACACACACACACACACACACACACACACACACACACACACACACACTCTCTTGCACTCATGCACTTAAGATAATTGAGTCTCTGTGTATCCACCAAATGCAAACTGACAAGATGGTATTCATATGAAATGGAACTGGGAATGGTATATTGATCGACCCCACAATCATGGCTGAATTACATTTAGAATCGTGTGGGTTTTCAAACTAGGGCTCTCTTCAGGCAAAACACGAGAGGGGTACGTTTAACACCGCCGGTTCAACTGGCACATCTTGACCACCAACTACCGCTTGAGCAACATTACCCAGCATGCTCGTCAACGATTGAGGGCAGCCTAACAGCTCTTGGCGGGCAGTTGCCCCACTTTCTGCGCAATTCTGGTTATTAATATCCCTCCCTCCCTCCTCTAATCGTATTATGAATCATCATTATTTAGCTGCTGCTGTGTGTGTGTCCACTCTGCTCCTCCTCTGCTTAGTTAGCGTTGTTGTTGTTGTTGTTGTTGTTGTTGTTGTTGTTGTCTTATTTTTGCACATCTCAGCTGATTTTCCTCAGTATACCACTCACGTTACAGCTCTGTCGTTTGTACGTAGTTGCGGCTTTTTGTGGCCGTCATCTTCAAATTCTTGGAACCAGATAGACACTGAGTCCCACCTATGGTACAACCCACACAGGCATCTACATCCCACATTTAATAGCCAGATAATAGCGTTGTTTATCCAACACTGGAGATAACACTATTGACCTGCCGCCTTAGGTAAAGGTGCGAACTGGCTTTGTCAGACAGGGGAGTGCACCCCCCCAAGGGAAGTGGCCGGATAGATTTGACCCCCGAATCCCCCTCTCTCTCCTTCTACCACCGATCCCCCTCTCTCTCCCCCTACCACCGATCCCCCTCTCTCTCCTTCTACCACCAATCCCCCTCTCTCTCACCCTACCACCGATCCCCCTCTCTCTCCTTCTACCACCAATCCCCCTCTCTCTCACCCTACCACCAATCCCCCTCTCTCTCCTTCTACCACCGATCCCCCTCTCTCTCCTTCTACCACCGATCCCCCTCTCTCTCCCCCTACCACCGATCCCCCTCTCTCTCCCCCTACCACCGATCCCCCTCTCTCTCACCCTACCACCGATCCCCCTCTCTCTCCTTCTACCACTAATCCCCCTCTCTCTCCTTCTACCACCGATCCCCCTCTCTCTCCCCCTACCACCGATCCCCCTCTCTCTCCTTCTACCACCGATCCCCCTCTCTCTCCCCCTACCACCGATCCCCCTCTCTCTCCCCCTACCAC
Source organism: Nansenia antarctica (assembly GCF_963989245.1). Lineage (NCBI taxonomy): Eukaryota > Metazoa > Chordata > Actinopteri > Argentiniformes > Microstomatidae > Nansenia > Nansenia antarctica. The sequence continues at coordinate 42,467,584 of NC_137675.1, read as the reverse complement.
CGATCCCCCTCTCTCTCACCCTACCACCAATCCCCCTCTCTCTCACCCTACCACCGATCCCCCTCTCTCTCACCCTACCACCAATCCCCCTCTCTCTCCTTCTACCACTAATCCCCAAGTGGTGGCCATACAAGCCGTGAAGATCACAGGTGCAACCTAATACTCAGCAGCTTCTCTTCCTAGTCTTCTTTTCCCGTCAGCAAAACAACTGGACAGGTGAAGTGTCCCAGTGGCCCTGTTGGTGTCCACCATACTATCTTATGATTTTGTGTTTTCAGATCAGTGCAAGAGAGGGAAAGAGAAGAGGAAGCCACTTTAGTCGACTTAGACACACCTCGCAGTCCAGGAAATACAGGGTGTACAATAGAGTTCGGTGACCTCGCAAGGTTTTGGAATGTTACGATTTTGGAGGGAGTATCAGTGATAGGTCTATTGGTTAGCCTGCGGATATTAGAGTTTTACTTTAGGTTCCCGCAAATGTCTTTTTCTGCTAGGCGCATAGCGAAGTGACAATGCAGTTACCACTTACCTATTAACGTGTTGTTTGATTGTCCTTTTATTTACTGTATTCTTTCATCTGGAATAAGTTGAGCTGTACATACTTATTTATATATTTATTTTGTATTTATTTATTCATTAATTTTATTTATTTGCTGAAGAGGATTGTTACTGGACCGCTTTGTCTTGCTGTGTGGATTTGCAGATGTCAGTGATGCTAGCCGTGAATGTTAGCCAGAGCAACAAATGATCTCCTCGTACACGATTTAACTATGCACATTGGTTTTGTGAACAGTGTGGTCATGTTGAGAACCCTTTTATTCAAGATCTCAAGTGAGAAATAGATCAAAATCAACATACAGAGGCAAGCGGGTGTCATTTTCAATCATTGAATTACCAAGAGGTGTAATTATTTAATATATTCCTAACACCTTGACGACAGACCTTAGGGCAGGGGGGTTGTGTATTGATATTTGCTCTTAATGCTGTGAATGTTGCCGTGGTAACTCACATTGGCATATACCTGATGGACCGACCTGTTGATTTTGTAGATAGGAAAGGGGCGACAGAGTCGTCAACAGAAGGGTGGATAGCGGGCAACTCAAGCTCAAGCATGACCTTTGACCTCGGCCACGCCCTTTTGATGTCTCGTCCTTGACTTCATCGTTTACGTTTCACATTTTGAGTCGTTTTAGTAGCGCTTTCACCCCGGTTGACTTCTAACGGTACGATGCCTGGTTGTGTTCTGCTGTCTCACACAATTAGTCATTTAGTTGAGGTCCTTCTTTATTCTGTGTACTCTGATACTCATTCTGTGTGCTGATATTCAGTAGACTGTGCTGGCGGTACAGTATACTGGCCATCTTTACTGGGACGCCACAACTCTAGCCAAAGCAGTGTGCTTTTCTTTCTAGGGTCATTTGAACAGCAATTATCTGAATGGTTTGGGGTCATTTGGGGTTCCTCAAAAAAAGGAGGGCCTTACCAACATTGATATGTGTACTGCGCTTCTACAGAACTGTGGGTTCCCTGGTGTGTTCTGGAGGTTGATATATACGGTACCCAACACCACTGGGGGACGCTCTCCATTGAAAGCCTACCTTGGTTTGCTAGCTCGGTTAGCAGCGCCATGGTGAACTGTGTGCCAATGAGTCCAGCTGTGGTCTGGTTTGTCTTAATGTCGTCCTCAAAGTTGGAGTTACGTATGTGCACTGCGCTGAGCATAGTACTTATGCGTACATACTTATGAAACAGAATACGAACATTTGTCAGTATTTACAATAACAGGGTCTAACTTAACAAAAAATAACTGGTCTGGCTGTTTTCTATCACGGTTTCATATCTGAAACATCTGCAGGTCTGAACTCTTACTTCTTGGTTTTCATATTGTTTTAGTCCTTCTACCGACCCCATAACAATGTAAACATACGGAAAAGTACATGATAACATTAATATATGTATAACTTGAGATGATTCTTAGAATGATAAGGAACCGTTGGTGGAGACTGTGTTGTTCATGTACAAAACAAATCATCCATTTATTCTTGGGTTGAGAATGTGTGGTTTTACTAGTGAAGGATGACTTGTTTAAAACCAACACAAATCATTTAAACCCTAATGAACTAATGGCTTCATTCCACATCCAACCCTCCTCTCTAAACCTCTACCACAGATGAAGTGGGGAAATACTCGGGCTGTATTTATGCATGTTAATGATATCTACCCCCCAGAATGTTTGAGCCACATCGCTGAAAGCAGATATGCAGATTTGAAGAAGTGTGGACTGTCTGCTATGATATGCAAACGCTTATTGACTTTTTCTCTAAAAGGGATATCCATAATAATTGCCAAGTACTCAACGTCAGTGTAGACATGAAGACAATGTCATACGTGTTAGGCCTAAACAATGTCATATGTGTTAGGCCTAAACAATGTCATACATGTTAGGCCTAAACAATGTCATACGTGTTAGGCCTAAACAATGTCATACGTGTTAGGCCTAAACAATGGATGAGATAAATCATGAAAACAAACACTGGATGTGGGTTACATGCAAGCTAATGTCTGATGTTTCTAAACGTGAGAAGAGTGTGTGTGTGTGTGTGTGTGTGTGTGTATGTGTGTATGTGTGTATGTGTGTGTGTGTGTGTGTGCGTGTGTGTGTGTGTGTGTACATGTTGCGCATGCACGGCAGACCACGTGTGAAACACTCTCTAGCATTGTCAGGTTATTGTGATCTTGTTCAGAATGTATCATTATGAATTCAATTCAAGCGCTGTAAACATGCCACACCAGGCTTCCAAATCTGATATACTGTACACAGGGTTAAAAAAGATGATAAAAAATGATTCTATTCCATTTGATATTTATGTACAGACCATATGTAAACTTGACATAATGGGATAGATGTACACTCACAGTTAGACATTCTTATACCTCAGAAGTGGATAGAGTTGGTAGAATAGGATAGTGCCAATCTTTCCCATTCATTTAGGATTGAGGCCTGTATTTCTCCAAAGGCATTGTGGGTAACATGACAGATGGTTCGGAACACAGACTCCACAACTTCTCGCTTGAGGTGTGACAAAAAAAAAATCTGGGGTAAAGTATCTCTGTAAGTTCTACCGCTAAGCTGACCAGTACCTTCCAACAACCCTCTCTCTCCATCCTGACATCTGTTTCATAAGGGCATACCTCTTTCAGGTACATATTGAGAGAAAATGTTTTGGGGCATTCCTGTATTTCGACACATTATAGGGACAACAACTCTGAAATGTTAACTCTACTGAATATTAAATATAATAACATATAAAACCATGTTGGCAATGCTTCAATCACACTGAGGAATAGAGGGGTTAAATGACAGTAGTCTTGAGGGTTATTCATGAAACGTTTCACCGCCTGGTTAGATTTACCACCTGTTTCACCTAATCATTCCACATGTTTCTGACATTGGATTTAAGCATGGCATTAGCCTACGGTCAGAACAGTTTCTTTCTTGTTATCAAAACTAATTAAATCCTGACTTAAAGGAATAGTTCACCCAAATGTACTTTATCTTGAATAGGGACGTAATAGTAGTCTACAGACCTAGACTACTATTTACTATGAGAGAACAACATTTGGGATTGTTTACTTTGCAACCAGTTAGCATTAGCATCAGCGCCGTTGAGCCCTAAAGTAAACATAAGTAGGAGGACAAGACACTTAGCATACTAGCCTACTATCTGTCATTTGGGTGAAGTATTCCTTTAATGTATATGCACACGTAACTTTTAGCCATGCCACCATTGACATCACTGCAAGAGTAACGCTTAAGATTTACCACGGGAGGATTTCATCCCAGTGGCTTTAACCCCATCCGGGGGGGAAAACCAAGTAGTACAACAGTAAAATTTAAACGGTGTGTCTTCGTTTTATGAATACTACCCTGACTGCTCCTTGTACGAATGACTCTGTATGTATGACTGTGTATGTATGACTGTATGTATGACTGTATGTAGGCCTATGACTCTGTATGTATGACTGTATGTATGACTCTGTATGTATGGCTCTTTATGTATGACTGTAGTTTGAATCGCTTACGAGTAACTTTTGACATCTCTCTCTCTCCCTCTCTCTCTGCCACACACTAACCGTCAGTCATATATATTATCGGTACCATTTGGGTACCTATTTATTTATTTGTGACACAGAGGTTGTATGAGTTTTGGGTTTTCCTTATTTTTGGGGGGATCATTCTTTTGTGTAAATAATAATACCGTGGTGATCATTTGATTTGGGCAGGAAAAAAACGATTTGGTGAACTCTAATTCATGGCTGCAGTGCCTTGTTAGACAAGAGTTGTTGTTTTTAAAATGGTTTGGTTCCAGTCTGCACCGTTTTAGTAAAAGTTGTACAAAACGAAAACCCTGTGTCCTGTGTTCTTTCTTCTCTCCTTCCTTCTACCCTGTGTCCTGTGTTCTTTCTTCTAGGGGGCGGGGTGGCTGTGGCGCAGGAGGTAGAGCCGCCGTCTGCGCATGAGCGAGAGGTGAACAGATACAAACTTGCGTTTGGTCTGAGGAAGTTTTCAAGCGATTTTGGCAAATCAATCGAACGTTATAACATCTAAGTTTAAGTGAGTTTTGGTTTTGAGTACCCCGACAGCTTCGTGCTGATCGGGGGCTTCTAAGGACGGACGACATGGCAACAAACACAACGAACGGAATGGACAATGATGAAAGGAATACGGATAAACGGTACGACGCGAGCCTGACGGTGGAGGTGGGACTGGAGCATCCAAGTAACATTACGGTGATGGAAATGCTAAGAGGAATAAAGGAGGTGTGTGGAAATGTGGAGGGCTGTCAGTCGAAAGGAGACCGGAAATATTAAATTACCCTGTCATCGAGGAGAGGGAAGGACAAGCTAACAGATGGATTCCTGATTAAAAATGTAAGGATAATGGGAAAGGACTTGGCAGTGGATGAGATGGTGGTCTCGTTTTTGAATCTCCCGGTTTATTTGAAAGACGACTTGATCAGGCAGAGGCTGGAGTCGTGGGGGGTGAAAGCGGTGTCACCGATCAAAAGAAGGACTTGACCAGGAACGGACATAGCAGACGGGACTCGGTACATGAAAGTGAAATTCACAGAAGAGGTGATGTCTTTGCCGTACTCTACGAAGTTTGAGACCCTGGTTGGAGTGGATCACTTTAGGGTGATCCACGATAAGCAAGTAAGGGTATGTAGGCTGTGCATTAAGCCAGGACATGTATTACGAGAATGCCCGGAGTTCATGTGTTTCAAATGTAACAAACGAGGACATTATGCACGTGAATGCATTGGAAGGAGAGGAGGGGATGGAGGAGAGAGAGTGAGCAGTGGTGAGGAGGAGGAGGTGGTGGAGGTGGAGGTGGAGGTGGAGGAGGTGGAGGTGGAGGGGGACGAGGAAGAGGAGATGGTGGGAGAGGAGGAAGAGGAGGTGGTGGAGGAGGAAGAGGTGGAGACACAAGGAGAAGGTGGGGAAAGGAGCCATGAAGACATGACGGAGGGAGGAGGACAAGCTGAGGTGGTGGAGGAGACGCAGTTGGAGCCGGAAGTGGAGGGAGGAGCGGCGGGGCCTGGTTCGGTGGAAGTGGAGGGTAAAGAGAGAGAGGAGATTGGAGCCAGCTTCGATAATGCAGTAAGAGATGGAGAAATGGATGAGGCAGGGCCTTCAACAGAGGGCGTGGGAAAAAGAAAAGGTTCCGATGAAGGACTATATGCGGATGTACAGAGGGTGAGGACAAGATCGGGAAGGGGTGCAAAAGCACGAGGGAAGAAGACCAAGGTGGCTATAGGAAAATGACATGGGGGTGCATGTGTTCATTTTTTTTGGTATCTTGACTATGGTCAGGGTTGTTGCTGTCAACACAAATGGACTCAGAGATAGGAAGAAGATGGAGCTTGTGTTGGCAGAATACAAGGAGGAAATCATATGGCTCCAAGAGACGCATTGGACAGAGGACATAATGGAAGAGGTTACCACTCCATTCGTAAGAAGGAGGTGGAATGGACAAGTGTATGTAAGCAATGGAACAGTGTATGCTTGTGGGGTGGCTATTTTATTAAAGAATGGGGTGGTGAATAATGTAAGGAACATAATGAATGACAATGAGGGAAGAGTAGTGGGAGTGGGGTTTGAACATCAAGGGATTGAGTATGCACTGTATTGCATACAGTATATGCACCAAATGTGGATAAATATAGAAACGGTTTTTTTGAATCTTTGAAAGAGAAATGTGTTGGGAATTGTATTATGGTTGGGGATTATAATGTGGTGGTGGATAGGTTAGATGTAACAAGGGGGGTGAAATTTAGGAATGATCCGTCACGCCCAGTATTACTAGAAATGATGCGCACAAGAGGAATGGTGGATATATGGAGGGAGGGGCACCCTGATGCACAGGTTTTTTCAAGGAGACAAATGGTGATGGGGGTTTTGAGACAATCAAGGATCGATTTGTGTTTAGTGAAGAGGGAGGTGAGGCACCTGGTTGGAAAGGTTGAGTATCGGTTTATGGCCTTTAGTGACCACGATGCTCAGTCTTTCCAGCTAGCTGCGGGGAACGTAGGGGGAAGAGGAGGGACATGGTGCTTTAATGCAAGTTTGCTTAAAGATATACGTTTTGGGGTGATAGTAAGAGAGTGTGTGAGTGTTGCTATGGAAGACCAGATGTATGAGAGTGATGTGTGTGTGTGGTGGGAAGGGATGAAGGATAAATTAAAAGCTGTAATAATAGCATTTGCAAAACGGAGAGGGAAAGAGAGGGTGAGGGAGGAAAGGGATTTGCAGAAAAGGTTAGCAATAGAACAGGAGAGAGTTGATAATATTCCAGGGCATGATTTAAGTATTTGAGGGTGGGGGAAGATTTGAGGGAGTTAGAGAAGAGAAAGTGTGAAGGTGCTTTAGTAAGGAGTAGAGCAAGGTATGTGGTTGAGGGAGAAAGGAGTACAGCATTCTTTTTAGGTTTAGAGAAGAAACAGAAAGAGAAAGGGAAAATTAAGGAATTAGAGAATGATAAAGGTGAAATAATAACAGACTTAGTGGGAATAATGGATACTGTGCAGTCATTTTATACAGACCTATACATCTGGGGGTGTGAATGAGGAATGTATGAATAAAGTATTAGAAGCAGTGGAAGCTAGGGTGACAGAAGAAGAAGGGAAAATGTGTGATGCAGATCTAAGGGTGGAGGAGGTTAAGACAGCCATCATGGGGTTAAACCTAAACAAGAGTCCGGGTTCGGACGGGTTGACGGCTGAATTTTATAAAGCATTTGTTGATATCCTGGCCCCTATATTGTGCAGAGTGTATACGTGTATGGGGAATAAAAGGGTGGTTCCGGACTCTATGGGCTTGGGGGTGCTCACTTTATAGTATAAGGGTAAAGGGGACAGGAACAAATTACAGAATTATAGAGCATTATCATTACTTAATTGTGATTATAAAACTATAGCAAAAGTATTAGCTAATAGATTGAATGAAGTAATGAAAAACATGATTGCACCTACCCAGGCCTATGGAGTCCCAGGGAGGGATGTGGCAGAGAATATGTGCACATTAAGGGATGTTGTGAAGGACATGAGGGAGGAAGGGGGTTTATTGTTATCTTTGGATTTAAATAAGGCTTTTGACAGGGTGGAACATGTATTTTTATTGAAAACAATGGAACATTTTGGGATTGGGACTGTTATGAGGGATTGGATTGAATTATTATATAAGAATGCTAGAAGTAAAGTAAAGATAGATGGATTATTGACTGACTCCTTCCCTATGGGTAGATCAATAAGACAAGGGTGTCCACTGTCAGCATTGCTATATAGCATATCTGTGGAGCCATTGGCAGCTTATATTAAGCAGGAGAAAGAAATTAAGGGAATAAATATGCCGGGGGGAGGAGTTAGCATAATCCATCAATATGCAGATGACATGACATGTACTGTCAGGGATGTAAATAGTGTGAACAAAATAATGGGGTGTGTAAACATATATGGAAAGGCTTCTGGTGCAAAAGTGAATGTTGACAAGTCTGAAATGTTGTGTATAGGGGGAGTGAATAATACAGACAATTGTGTTTTTGATTTGAAAATTGTAAAGGGGATTATAAAAGTGTTGGGGATATATCTTGGAGAGGATGACAGGGAGGCTCTTGATTACACATGGACAGGGGTTTTGAATAAAATAAGAACAACATTGAATTATTGGAAGCAAAGGAACATGAAACTGAAGGGAAAAGTTGTAATTGTTAATGCACTGTTAATGTCAAAATATGTTTATGTATTAGGTGTATTGAATGTACCAGAGTGGGTTCTAAAAGAAACCAGGATGTTAGTGTCAGATTGTTTGTGGAGAGGAAAGGGGGTTAAAATAGCGTATGATGTACTAGTAGCAGATTATGATAAAGGAGGGTTGAAACTGGTAGATTTGGAGGTAAAGATGAGGGCAATGAGAGTTAGAACAGTCAAAATGTTTTTGTATGGGGAGGAAGGACATGGATGGAAAGGATACTTTAGGGAATGGGTACATAGATGTGGGGGGTGTGGGGATTATGGGTTGTTGATGTGCTTTAAAGCACGGATGTATGATAGGGTGCCGGAATTCTATAAAGAGGTGTTTAAAGCCTGGGGTAGTTTTTTGCCTGGGGTAGGATATGAGTGTGAGAAGAGAGGGGAGATACTAAATGTTCCAGTTTTATTGAACCCGGTAATAAGAAGAGAGGGGAAAATGTTAGAGTCTAGGAGTTTTTGGAGGGCAGGACTGATTAGAGTAAGGGATTTTAGGTATGAGGTAGTGCCAGGGTTCCTATCAGAGCAGGCAATTATAGAAGTTGTTAGGGAAACAGATGAGGAGATGAGAAAGGGAGAAATAGTGAGCATGTATAATAAAATAAAGCAGAGTATACCAGGGGAGTGGGTGAGGAGGTTAGATAGGGAGTTAAGAGGGAAGGAGCAAACAGAGTTACCTAGGTTAAGACTAGGGAAAGGGGAAACAGTGCAGGACTTCTCAACTGTTAAGGTGAAGGAGTGCTACTGGGCACTGTTGGAGAGCAGAGTGAAGGAGCCTGCGGCAGAGAAGGTGTGGAGGCAGGTGTTCCCAGGATTGGAGGTGAAGAATATATGGAGGAATTTATTTTTGAAATATAATAGTTTAGAATGTACACATTTTGATTTTATGCTCAGGCACAACAGGGTTTATGCTAAGGTGGTGTTGCATCAGGTAGACAGAACAGTTTCGAGGGAGTGTGATGTGTGTGGGATACAGGATCCTGTATGTGTGAATGTAGAGAAATGAAGGGATTTGAAGAAAGGTTGAAAGGACTAGTGAAGAAGCACTGGGGGGTGGAGGTGGTGGGGATGCAGGAGTGGAGGAGGTTGGCGGTTTTTGGGGTGGAGGGAAAGAGGAGGGGAGTGAATATATGGTGTTTAAATTATGTATTATCACAGGCTAGGTATGCAATTTATTTGAGGAGAAATTTAGCAAGATTTGAGGGAAAGTGCATAACGGTGTGGAAAGTCTTTGAGGGATTGGTCAGGAAGAATGTGGGACTGATGCACAAGACAGGGCAAAAAGATTTTGAGAAGTTGTTTATTAGGGATTGTGGGTTTATAAGGGTGGGGGTGGATGGAGGGTTGGAGTTTGATTTAGATTTTTGAAGATGTTTTTTGTTTTTTATTGTTGCATTCATTTGTTATTGATTTATATTAAAGGGTTATTTTGGTTATGAAGGACTGACTGAATAATAGATGGATTTATCTCATACCAAAATGGTATGGGTGTGTTTTGTTTTATTTATTGGTTTTTTAATTTATTTTATTTGAATTAGAATACAATGAAGGCTATACAATTAACATGTATGAATATGTATAGCTATGATTGTATTTAAAATAATATTATTATTTATTTATTTTTATTTTTTTAAAGAGCCGCCGTCTAAGGTTTGCAAGGTTTGCAGATCGGCGGTTCGAGCCCCGGCTGGCCACATGGGGAAGTGTCCTTGGACAAGACACTGAACCCCAAATTTCTCCCAGTGAGCGGGCCGGCACCTTGCATGGTAGCTTGCCGCCATTGGTGTGTGAATGTGCTTTGGATAAAGGCGCTATATAAGTGCAGTCCATTTACCATTTCTCTCCTTCCCAAAAAAGGTGTGACATGTGACGAGACCCATGAAGTGAGGTTCAACATTTGATGTGTTGGATGATCTTAGTATGATACTGTAGCTGATGTGACTTAACTGTTCGATATGATTTTCGAGATTATGAACATTTAGATTGTAAGCTTTGAAATTATGTGTTGTACATTGAAAATCTGAAAATAGTTTAAGAAGATATGTTTAAGAAGCCGACACCAGACACACACCAACAGTGACAATCATTTAATCGTAAAATCAACTGTGTGTTGGTAACTCGCTCTGAGTAATGTTGGTAACTCGCTCTGAATCAAAACACACACAAAACAGCTATGTTCCAATCATCACCCACATAATAAACCTCTCCATCAAACAGGGACACGTCCCCCTTGACTTTAAAATAGCAAGGGTAACCCCACTGTATAAAAAAGGAAGCAAATTAGACCCAGGCAACTACCGACCTGTTTCTATTCTTAATTCCATCTCGAAACTTATGGAAAAAATAGTTTATGAACAGGTTGATAGGTACCTTACCGAAAAAAATCTGATGTATGAATTTCAATCAGGATTCAGAACATCCCATTCCACTGACACATGCCTTCTCTATTTGAACGACCACATCAACCATGAGGTGGACTCGGGCAAGTACTGCGGCATGGTCATGCTGGACCTCCAGAAGGCCTTCGACACAGTAGATCACCACATATTGTTAGATAAACTGAAAGCAATTGGGTTCGATAGAACATCGGTGAGCTGGATGCAATCCTACTTAGAGGGGAGGGAACAGGTGGTTAGTATGAACCGAACACTGTCCCCCCCCCTCCCAGTGACCTGCGGCGTTCCACAAGGAAGCATATTGGGACCTTTACTGTTCCTAATATATGTGAATGACATGTCATCAGCATGTGATTGCAATTTGTTCCTGTTCGCGGATGACTCAGCTCTGCTGGTCTCTGACAGGGACATATTGCAGGTGGAAAAAGCGCTAAGCACTGAACTGAGTAGAATCTGCATCTGGCTAGCTGACAATAAACTATCAATACACCTAGGTAAAACTGAAACCATCCTATACGGATCCCCATCTAAACTCAGAAAGGCTGAAAATTTTAAAATAAAAGTGGGTAACATTAATATCACAAGAAAAGAGGATATTACATACCTGGGCTCCATCTTAGAGGCAAATCTTTCCGGAGATAAAATGGCAGCAAAAGTAATCAAAAAAGTGAACCATAGAACTAGATTCTTGTACAGAATATCCTCACTTGTCAGTAAAAACACACTGAGGACCCTATCAGGAGCTCTCATTCAATGTCACTTCGACTATGCCGTAACATCATGGTACTATAGAACCACAAAGGCCCATAAAACAAGACTCCAGACAGCCCAAAATAAACTGGTTAGGCTTCTGCTAGGCCTCAACCCTAGGACACATCTAACCGCTGCTCATTTTTTGAGCCTTGATTGGCTACGAGTAGAGTGCAGCACAGAGTGCAGCAGCTTGCACTGGGCCTGGTCTTCAAGATACGCTACACCACAAAGACACCCAAGTACCTGTCAACATACTTCCAAAAAGTGAACAACGTCCACACATACAACACCAGAGGAAGCTCCACGAACCACGTTCAACCGCGTTGCACCACAAACAAGGGGTTAAACTCGTTTGCAAACTATGCAGTAAAAATGTGGAACGCCCTTCCTATAATCTTAAAGGAGTGCAAAACACTGCCCACCTTCAAAACCACTCTCAAAAAACATTTACAGGAGGCTGCAATCCGTAACTGGACCCTCTAAATCAAAAATCTGATTAAAAGACCCGAACTACCCACTGTACATACTTTGTGTTCTGTCCCCCGCCCCCACCTGTGGTGTATGTCCCCACCTGTCCTACCCGCTGTACATACCTTATGTTTTGTTGTATTGTTCTTGTATTGTATTGTACATGTTTATCTTGTAGATAGTAATAGTTATTTGTCTGTATTATCTTGTAGATAGTACTAGTTTTTTTTGTCTGTCTTACATGTAACGATGAATTGAGAATCAAGGACCCCAATTGAAATAAGCCAGTGGCTTTCTTGTTTTTTTTTATCCTTTTAGTTGACCTTGTATGTAATATGTACTTTCATGTACCTACTTCTGCAAATCTTCTAATAAAGTTTTCAATCAATCAATCAATGAGTAGCTAGCAGCTAAAAAGGAACATCGCTTTCAACATCTAACTACATGTTTAGCACAACATGCTGATAGAACATCAACATGCTAAAAACATAGCTACAGAAGATTAGATAATTAGATGATCACACAGTTGAACAGTTGTCCTAAAATATACGTTTGTTTACAAGCCAATGTATCACTTACACAGTAGCCTACCGCAGATAATACAGTAAATCCAATTCACTAGTATTCAAGTATTTAGTGATACTAAAACTGTTGTTTGTTATATCGAGTGGGCTCTTCAACACTTCAACTTTGCTAATATGCAAAAAATCTGAAAACTATCATTGAATTATTTTTTAAAGAAACTTTTTGGTCATTTGTGCAGACGTTTTCACCAGACTGTGTCACATTTCTATCTGAATGTTCTGTAGTGTTCTGAATGGTGTATTGTAGCCTTATAGAACCAACCTGACGGCTACATTCACTCTGTTTCACTTCATAACTGTCTGACCTGCCCATCATCCTCCTTGGCACAAAACACATGGGTAACAATTGGACCTTTTAACAATCGGAAAACCACTCCCATCATCTTTTGGAGTGCGCTTATTGGTCCGTCTGTATTCAATGTTTTTCAAGGGTTTGCTTGCTGAAGGCCATACATGTGTAAAACAGGATGTGATCTACCAGGGGGGTATTCCATCAACGTCGCAAGTCTCGCAAGATTTAACAAAATAAGCCTGGATTTGAACTGATGGAATACCCCTCAGGCTAGGTGTATAGTGCATACACAACATATACAACCATATGTACACTACATGGACAAAAGTATTGGGATACCCGAACATCACACCGATGTGTGCTTGTTGAACTTCTCATTCCAAAACCATGGGCATTAATATGGAGCTGGTCCCACCTTTGCTGCTATAACAGCCTCCATTCTTCTGGGAAGACTTTCTACTAGATTTTAGAATATGGTTGCAGGGATTTGCTCCCATTCAGCCACATTAATGAGGTCAGGCACTGATGTTGGGCAAGAAGGACTGGCTCGCAGTCAGCATTCAATTCATCCCAAAGGTGTTCGATGGGGTTGAGGTTAGAGCTCTGTGTGCAGGCCAGTCAAGTTCTCCCAGACCAAACTCGACAAACCATGTCATTATGGACCATCACTTATGTCATCACTTTGTGTATGCCATGCTGAAACTGGAAAAGGGCCTTCCCCAAACTGTTGCCACAAAGTTGGAAGCATACAATTCTCTAGAATCACATTGTATGCTGTAGCATTAATATTCCTCTTCACTGGAACTAAGGGGCCTAGCCCAAACCATGAAAACAGCCCCAGAAGATAATTTTGTCCACATACTTTAGTCCATATAGTGTATGTTCTGGGCTTCAGCCATGCAATAACATTCAGTAAAGCTACAGTAAAATGGCAAGTCGTGTCTGCAATGTAAAAGTAAATTCTGATTTATTCTATCTGCTACAGAACACTGTTTTAAATCTGTAGTAGAATGGGTAAAACATAATACAGCAGTGTATCAGTATTTACGTACGAGTGAATCAACAAGCTGACACCAGACACACACCAACAGTGACAATCATTTAATCGTAAAATCAACTGGTTTACATGGATGTTAATATCGAAAAACAAAATGAAACAAGGACTAGGATCATGTTGGAGCTGTTAGTACAGGTTTGAGTATAACACAGTGGAGGCAGGAGATAAAAACATCAACATGTTATGGGTACAGTATTAATGTATGTGTATGTATGTATATATGTATGTATGTATGTATGTATGTATGTACAACAGCTTGTATGTCAAGTGTATTAAGCCAAAAGCAAACCACAGCCGTTTGACTGTGCACAATGTCAATGCAAGGTAGCGGATCCGGAAGAGGTGTACTGTACCTTTAAGGGATGACAATGGGCAATGCTCTAATAATCTACGCTATTATAGCAGGGAGTTGCTCAGTAGTTCTATCACAGGGGAAAGAGGCAGTTAGAGTGGCGCGGAGGCAGGATTTGAATGGGGAAACACATATTTGGTTATCTTTGCCCCGCCATTCAATATTTATCGGCACTTCGTCTGTAGGCTTCAGAGAGAGAAAAACCCAGAGCCATAGTACACAGAGTTTGACACGCTAGGTTTGCGATTTAGATTCGAAATGGACGGAATGTCGGCACCAAACGGTCCAAGATTTGAGTTCAAATCTTAGTTAGACTGCTGTCGTCATGGAATGTTTGATGCCAATATGGAGGAAAGTATGAGCGACTATATAAACATAATGTAGCTATATCAAACAAACAGCCAGCGAGCCAGTGCGCCAGACTACAGTTGGAGCCTCTTTTCAGGCTCCTTCTTGTCATACCTCTACCTGCCCTCAAGATGGCGCTATGGCTGCAAAACAGCACATTCGGGTAATTAAAAAAAAGCAGAGAAGAAATCTGTGACTCCCTTTATGTACAGTACCGACACAACAAGGCCCACATGGACAGGTACTGAGCGGAAATCGTGGAAGGAGACGGAGGAGGGAGGACATTTTCCAAAAAACATTCCCATTCAATGTGGTCGGATCAAGTCTCTTGGCCTGCCCCCCACCCCCCCACGGCTCCTCAGACCACCAGACACAGCATGCATTTTTGTTTCTTAAGCAGCTAGGATGACAAAAAGGTGTATATTGTGAAATAAAACAAACCAAAAAAATGCATATCAATTCAAACCATTTTGGGGGGGAAAAGAAAGACATTTGAGTGTTTAAAAAATAAAATAATCCAAATTCTAACTGAAAGAAATGTCACATTATTTAAAAGTCACATTATTTATTTGGTTTCATTTCAGCAGAGCCAGTAAATGTGGAACTGCAAAAAATATTGTGAGAGGGTTGCTTCTAGATGCTTCCCTAGGCCTTTCATATGGCATGTGTCTAGAGAAGAGTCTGTGTTCTGCATGGTTCTGACTCTAGATGGTACATTATAGACATTCACACGGTTCATACCAGTGTGAGAGTGTGTTGTAGGGGTTCATAAGCCTTTCCTAGGGTCCATACCAGTGTGAGTGTGTTATACTGTAGATGTTTATAAGCCTTTCCTACGGTCCATACCAGTGTGAGAGTGTGTTACACTGTAGGTGTTCATAAGCCCTTGAAAGGGTATATACTTGAGTGAATATGTGTTAAAGATGTTCTTCAATTCAATCAAACATCTGCATTGCAGATTCATGCAGTAGCGATTCACTTGTTTTGATCGTCAGTTGAAATTTGGAATGGTTTTGGATACGGTACTGTAAATGCCAGGTACAATAGACTCGTACATGTACAGCAAAGCTTCCAGTTTCCAACATACTACATGGACAGTAGTTTAATAAACAAACAAAGTGCGTACACTTCGCTTCTCGGGAGATTTGATTGAATGGGGCAGACCGTCTAAACACAAGTGAACACACCCTCTTACACACACAGACACACAACCCTCTCTCTCTCTCACACACACACCCTCTCTCTCTCTCTCTCTCTCTCTCTCTCTCTCTCTCTCTCTCTCTCACACACACACTCTCGCTGACTGTGTCGTATTCCTGTCCCAGAACACACACACACCTCCCACTCCCCCCCCCCCCCCACTCCTGTGTGAAGCCCTCCTTCCAGAAAATATATACTCATTCTCCAAAAATATATTCATATATGAAGTTTAAATGCATTTCTTAACAATAATAGTCTTTAGTAAAACTCAATAGAATTTAGTTTTTTTTCATATCGAAATCCAAGGTTGTGTGGTCCTCCCCCAAAAAATCTCTCGTTAGCGGAGAAAAAAGTTCCTCTCTCTTTTTCTCTCTCTTTCTCTCTCTCTCTCTCTCTCTCTTGCTCTGATTGGAAGAGGAATGGTGGTGCCATTCCACTTGCAGTCACAGGGTGGGGGGATGGGAGTGGGGGTGGGGTGGAGAAAAAAACAACAACAGGAAACGGGGAAGCTGTGAGCTGGAGGACGGCGCTGCGGGTCTCTCCGCTCCTCTCAGAGGTGGCTTTCCGACTCGCTCTTGTCCGATGTTCCGTTCTCCAGACGGAAGGAGGAAAGTGCCAGTCCGTTGACGTTCGCGTTGCTCTCGTTCAGCCTCCGCACCCGGTAGGTCTCGTAATGGATGTTGTGAGCGACGTCCTTCAGGTCTTGCAGGTGGGACCTTTTGGAGTGGGGAGGGGGAGGGGGAGGGGGAGGGGGACAAAACACAAGAGAGAACAAGTTCAAAACCTTCTTCTAAACGGGTCTGACTCTAGTCGGAAATGAAGGCCATAGGCAAGGTGGAATGTGAACAGGCTTATATTAGGGAAATGTCATCCTGCTTAACATTGGAAAGGATACCATACACGATTAAGGGTAAAGAAGACTCCTTTAAAAAGGTATGGGGACCATTTTTTAATATGTCCAGCAAAAGGATGTGGGGAACTTACTAGCTAACGAGGGAAACTCTGGGGGATACAGAGAGCTCTATGTACATGTGAGGTGGTGATGGGTTAGACTTTTTGACAAGGTGCTCTATTTGTAAAATGTCCCAACTAGCTTATGCCCCAGCTTCACTACCGTATTTTCCGGACTATAAGTCACACTTTTTTTCATAGTTTTACATTACCGTCTACAGCCGCGAGAGGGCGCTCTGGGCTTGTGACAACTATATGCTGCTCCTGTACCACTGAAGAAATTAACTGAAACATTAACGGGAGCTTGGTGAACTTGTTTACTGGTAACTTGCTTGTTGGACTAGCTGGCTTGTTATGTTAATTTAGCCTATTCAGCCTCCCAGGTATGTTCTTTATGCTATTGTGTAGCTGAATAACTGTTAATGTGTTATGTTAACATACCGGACACCTATTCAGCCTGTTGTTCTGTGTGCTATTGTGTAGTTGAATAACTTGCTTTTCCAGATTAAATGGCTGTTCTTGGTCTTGGATTTTGTGAAATACATTTCTAAATAAATGCGACTTATAGTCCAGTGCGATTTATATGTGTTTTTTTCTTCATGACGCATTTTTTACTGGTGCGACTTATACTCCGGAGCGACTTATAGTCCAGAAAATACGTACATCACGGACTTCCTGACTGACAGGTCTCAGCGGGTGAAGCTGGGGAAGAGCATTTCCAGCTCCAGGTCCACCAGCACGGGCTCCCCGCAGGGCTGCGTCCTGTCTCCAGCACTGTTCTCCCTATACACCAACAGCTGTGTCTCCCGCCACCCCTCGGTCAAGCTCCTGAAGTTTGCAGACGACACCACCCTGGTGGGCCTCATCTCCAGGGGGGACGAATCTGCCTACAGGGGTGAGATCGAGGGGCTGCAGAGCTGGTGCAGTTTTAACAATCTGGAGCTCAATGCTCTAAAAACAGTGGAGATGGTGGTGGACTTCCGTAGGAAAGCAGCCCTGCCCCCTCCCATCACGCTGGGAGGTACCCCGGTGGCCTCCGTGGAGTCATGCCGCTTTCTAGGCATGACCATCTCCCGGGACCTTAAGTGGGAGCGGAACACCGAGGCCCTCACGAAGAAGGCCCAGAAGAGGATGTTCTTCCTCCGGCAGCTGAGGAAATTCAGGCTGCCGAGGTCTATGATGGTCCAGTTTTACACGGCCATCATAGAGTCTATCCTCACCCACTCCATCATCACCTGGTTCCCCGCTGCAACGACCAAGGACAAGGCCAAGTTGCAGCGGGTGATACGTTCAGCAGAGAGGGTGATCGGCTGTCCCTTGCCCTCCCTCAACTCCCTGCATGACACCAGGGCTCTGAGGAGGGCAAGGAAGATCATGGCAGACCCCTTCCACCCGGCCACGGCCTCCTCACCCTGCTTCCCTCTGGAAGAAGGTTGCGGCTGCCTAGGACATTAAAGGCCCGCCACAGGCTCAGTTTCTTCCCCTCAGCCGCCAGGCTGCTAAATGACTCTGGCTTCCCCCTCCCCCCCGCCTCCAAGTCTGCCCAGGACTGAACATGCACTGGCCCTTGAATAACTCTGCACTGCACTTTATATACAGCACTATTCATGCACTGTCTGTCCTGTGTTGTCCTGTTTTTGCCTGTCTTTGCATTTGTATTTGTACTTGTTTTGTTCATATATGTGAAAAAAGCATAAATGCACCTTCTGTAAATGCCAAAGCAAATTCCTACATGTGTCAAGCATAATGGCAATAAACGTTATCTGAATCTGAATCTGAATCTGAATCTGAATACATCAGAAAATAGTAAACATGTATTTTCTTTGTTTTACCCTCTAGTAGTACCCATGTGTTTTTCTTTTTGTGTTTTCTTTCTTTTTTCTTTTTTTCCCCGTGTCTTTTTGTTTTTGTCTTATTTCATATATATATATATATATGTTTTCTTCTTTTTTTCATCGTTTTCTGTCTTTTTTTAGTTTTTTTTTGTTTCTCTTCTGTGTGTCTTCTGTTGTTTTTTGTTGTTAGCTTGTGAGGTGGGTATTAATGTGTGTCTGTCTTTCTCGTTGGATGTTGTGTTGTCGCTGTGCTCCATGTTTTACTTTCAAGAAAAACAATAAATATATTGCAAAAAAAAAAGGGGGAATGTTCAAATGTTGCAGAGAGTGGTTCCTTCCCGTTGTCCTCCTGAAGTGCGTTTTGATTTGCCCCAATCGTCACGTCTTGGATGGAGGATGTTTGATTAGAGAGGGCCGGACACTTCCTTCACCTGGCTGAGAGGTGACCTGACTGTGCCTGCGCTACCGATGAAACACACTTTGGAAAAGAGCAGCGTGGGAAAAGTCAGCTATCCCCCACTGACTGAACTCCAGGAAGGAGTTCCCAGCCCTGAGACAGACACACAGACGTCTCTCTCAACCCATGGCCTCTGGGAGCTGGTTAGTCCTGACCCCTGACTTCTGACAATGAAAATGTCTTGTGACCTGTGTGACCTGAGATGACCTCTCAAGGTCTGTCATTAGCCCCCCCCCCCCCCCTCAGGTGAAGGTGTTAGGGAGTAGAATGAAAAAGAGCTGTTTGAGTAAAAGCACACAAGCACACCCCACACACTCACCTTATCAGCAGATCTCTCAAGTTGGCGAACTCACAATGTGCCACATTTTCAACTATGGGGAAAAAAAGAAAAAAAGAAGTCAGCTGTAAGTCACAAGCTGTAGTAGTCACAAACCAGATGAATTTGTCTGACGCATGACACAAAGAGAGACAAAGAGAAAGAGATGAGAGGAAGAGAAATTGTAAAAGCCATGTTTGCCAAGGGCCCACTAGGTGGCAGTGCAAGTCCAGACATGTGAACGAACAGAGCCATTTAGAGACTGACTGAGTCCAGTTGTCATACATGTACAGATGTGTGCATTCATTGTCTTTACCAGTACACATCATCAACGTAGACACTCTCAATAAACACAACCTCCCTAGTATGAAACTCAGTTAGAAACGGTTGGAGGTTTAGGGCCATATCAGACACAGCCCAGTTGGCCTGTGGGGTGGTAACTTGCGCTAAATTGACGGCGATGCGGTAGAGGGCGACCCTTTCTTTTTTTTCACCGAGGAGATCCGGGGCTATTCAGAAAACATTGGGGGGCCGAGCCCCATGTGCCCAGGCCTAACAACGTCACTGACCATAACCATAAGCCTTGCCCTTACCGTAACCACAACCATAATCCTTACCTTAACCACAACCATAATCCTTACCTTAACCACAACCATAATCCTTACCTTAACCACAACCATAATCCATACCTTAACCACAACCACAATCCTTACCTTAACCACAACCATAATCCTTACCTTAACCACAACCACAATCCTTACCTTAACCACAACCACAATCCTTACCTTAACCACAACCATAATCCTTACCTTAACCACAACCATAACCCTTACCTTAACCACAACCACAATCATTACCTTAACCATAACCATAACCCTTACCTTAACCACAACCACAATCCTTACCTTAACCATAACCATAACCCTTTCCTTTACCATAACCACAACCATAACCCTTACCTATTCCTAATCCTAACCGTAACCCCTTACTTTAACTATTATCTTTAACAGACACTCACCCTCTATGATGCCCCATTTGGTTTTCCTGCCCAGGACCTTGTTCCCGTTCACCTGGTGCTCCTTGTCTGTACCCACCACGGCAAAGGGAATATCTTCCTGCAAATGGAATTCAGTAGACAGGTAGAACAGTGAACAGCTGAGTCTGACAGGTAGAACAGTGAACAGCTGAGTCTGACAGGTAGAACAGTGAACAGCTGAGTCTGACAGGTAGAACAGTGAACAGCTGAGTGTCTATTATGAAGTAGGTATTAACAGTGAACAGCTGAGTCTGACAAAAAGAAAACTAAATGTATGATTTTGACAAAGAACATTTTTCCACAAACATCATATTCAGAAATAAGTATTCAATTAAATGTTATAATTCGTGGTACACTCTTTTGTCTTTTGAGAGGCACCCTTTGAAGAACACTTGAATCCTGTAATAGAGTAACAGAGTCATATTTACAAAAGAAAATCAAGGTTAACTATTTGCATCATCTTTGAGTCGGATGTGAAAAAAAACTGAAATAAAATAGATTTCACAAACCTGGTTACAATAAGTAGCTAATTAACCAAACACAAGTTTGGTTTTACACTAAAAGCTAAGTATAACTAAATAAAACTAAGACTTGTTGGTAATACTTAAAAAGGTGGTACAAATAGTTTTTTTTCCTGGAAAGGGAGGGTGCAAGTGAGTGAAGAACATCATTCAACTTCAAGAACTTCATAGAGACTCTACACTGGCTTCCTGTTAAGTTCAGAATAGATTTCAAGATCCTTCTGCTTGTTTCTAAAGCTCTCACTGGCACAGCACCAGAATATCTGTAAGACCTTTTGCTAGCATATCAGCCCAATAGAACTCTCAGGTCTTCTGACGCTGGCTTTCTCTGTGTACCACATGTACAAAAGAAGAGATTTGGTGAGGCTGCATTGTCATTTTATGCACCAGAATTGTGGAACGCACTGCCAGTTTACATTAGGGTAGCCACCTCAGCAAATATGTTCAAGTCAAGACTAAAAACCCATCCTTTTAATACTGCCTTTAAATTACTAAATAATAAAATTATGATTATATAATGATTGGAGCACTTTGAGCTGCAATGTTTGCAGGAACAGTGCTATACAAATAAAACGTTTTTTATATTTTTTAATATTTTTTTAAAATGATTATTATTATTATTATTATTATTATTAATTTATTTTTCCTTTATTTTCGGCTACAAACAAGCGTCAGCTCTAATCCACACCATGTATGTCGTTGTCGTACCCTGATCTTGTCGTTGAGTATCCTGTCCTCTGCATCTTCATCGTACTCCTTCTGCGGGTACACCGAGATCTCGTTGGCCTGGAGGTCCTGCCTTATCTGAAACACAGGGCAAAAGGTCAAAGGTCAAAGCGTTTAAACACGGGGTCAGACAGAGGTCGGGCGTGTTTACGCGGACGTCGACACGCTGCCAGCGTACGTGTGAGACGAGGGAGAGCCTTCTGTACACTCCTCCTGTCTCCTGTCAGGTGAACGCAGCGCTAGGACATTACTTTATGTTTGAAACATCCTGTGTGTTATTTTATTTTTTTAAGATCCTGTATTGATTTGTTTATGTAGACGGGGGTGCAAAGAGAGATGGGAATGAAAATGTCCGAAAATAATGTTGAAGCCTTACTCCTATCCTCCTATCTCCTCCACGGAGACAGACTGGAGGGAGGAGATAGAGAGATGTTTATATAGAGAGAGAGGGGGGGGGGGGGAGAGAGAGAGAGAGCGAGAGGGAGGGGGGGGGAGAGAGAGAGAGGGGGGGGAGAGAGAGAGCGAGGTGGGGGGGGGGATAGAGAGATGTTTATATAGAGAGAGAGGGAGAGAGATAGAGGGAGGGAGATATACTGTATGTTTAGTGATGGGAGTCAGGTGATTGAGAACAGGTTTAAAAGGACTCACAGTTCACGAGTGGGACAAAACCCATCCAAGCTGTAAGAGGTATGGAGGGCCAGTGAGACAGAGAGAGTAGGGGGAAAGATGAAATGTGGATATGTACAGTACATGGAGTCTGGGTGCATGTGTGTATTGCTCTCTGTGTCTGTGTGTGTGTGTTTATGTGTGTGTGTCTCACTGTCTCTGTGTGTGTGTGTGTGTGTGTTTCTGTGTGTGTGTCTGTGTGTGTGTGTGTGTTTCTGTGTGTGTGTGCGTGTTTCTCTGTGTGTGTTTCTGTGTGTGTGTGTGTCTCTGTGTGTGTGTGTGTGTGTGTTTCTGTGTGTGTGTGTGTGTGTGTGTGTGTGTGTGTGTGTGTGTGTGTGTGTAGGCCTCACCCTCTGTTTGAACTCCAGTCTCTCCTCCATGGTGAGTGTGTCTGCTTTAGCGATGACTGGTACGATGCTGACGATTTTCCCCAGTCTCTTCATGAACTCCACGTCGATGGGGCGTAACCTGGACAACCAGAGAGCAGCAGCACTGATGAGAGACTGGACAAGGTCAAGTGTAAGAGAGTCACATTCTTAGGCTTCGTGGCCTGGGGTGGTCCAGCGGTCTAGCGCCGCGGTCTACAGTGCACACATACGCCCATGTCGGCATGGGTTTGAATCCGGCCCATGCCCTGTTGACATGCCCTTTCTCTCCTTACTTCCCTGTCTGTCTTCTAGATCTGGAAAATTAAATATATGAGTGGGACTGCCCCACTCAGAAAAAATAACTTAATACTAGCTACCTAGGTAACTATAACACTACTTTACATTGTTAGCAGGCTCACAAAACAAGCTGTGTTAGTTGACAAAGCGATCTGTCGTTGATTTTCAACGAGGCGGAAATGTATTCACATTTTTCGAAAGAAAAGTCAGATCATTACATCGGATCCCGACATGATGACCAAAGCATTAGAACGTGTCACATATTACTACTACTATTCATTACTATCATAATTTGACATCATGTATTTGATCAAGGTCCAATAAGAAGAAGAATGACCTTGACGCTGCCTGACTGGACGTCTTCCTGCACTGTTAGACAAGGCTTCTTCATGTGGCCTTGTTAGGGCCCTTTAAACACTGTTAGACAGAAGGCTTCTTCATAAGGCCTTGTTAGGACCCTTTAAACACTGTTAGACAGAAGGCTTCTTCATGAGGCCTTGTTAGGACCCTTTAAACACTGTTAGACAGAAGGCTTCTTCATGAGGCCTTGTTAGGACCCTTTAAACACTGTTAGACAGAAGGCTTCTTCATGTGGCCTTGTTAGGACCCTTTAAACACTGTTAGACAGAAGGCTAGGGTTAGGGTTAGGGTTTCCATTTAGAACCCTCTGTGGAAAGGGTTCAACATGGGTTCAACATCCAAAATGGCGCCGGTTGGGTGGCTGCCAGTGAAACAGCTCAGTCTTACTTCTACTTTTTAGCCCTTTTTTAGCCCTTTTCAACCTTTTATTTCAAACTTTTATCTTTTATCTTTTAACCGGAGTGCTCAATATGTGCCTGATAAACGGAGGAATGCGGGTGTATTCCAGAGAGGAGCTCATTGCCTTTAGGAGTCGAGCCGCCGCCGCTCCCCCTACAGGAGTGCCCAGCGAAATAAGGACACGCAGACGGGGAACTAGGGCTGGCGCGTACGTGAGGGCGAGGAGAGACAGACAAGCAAATAGGACCTGCCTGCCGTCTGTTCTTATGGGGAACGTCAGGTCGCTGGTCAACAAGGCTGATGAGCTCTCTGCTCTGATGAAGGGACAGGGGGAATATGGGAAATGCAGCCTGCTATTCCTGACTGAATCCTGGCTGAATCCTGGTATCCCAGACGGGGCGATGGAACAAGATGGTTTCACAATGGTCCGCGCGGACAGAACGAGAAACAGCGGTAAGATAAAAGGAGGCGGGATCGCTGTGTTTGTTAATTCCAAATGGTGCAAGCCAGGTCATATCACTATCAAAGAGCAAGTCTGCACTCCAGACATAGAACTGTTGGCGCTAGGTTTGAGGCCAGATCTCTGTCCGAGAGAGTTTTCACATGTTGTGGCTGTGACTAGTTACATTCCACCAAGCGCGAACCCGGCGCGCGCAAATGACGTCATCCATTCCTGTATCGCGGGGATACAGACCGCTCACCCAAACGCATTTATCATTGTGAATGGGGACTTCAACCATGTAAATATGGAAAAGACATTGACGGATTTTACCCAGTATGTCACATGTAAAACAAGGGAGAACAAAATACTAGACAAACTATATGCCAATGTGAAGGGAGCCTACACATCCACTGCCCTCCCGCCACTAGGGGCATCCGATCACAATATGGTCTGGATGGAACCAACATACACCCCTATCATAAAAAGGCTGCCTATCACCACCAGGACTGTCCAGCAATGGTCAGAAGACGTGGAGGAGGAGCTGAGGGCGTGTTTTGAAACAACCGACTGGGGGATGTTCCAGAGAGTCCACGGGGAGGACATAGATGGTCTGCTAGACTGTGTCACAGACTATATCAAGTTCTGCGAGGAGAGCATCGTCCCCATTAAAAAGGTACGGTGCTTTCCTAACAACAAGCCGTGGATAAATGGGAACATCAAGAACCTTCTGAAAAGGAAGAGGAGGCTGTTTAAGGCAGGGGACACTGAGGGAGCCAGGGCCACTCAGAAGGAGGTGAAGAAGGAGCTGAGAGCAGCCAAAGAGGAATACAGGAGGAAATTGGAGGGCGGGCTAGAGGCCCACAGCTCCAAGGAGGTGTGGAAGGGCTTCAAGAAGATCACGGGCCACAAGCAGCCACATCCTGTGGTGGAGGGGACCCGAGAGCAGGCAGATGACCTGAACTGCTTCTTTAACAGGTTTGACCAACCATCCCCCTGCCACCCCCCACAGCCCCCGACCCTGTCACAGCCCCCGACCCTGTCACAGCCCCCGACCCAGCCCCCGACCCTGTCACAGCCCCCGACCCAGCCCCCGACCCTGTCACAGCCCCCGACCCAGCCCCCGACCCTGTCACAGCCCCCGACCCAGCCCCCGACCCTGTCACAGCCCCCGACCCAGCCCCCGACCCTGTCACCCCCCCCATCCCCCTGTCACCCCCCACAGCCCCCGACCCTCTCCTCCCCTCTCCAATGTACCGCACCCCTGGCAACAGTAGCCCCCACTCCCCCTGACACCCCAGCAGCACCCCAGCAGCAACTGCCTCCCCTTACCAACACCAGGAGCCAGGGAGCATGCTTCACACCTGGAGACACCGGTACTCACAGCTTTATAACATCTGAGCAGGTGAGAAGGCAGCTTTCCAGGGTGAATGTGAACAAGTCCAGAGGTCCAGACAACATCAACCCCAGGGTTCTGAAGGTGTGTGCTGGAGAGCTGGCGGACACATTCCAACATCTCTTCAGTCTATCTCTAAGACTGAGGAGGGTGCCACAGCTCTGGAAGACCTCTTGCATCGTCCCAGTGCCAAAGAAGGGACGGCCCAGCACCCCAAACGACTACAGACCTGTCGCCCTGACACCACAGGTCATGAAGATCCTGGAGAGGCTAGTGCTGCAACACCTTAAGCCCCAGGTGAAGGACTTCCTGGACCCCCGGCAGTTTGCATACCAGGAGAGCATGGGGGTGGAGGACGCCATCATTTACATGCTGCACAGGGCCTACACACACCTGGAGAGGCCACAGAGCATGGTGAGGACCATGTTCTTCGACTTCTCCAGTGCATTTAACACTATCAAGCCATCACTGCTGGCTGACAAACTAGCAGTGATGTGTGTGGAGGACTCCCTGACGGCTTGGATCCACAACTACCTCACAGACAGGCGTCAGTATGTGAGACTGCAGGGCTGTCAGTCTGAGGTGGTGGTGTGCAACACCGGTGCCCCCCAGGGAACTGTTCTGTCACCCTTTCTCTTCACCCTCTATACCTCCGACTTCCAGTTTAGCTCCGACCAGTGCCACCTGCAGAAGTTTTCGGATGACTCCTCTATCGTCGGTTACATCACAGACGACAGGGATGAGGAGTACAGGGCCCTGGTGGAGAGCTTCGTGCAGTGGTGCGACACCAACTACCTTTTGCTTAACACCAGCAAAACAAAGGAGTTGGTGGTGGATTTTAGGAGGAAGAGAAGGACCCCAGCCCCCATCACCATCAAGGGGGTGGAAGTCGAGAGGGTGGACTCCTACAGGTACCTGGGAGTACAAATTAATAACAAACTGGACTGGACTGACAACACCGAGGCTCTTCTCAGGAAAGGGCAGAGCAGACTGTTTTTCCTGAGAAGGCTGAGGTCTTTCGGTGTCTGCAACAAGCTGCTGCAAATGTTTTATCAGTCGGTGGTTGCCAGCGTTCTGTTCTTCGCCGTGGCCTGCTGGGGTGGAAACATCTGTGCCAGGGATGCTGCGAAGCTAAACAAACTGGTGAAGAAGGCCAGCTCTGTGGTGGGGACCGGGCTGGACAGCCTAGAGGTGGTGGCAGAACAGAGGATGGGGAAAAAACTGGCGGCCATGCTGGCCAATCCCTCCCACCCGATGTACTGCGAGCTGGCAGGGATGAGGAGCAAGTTCAGCCACAGATTTGTTCTCCCCCGTCAAAGTACAAAAAGATTTGGACAGTCCTTTATTCCAGCTGCACTCCGACTCTACAACCAGGCCCTGCAGGGTGGGGGAGACCTGGAGATGGAACTTTTGGAACTTTTTACTTATTGAGCCTGCACTGTTTTATGTTTTTTTATTGAATGTTTTTCTGTTTTCTGTACTGAATGTTTTCTGCCCTAACTGAGCTGTTTGACAACAAAATTTCCCCATTGGGGACAATAAAGGTTTTCAATCAATCAATCAATCAATCAATCAAAACAAGGCACCAAGAAGGCTTCCTCCAGAGGGACTGAAGAACCCTTTTTTTGGACTAACTAGAAGCGTGTAGCGTTGAGGTGTTTTGTTAATTAGCCGACTTGTTCCAAAACGAAAAAAATAGAAGACCGCTGAGCGTCGCATACAAGTCTCTACCTTTTTTCTTTCCAATAATGCTTTGGTTTTCTTTTCAACAACACAAGCCTTTGAAGAAACAGTCATCGTAAACCAATTGTGACGTGGTCTGGTGAACTTGCGAACAACACGCTCACTCGAAGGGGTCAAAAAGTGAAAGTGAAACTTATTGTGTCAACAATATCTAGCTTTATTTTTATTTTTCATAACACCAACTTGAAGTTTTAAAGTACCCACTTGATATAATAAACAACAGTTTACCGATCACTAAATACTTATAATTTGTGGATTGGATTCACTATTCTCGTTTGCCGGAGGCTACCGGTAAGGGAGACTTGACTTGTAAACAAGGTCGTGTTCAAAAGCAAGAACTGTGTGTTCATCTACTTATGTGTAGTTGATGATGTTCTCTCAGCATGTTGTGATGTTATTAAAATACAGTTTAGACCTTCGTAGCGATGTGTTTTGTTAGCCGCTAGCAGCGTTCGTAGCTGTGGCTGCGTTTAGTCACTTTTCTCCCATTCAGTGTTTGAGGTGTACCAGTAACCAGTACCAGTAACGCCTGTCGTGTTTCTCAGATTTCAATGTATGACACATCATTTGAAAGCTTACATTCTGTAGTTTAAGCACATGTAAAAAATGAAAAATTACTTTGCCTTCTGGTTGCACATTTCACCAGACCGCATCACAATTGGCAACAGATAATATCCATCTGCCCAGAGCCTGTCCAGGAGACACTTCACCTCTCCACGCCTCCCTGACTCGTTGCTTGTTTTTTTTGCTACTTTTCTCTTTCCTAACAACCACATATGTGACAGCAGCTGGTGAAAGAGGGAACAAGTTGGCAACCAAGCTAAATGTTCCGACTTTTATTCTGAAGAATGCGAATAATAAATAATTATATATATATATATAAAAAAGTATAAATCAACGACACGCTCGCTAGTCAAGCCAAAACATTGCAACGCAATGGTTTCAGTGAGTAATCCCCACTACTCTACACTAAGTAGATAGTAGTGGGGATTACTCACTGACTCATCCATTGCGTTGCAATATTCTGCTAAATGCCAAAGATGTAAATGTAAATGTGTACATATTTAATATAAAGAACACACACAGTTGGGTTGCTGACTATCGCAAACAAACTCATTCAATGAAACATGTCAATTACCAAATTGAAATTACATTTCATTCTGGAATTGAAATTAACTGGCCCCAACCCTGGTTTAGAGCAGACTCCGCCTCCAGCTTGTGACAGGAACTGAGGTCACGTCAAGTACGCACCAATGTCCTGTCGCGGGCAGGAAGTAGAGACAGCAGTGGACGCGCGTGTCTGGGATCCTCCTCTTCCTGTTGACGTGGAGCTCCTCCTTGAGGTAGTTCTCGTACTGCTTGTTTACGTACGTCACGATGGGCTCCCAGCTGAGAGCCACGCGGGAGAGAGAACACCAGAGGGTTAGTGAAGAGTCCAGGGGGGTAGAACACCAGACGGTTAGTTAAGAGTCCAGGGGGGTAGAACACCAGAGGGTTAGGGGGGTATTCCATCAACGTTGCTAAAGGAAAATGCAGGCATATTTTCTCGCGAGACTTTTCAAGAATAAGCCTGGATTTTCCTTTGGCGACATTGATGGAATAACCCCCAGGTGCAGTCACACACTGTGATACGCTCCTCTGTAACCCTGACAACAACAACAACAACAAACAGCTCCACCCTCATCTTCCTTTAGAACTCCTCTCTCCTTTCCCTCCCTCCCTCCCTCCTTCCTTCCCTCATTCCCTCCCTCCTTCCACGCTTCCCTCTCCCCCTCGCTCTCTTACCAGTTCTCGTTGTTTATCTGGTCTCCGAACCCGGGGGTGTCGATCACTGTCAGCTTCATCTTCACTCCCTTCTCCTCGATCACTGCGCACACACACACACACACACACACACACACACACACACACACACACACACACACACACACACACACACACACACACACACAGATAGAGAGAGAGAGAGAGAGAGAGGTGGGGGTTAGATTTGTCTTTCTATCAACCTTCCAGTCCCATCATCGCAAGCAAGAGAACAATGCCAACAGGATGATCCATAAAGGAGCCAGCCAGGAGGGTGAGGTGTGAGCTGAGAGAGAGAGAGACACACTAAGGCCCGATTCCGTTCCCTTTCCTACCCCTACGGCTCGTTTTGGAGTGCCACTCGCTTTGGAGCCAAGGCCTCCGAACAGAGCCACAAGGCGTAGTGGTTGAAATTCTTCCCCTGTGAAATGGTACAACCCTTCAGAGACACTGAGAGAGATAGAGAGAGAGACAGAGAGAAACACAGAGACAAGCAGAGAGAGAGAGAAAGACACACTAACACAGACAAGCAGAGAGAGAGAGAAAGACACACCAACACAGAGACAAGCAGAGAGAGAGAGAGAGAGAGAGAGAGAGACACACTAACACAGAGACAAGCAGAGAGAGAGAGAGAGAGAGGGAGAGAGACACACTAACACAGAGACAAGCAGAGAGAGAGAGAAAGACACTAACACAGAGACAAGCAGAGAGAGAGAGAGAGAGAGAGAGAGAGAGAGAGAGAGAGACACACTAACACAGAGACAAGCAGAGAGAGAGAGAGAGAGAGAGAGAGAGAGAGAGAGAGAGAGAGAGAGAGAGACACTAACACAGAGACAAGCAGAGAGAGAGAGACACACTTGAGCCTCTTTCACACATAGTTCCCTGTAATTTCTATGGAATCCCAAGCTGTGCCGATCAGGCATTTTCACTGTTCACACATGTGCTAAATGCCGATAGATTCCCGGGTTGCTCCCTTTCACACATGTCGGCGCATAACCTACCCTGGTTGCGCAATCTACTAGAACTGGAGCGGGACGTGCGCGCTGGACCGCCACGCACCATATTATCTGCCATATCATACCTCTGTTTTATATTGAAAAATATGATGATAAATACGGAGGTATGATATGGCAATGTGTGGTGCGTGGCGGTCCCTGCGCGCCTGTCTCGTTCCAGCGACTCAACTCGTATTACGAGTCCTTACCATCACCAACTGCGCTCGCCTACTAAAGCACTTGATTACCGTTGATATAAACATACTACACTAGTCCATCAGCACAGTATGGGAGAACTTGGTGATAAGCATAATACGAGTTCACTCAATTAGACATATGCAGGCTATGCACGATGCAAGACAGCTGAGAGGAGACGGTGTATGAGCACTGCATTTATATCACAAAATGTACATTTGATATGTAAAAGTAAGCTAGCTAGCTAAGTAATTTAGCTAACTATGATTGGAAACTAAGTACTATCCAGTTAGTCTGGTCTCGCTGCCTGGGTTTGAACAGACTTTGGGATCAACTACAACATCTCCATAGGCTACATTATAACTTTGCATCCTTTGAAAAAAATTGTGTGATGTAAGGATCTTGTAACTTTTATTTCGTTTAGTTTATGTTCAACTGGAAAAGGTCAGTGAGCACAGAATTTCGTGTTTTGACTGCTGGGAGTTTGTTAAAAATGCCTTTAAAAAAGCCTTTAATATACTGTATATACATTTGCAATATATCATACCTCCACTATGATTGGAAATTAAGTATGTGTCCAGTTGTGGAATTATATTTAGCAGTAGCGATATTGGGGCAGTTCTTATGCGCTCTACCCTGCTGGTTGCGCGATGCAGGACAGCTGTGAAAGGAGACTGACCAGGCAATAATCAGGGTCTATTCAGACATGCAGCGACCGTGCAAATTTCATGGAATTATATATGGTCTCGACCAGGGAAATTGCCTGTGCGGATTTCCCTGGACAGTCCCATTCACACTTAAGCCGACCCTGGAAATGGCATGGAATCTACTGGTAAGGCTGTGTGTGAAAGGGGCTTAACAGAGAGAGAGAGAGAGAGAGAGAGAGAGAGAGAGAGAGAGAGAGAGAGAGAGAGAGAGAGAGAGAGAGAGAGAGAGAGAGAGAGAGAGAGACACACACTAACACAGAGACAGGCAGAGAGAGAGAGAGAGAGAGAGACACTAACACAGAGACAAGCAGAGAGAGAGAGAGAGAGAGAGAGAGACACTACCAAAGAGACAAGCAGAGAGAGAGAGAGAGAGAGAGAGAGAGTACAAGATACAGAAAGAATGTCCAGTAAATACAGTAGCATGAGAGTGTGTGTGTGTACGTGTACGTGCGCGTGTGTTAGTGTGTGTGTGTGCGCTTGTACGTGTGTACGTTTTGTGTGTGCAGTGCTGTGCACATACAGTACATGCATTCACTCGGAATTCCTTTGCTTGTGTGTAAGGAATGTGTGTGTGTGTGTGAGTCTGTATGGGAGCTAGATGGTGAGATAAAAAATGGCAGAATCCCTCTGTCCAATGTGTGTGCATGTATGTTTCGCCTGAATGAGTGGGTGTGCGTGTGTACGTGTCTGTGTGTGTGTGTGTCAACCCTAAATCCTAAAGACTATCATTTGAGGCTAGCTTCCAACATTGAGTCAGCTAACAACAATCTCCCGGCCCGCGGAAGAGCTAAGAGCCTGCTACCTTCTGGACTTTTGATTATTGCCATTCTGTTGACGTGTACCCTGCTATCACCTGTCTATCCTCTGTCTGCACCGTCACCTCTCCACGCCGGTTATCTTCTGTTGTCACGGAGACTCACTGCAGTGCAGGGGGGCAAAACAGCCATGCCGTTTCTGAATAGACGGGGTATAGCGCAGTTTAAAAAAACAAACCAAAAAAACCAGGCGGATCACGCACGACAGGGGAGGCCGGTGGAGGCAGAAATCGGAGGACAAGCATTACGACGAGCCCGTCCCCTGATGTTTTTCGACCTCCACCGAGCCTGCGCGGGGCGGGTGTGAGTTCTTCCCCTCTCACACGTCAGGGGCCACAGTCACTGGGACAGCAGGCTGAGTAACGACAACATTTACCACTTTGTTTTACTGCGTCTTTACAGTATCCTGGTTTAGAGTGGCGGGGGGAGGGGGGAGGGCGGCATGGGCTTGTGCAACACTCATTCTCACCCCCCCCCCCCCCGTGGACAGGGGGTCCTCTTTCTCTTCCTGATTGTGTAACCTGTGTACTGATTGTGTAACCTGTGTACTGATTGTGTAACCTGTGTACTGATTGTGTAACCCGTGTATTGAACGCCCCAGTGATGGATTCATTGACCCCTTTAACTGCAACAAAATCGTTTTTTCGCAGATGACGAAAAAGGAAAAGATGAGGTGCCGGAATGAACCAATCTGAGAAGATAGATAGACAGACAGACAGACAGACAGATAGACAGACAGATACAGATAAATAGATAGATAAATCGCCCCCGCTAATCCCATCCCCCCTGTCATTCTCCCCAGATGCGTAGGGGGACGTCTGGACACTCTGTCGCTTCTACAGTCCCCCCCCACACACATACCCCCCCCACACCCTACCCATGACTTCAACAGAGGGTTGGATCAGGCATTTGACGGGGCACCTCTACAAGTGTTGGATAGAGTGTCTTTCTGACTTGTAAAGACTTGTTGACCACACATGGGATGGAGTTTAGCTGCAGCCCTGTCTGTTTTAAATATGAAATAGCATACTTCCTTCTTTGCTAACGACCTCCCAAAGGGTTCAGTTCTCATCCTTCCCCCTTCCCTGAAGTACGGAGGAAATCTAATGAGTGAACAGAAAGTTGCCGTACAAAATTACAGAATAGTGTTTTCGACAAGGTCTTTTCAGCGAACGGAACTGGATTTCAATTCACTTCTGGCACAGAGTGCGCCTACCTTTAGCATTTTAAAGGTATTCAAACATGTTTGTTTAGAACACGATAAATGATCGAAACAAGGTCTTTGGAAGTGAATGTCGAGATACAATAGCCGTATCCTAAAACGTACACGAATTAGAGGAAATAGGTAATAGTTATACTGTTGAAACTTGTGTTTATATGAATACATGTCAGTTTCCCTTTCCATCAGAGACACTGCACTAGTGAACCTCCCCAGTGTCACTCTAACTGTTGGTGAAAGGTGATATTTCCCACAGTAGCCTACGCACAAACAGTCCCTGAACATTGGCCATGTTTAGGCTCGCTTTCCTACGAGAACATATCACTCCGTTAAGCCTCCACTCAGGTTTATAGTAGGATCTGAAATGTAGTACTGTTTCTTTTTGGCTTCTTCACATGGTTTTATATGGTGAGTTCACTGTGAAGGTGAGTTCATTGTGAAGGTGCGACATGTCTGAGTGGACGATACCAGAGTATATAGTGTAAATGTTTAGGAAAGATGTCACGTTTCACAGGTTCACATTCTTGAAGGCTCCATTAAAAAAAGCATTCATTTTTCAAACAGTGTTTACGTTATGCTAGCTCGACAGTGGGGGGGGGGGGGGGGGGGGGGTAGGATGGTGCAGGGGGGGATATCTCCTCTATCTAAACAAACCTCTCACACACTCTGACACCTAGCCTACACAAGCACACACACACACACAAAAACACAAACAGAGACACAAACAGAGACACACAAAGACACACACGCACACACACACACACACACACACAACAGAGACACAAACAGAGACACACACAAAGAAACACCCACCCACACACACATAGCACCTCATGGCCTCTGTCTGTCTATGGAAGGGGGGGGGGAGGGGGGGTCTGAGAGGAACAGACCAAGCAGGAAGGATCATTCTTACTGCAACGCCTTTGAAGGGCACGCAAACAGGAAGTAGAAAGTAGGAAACTCCGTGGCGACACACGGATGTGAGAGTCAGTGTGTACATCCAGAACCACAGCATCACATGACAGAAACAACGGGCCATGCTGAGCAGAGCGCTAGCTCTATCTGACCTACGACCCCCCCCACCGCTTTTCCACTATCGGCCCGGCTCGGCTCGGCTCGGCTCGGCTCGCTTCGGCACGCTTCGGCGCGCTTTTGAACAGTTCTGGTTTTCCACTATACACAAGAGACCAGGAACGAGTAGGAGGAGTAGGAGATAGTAGGCGGAGTTACGCGTCATAAAAGCACGCCATGGTGGTGACGTATATTTTCACGAGACACAACACAGCCACAACAATAGCGACATGGAGGAACTTGAAGCTATCGTATACTTTTTCCTCGGCATGTGGTATATTATTAACCGTGGTTTTTTGGAGAGAAAGAGAAAGAGAGAGAGGAAGCTATGTACACATAATAAAGTCATGTTTTTTGAACCCTTAAAACCACTGCCTTCACTTGTCTGCTTTATGAACTGTAGTATCATTGTGTGCCGTGTTATTTACGGACAAACACGGTGCCCGGAGGCACCCTTTGCGGGTTAATAACTGTGATTTACCGTGGGTTAGGATAACAATTCAAACGTGTCCGGATAGGGGAGAGGACAGGGAATCCAAAACCATTTGAATGGTGTTGATACGACACTGCTATCACGGTCGACACAGCGCGGAGCGAATTCCCTGGTAAAACTTTTCTCTCCCCCCGCTGTCAACGGGAGTTTCATCCAGCAGCAAGCGGTGCTGCAGGCAGCAGCGGGTGAACTCCCGGTTCATTGAGTTTACGGTTAAAAGCATAACTTCTCGGGGTGTCAGCGCGGTGGTTAAGGGCTCAAAATGACCGTATACCGATGGTGAAGTTAGCAAAGGAGTATTGTGTTTGTACCACCTTCATAGCCGGTGTTATTCACGGGCAAAGACGGTGCATAATAGCGATTTTTGTGTTATGCTTGTTGTAAATAAAAGTTCTATGATGCATTGAAATGACATTAAACTAAGATAATACGATGGTCAGCATAATTTTTTCGAATCTTTATTAATAAGCTATTACAGAAACTGTAGTGACATTTTCCAAGAGCGAATGTGGTATTTAAAGATGGCGGTTAGCGAAGAAATCTATGAACATGGGATGACGATTTCCATTGACCAATCAACGGTGTGCAGCGTCACACGTCACACGCAGCCTGGCAAAAAGGTTCCGGGTCTCAAAAAGGTTCCTGCCCTCGAAGGGTAGCTAAAGAAGCGACCCGACCCGACCTGACCCGACCCAGGCCGACAAATGGAAAAGCGCCAAAGAAGCAGGCCAGCCCGGGCTGACCCGGGTCAGCCCTCTAGTGGAAAAGCCCCATAAAGCACCCTGGACTCACCATGACACGCCTGCTGACCCCCCCCCCCCCCCCCCCTCTGCTCTCTCACCCTGACAGGAAGAGCAGTATGACAGTCACGCCGTCTCCTCGTTAGAAAAGCTAGGAGACCGTAACCAACACAGGAGCACAATGAATATGTGGGGGTCGCGGACAGTGAGCTCTCTGTTCCCACTTGTTAAATGGGGAAACCCCCCTGCCCCCCCGCGTTATCTCACACACATCGAGCTGATGTCTTCAAAGGAGGGTTACGCCAAGTAATTTGTCACGGTCAGCGGCTCAACGGTGTGGCTTGTTAGCTAGCGGTTAGTCTGGCAGTGTATGGCTTGTTAGCTAGCTAGCGGCTAGCCTGGCAGTGTGTAGCTTGTTAGCTAGCTAGCGGTTAGCCTGGCAGTGTGTAGCTTGTTAACTAGCTAGCGGCTAGCCTGGCAGTGTGTAGCTTGTTAGCTAGCTAGCGGTTAGCCTGGCAGTGGGTGGCTTGTTAGCTAGCTAGCGGCTAGCCTGGCAGTGTGTAGCTTGTTAGCTAGCTAGCGGTTAGCCTGGCAGTGTGTAGCTTGTTAACTAGCTAGCGGCTAGCCTGGCAGTGTGTAGCTTGTTAGCTAGCTAGCGGTTAGCCTGGCAGTGGGTGGCTTGTTAGCTAGCTAGCGGCTAGCCTGGCAGTGTGTAGCTTGTTAGCTAGCTAGCGGTTAGCCTGGCAGTGTGTGGCTTGTTAGCTAGCTAGCGGCTAGCCTGGCAGTGTGTAGCTTGTTAGCTAGCTAGCGGTTAGCCTGGCAGTGTGTAGCTTGTTAGCTAGCTAGCGGCTAGCCTGGCAGTGTGTGGTTTGTTAGCTAGCTAGTGGTTAGCCTGGCAGTGTGTGGCTTGTTAGCTAGCTAGCGGCTAGCCTGGCAGTGTCAGCGTGTAAAAAAAATAAAACAATACAGAAGTTGTTTGTCAGGTGACGCTAGTGAAGAGAACAGGAAGAGGCGCGTTTTGTAACGTGTGACCCCTGTACCATGAACACGGCCGTGGACACACGAACACACGGTGCATTGTGGGACGCATTTCCAGTCAGCATTTCCTTATGTGACTGCGGTCGCCTGAACACTGGAGGAGTAAACTTGAGTGTGTCTGTGTGTGTGTGTGTGTGTGTGTGTGTGTGTGTGTGTGTGTGTGTGTGTGTTGGTGTGATGTAAATGTGTGCGTATGTGTGTGTGTGTGTGTGTGTGTGAGGGTTTGTGTGTGTGTGTCATTCAGGCCTTTGCTGGAGCCCTTGTGAGTGACTCCACAGTGTCGTTGTGGGGAGCATGGCGCGTTCTGGCCTGCAGAGGGAGCCAGACTGCCGTTGGGGGGGGAATAATGAGCTGATTACGGACAGGTGTCAGTGATCAGACTCGTTATCCCACTGGTCTATTTAACCTGTGTGTGTTTGTTCCCTCGAGAGATGAGAGGGGCAGGAAGTACCTGCCGCACGGAGACGCACTGTGGGAGACAGAGAGAGAGAGACGCGAGGACGCACGAGATCCCGAAAGGGGGTGAGGTGCGGGGAGCCGGGCGAACGGAGCGGGTCCCGAAAGGGAAGCAGCGGGGAGAGAGCGAGAGCTCTGCCGGGGAGCGAACGGGTCCCGAGAGGGGGCGTGTCGCGGAGCAGCGGGGGGAAAGACTCGCTCAGCACGTCGGTGACGGTGCTGAGCTGTGCGGGACTTAAATAAATACCTATTCTGCACCTGTTCCTCTGTGTCGACCTCCCTCTGTGCCTAGAGACCCTTACATCTGGCGCCCAACGTGGGGCACAGAGAGGGGGTCGGCACACACACCCAGAGGATCATGGATTCTTCGTTCCAGGTGGTGGCGCACCTGGCCCGGATGCAGCAGGCGCAGGAGGTGATGGCCGCGGAGATGGTGCGGGGCCATGCTCCGCGAGCTACTGGACCGGACTGAGCCACCCAGGGGAGGTCCCCGGGTTCGGGCCCAGAGGAGGGGGGTGCGGGACGAGCCGGAGGCCGTTCTCGACCCCTTCCCCGACAACCACCTGCCCCGACCGCAGGTTCCAGGCTGGGCCCATCCCCGGTCCCGCGCCCTACCCCGACCCCGGCTCTGCGCCGACCGGCCGGCGGGGCGCGGCCTGGGGTACGGCCTGGGGTGGAGCCGCGGCGGGAGCCACCAACGCCTGCCCCGAGGACGGGGCGGGCCACCGGGGGGAGGAACGCACACGGGGGGCCAACCTCCACCCCACAGACGGCCCCACGGACGGTAGAGGAGGGATGCTGGCGATGCGGACAGCCTGGCCACCTCCGCCGGGACTGCCCCGAGATGGAGGTGGGTCAGGTAATCCGCGTCGTCGGCGGTCCGACCCCTCCCCCGCGTCCAGGACAGGCGTTTTACATCCCAGTAAGGATACAGCGCGAGACGCACCAGGCGCTGTTGGATTCTGGTTGCGAACAAACCATGATCCACCAGCGCCTGGTTCGACCCGGGGCATTGTTAGAGGCATCGCGGGTTGTGGTGATGTGTATTCATGGGGATTGTCACAAGTATCCGGTGGTCACCATCGAAATTCGTTATGGGGGGAAAAAATATAGTGTCAAGGCGGCGGTTAGTCCGAGCCTCATGCACATGTATTAGGGGAAACCACGGGGGTGCGTGCACGACCGACAGGGAAATGTGAGGCGTGCGCAGTACTCTGCGCTGATGCGTGGGTGTCCGACGCTGCCGAGGAGCCGGAGGAGGCGGTGGGTCCAGCACCCGCGGATCCGCCGCCTGCGTTCCTTCCAGTGGCCGACTTCCCCCTCGAGCAGTCTCGCGACGCCACTCTACGCTCCGCCTATGACCAGGTGATTAGTATTGATGGTGTGCTGGTACGGCCAGACGCTGTGCGCGCCCACCCGTATTTTGTATTGATTAGGGACAGACTGTATAGAGTGAGTCGTGACACTCGCAGGGACGAGGAAGTGACCCAGTTGTTGGTACCTAGGAGCCGCCGGGAAGCTATATTCCAGGCGGCGCATCATAACCCTATGGCAGGCCACTTAGGATACGACAAAACACTCAATCGGATAATGGCTCGATTTTATAGGCCGGGGATTCGGGCAGAGGTGCGGCGGTGGTGCGCATCCTGCCGCGAGTGCCAATTAGTCAATCCCCCGGCCGTGCCCAGGGCACCATTGTGCCCCCTCCCCCTGGTAGAGGCACCATTCGATCGGATTGGGATGGATATAATCGGGCGCAAGCCACGGGGCGTCCTAGACCTGATTAAAGAAAGCTGGGAGGAAGGGTCTAGTGACAGTAAAAATGAAATACAATACGTCCTGGACCTACGAGCAAAGCTCCACTCACTGGGGGTTATGTCACGGGAGCATTTGCTCGAGGCCCAGGAGCGTCAAAAACGGCTGTACGACAGAGGGACTAGACTACGCAATTTCGCACCGGGAGACAAAGTCCTCGTATTACTGCCCACGTCTAGCTCTAAATTACTCGCCAAGTGGCAAGGGCCGTTCGTGGTCACACGGAGAATTGGGGATGTAGACTACGAGGTAGTGCGGTCAGATAGAGGGGATAGCACACAAATATACCACATTAATCTCCTAAAAAAATGGAATGACGTGGTCCCTGTTTCCCTGGTGACGCTACTTCCCGAGAAAGATGAGTTCGGGCCGGAGGTCCCAAAAACTAGTACTAGCGCCCCGGCCTGCTTAGGCGACCATCTCTCGGCGAACCAGCGGGCGGACGTTGATCAATTGCAACATAGGTTCGCAGATGTGTTCTCCCCTATACCCGGTCGTACTCGCCTCATAGAGAATCATATAGTTACGCAACCGGGTGTTACGGTACGTACACGGCCATACAGGCTGCCGGCTCACAAACGAGATGTGGTGAGCCGGGAATTAGACGCTATGCTGAAACTGGGCGTGGTCGAGGAGTCGCACAGCGACTGGTGCAGCCCCATCGTGCTGGTGACAAAGGCGGGACAAAATGGGTCTGTACGGTTCTGTGTTGACTATAGACGGGTGAACTCTGTGTCAAAGTTCGATGCCTACCCTATGCCCCGGATCGACGAGCTCCTGGACCGGCTTGGCACGGCTAAATATTACACTACATTGCATTGCACGAAGGGATACTGGCAGATACCATTATCGCCGGTATCCCGGGAAAAAACGGCATTCTCTACCCCTACCCCTCTACCTCTACTGGTTTATTCCAGTTCACCGCGCTTCCGTTCGGGTTGTTTGGGGCCCCGGCCACGTTTCAGTGGCTGATGGACCGTATTCTGTGGCCGCACTCTGCGTATGCTGCGGCGTACTTAGATGACATTGTCATCTATGCGGACACCTGGCCGCAGCATATGCAGAGGGTGGCTGCGGTGCTACAGTCGCTGAGGCAGGCGGGGCTGACGGCTAACCCGGCGAAGTGCGTGATCGGGCGGGGGGATATCCGGTATCTGGGGTAC
This sequence comes from Nansenia antarctica, assembly GCF_963989245.1. Taxonomy (NCBI): domain Eukaryota; kingdom Metazoa; phylum Chordata; class Actinopteri; order Argentiniformes; family Microstomatidae; genus Nansenia; species Nansenia antarctica. The sequence continues at coordinate 42,427,808 of NC_137675.1, read as the reverse complement.
ATCCTGGACAAAACCACTGCGATCACCGCTGCCCCGAGGCCCAGGACCCGGAAGGACGTGAGGCGGTTCCTGGGACTGGCCAGCTACTACCGGCAGTTTGTGCCGGGGTTTTCGGAGCTGGCCAGCCCCCTTACCGATCTCACCCGGAAGGGGGCCCGAGATCCGGTCCAATGGAGTGAGCTGTGCCAAGTAGCGTTCGATGGGATTAAGAACGCCCTCTGTGGGGAGACAGTCTTGTATGCTCCTAACTTTGACATTCCTTTTTCTCTGCAGACAGACGCGTCGGATAGAGGGCTGGGGGCGGTGCTGACCCAGCAGGTGGAGGGAGCCGACCGTCCGGTGCTGTACCTGAGCCGAAAGCTGTCGGAGCGGGAGGGCAGGTACAGCACGGTGGAGAAGGAGTGTCTGGCCATTCGGTGGGCGGTCGGCGCCCTCTGGTACTACCTGCTGGGGCGCTCGTTCACCCTCTACTCCGACCATGCTCCCCTACAGTGGCTCCACCGCATGAAGGATACCAACGCGAGGATCACCCGGTGGTACCTCGCGTTGCAACCCTTCAACTTCACGGTGGTTCATAGGCCGGGGGCGCAGATGGTCGTGGCCGATTTCCTCTCCCGTGCAGGGGGGGGGGGGAGTAGGCTATCGGCCGGTTGTGTTCCCGGCCTCGAACTGGCGGTGGGGGTGTGTGGGGAGCATGGCGCGTTCTGGCCTGCAGAGGGAGCCAGACTGCCGTTGGGGGGGGAATAATGAGCTGATTACGGACAGGTGTCAGTGATCAGACTCTTTATCCCACTGGTCTATTTAACCTGTGTGTGTTTGTTCCCTCGAGAGATGAGAGGGGCAGGAAGTACCTGCCGCACGGAGACGCACAGTGGGAGACAGGGAGAGAGAGAGCCGCGGCGAGGACGCACGAGATCCCGAAAGGGGGTGAGGTGCGGGGAGCCGGGCGAACGGAGCGGGTCCCGAAAGGGAAGCAGCGGGGAGAGAGCGAGAGCTCTGCCGGGGAGGAAACGGGTCCCGAGAGGGGGCGTGTCGCGGAGCGGGTCCCGAAAGGGAAGCAGCGGGGGGAAAGACTCGCTCAGCACGTCGGTGACGGTGCTGAGCTGTGCGGGACTTAAATAAATACCTATTCTGCACCTGTTCCTCTGTGTCGACCTCCCTCTGTGCCTAGAGACCCTTACAGTCGTGATAAGCGTGTACCATGTACAAAGGCTCCATTCACACCCTCACACACTCACACGCACACACACACACACACACACACACACACACACACACACACTCACACACACACACACATACTGTGTGTGTGCACCTGTGTGTGGATATGCAGCCTGCATGTGTGATTGTAAAAATTATGTACATTCATTGGGCTTGTGGGTAATAGTCCTGTGAAATATGTCTGTTTGGATGGCTTCTCTAACCCTCCCCCTCTCCTTGCTAGGGCCTCTGCTGATGTAGAGATGTGCTGTGTGTGTGTGTGTGTGTGTGTGTGTGTATGTGTGTGTGTGTGTGTGTGTGTCAGACAGAGAGAGAGAGATAAAGAGAGAGAGAGTTTTCCTCTGACGTGTCCGTTCCTCTAGAACGTATAGACCTCCTCATGTTCCTCTAGAACATATAGACCTCTCATGTTCCTCTAGAACGTATAGACCTCCTCATGTTCCTCTAGAACATATAGACCTCCTCATGCTCCTCTAGAACATATAGACCTCCTCATGCTCCTCTAGAACATATAGACCTCCTCATGCCCCTCTAGAACATATAGACCTCCTCATGTTCCACCTAGAGACACCGGCATGGTGCTGGAGAGGATGATGAAGATGAGGTTGAAAAGCAGTGAGTGTGTGTGTGTCAGTGAGAGAATGCAATGCGTTCTAATAGACAGGGATGTGTGTGCGTGTGTACGTGTGTGTGTTGTATTCTGTGGAAAAAGCCTGTGCATCCGCTGGCTCTTGAGTGCAGTGACTGTCCCTCACAGTGTCAGAGTGGCCCCTAACACACACACACACACACACACACACACACACACCAGGGTTTCCGTTAACCGGTAATTACCGGTCTTTGTCCGGTAAAATTTGTTGAAGTCCGACAAATTGAAAACTCGTCGGACATAAATGTCCGGTGAAAATAATTCCCTCTAAGCACAATTTGAATACAATTCGCTAAAGTTCACATTCTGATTCCTTCTATTTAAAAAAGACGAATATATAGGCTATGTATTTCTTTTATTATGATATGATTTGACACCGGCATGATGATGACTCCTAATGTGTCGGCTGCCTATGCGAAACAGCGGTTGTTTCCGGTGTGCGCTATAACTCGTGCACAATCGAGTCGAGGCAGAGAGGAGGATAGCGATGTTTCTCTCTGTAATAGTGTGATTATGCAAGCCTTTTCTGAAAGGGATGAGAACCCGATTGTTTCAGCTTCTCCCAGGGAGAAAGTGGTAGAGTTACCATCCTCCCCGAGTCCTACCATACCATCCGCTGACAGCCTATCTCTGCCTGTAACCGGCGAGCGATTGCGTGTCGCTCAAGTAGCTGATCAGTCATTAAACAAATGTTTTTTACATGCAGCTAGTGAGGAATCTGAAATAGGGGGCAACGTAGTTTATTTCCTTAACGATGGGATATTAATGCGTAAATGGTCTCCTCCTAATGCAAATGGTTGTGAGTGGAATACAGTAAAACAAGTGGTTGTGCCTGTGGGTTATAGACAACAGGTGTTATCTGTAGCACATGAGAGCCAGTGGTCAGGACATTTAGGTATAACTAAAACTTATCAGCTGATATTGAAACATTTATTTTGGCCCGGACTGAAGGCGGATGTTGCCAAGCACTGCCGCTGTTGCCATACTTGTCAGATGGCGGGTAAGCCTAATCAATCCATTCCACCCGCACCATTGCATCCCAGTCCTGCTATAGGGGAGCCATTTGAACGTGTAATAATTGATTGTGTTGGACCTTTGCCTAGGACTAAAAGTGGAAGTCAGTATTTGCTCACTATTATGTGCGCTGCTACTCGTTTTCCCGAAGCTGTTCCGTTGCGTAACATATCAGCCAGCTCAGTGGTGAAAGCAACGTTTTTTTCCACATTCGGTCTTCCTCTTGTTATACAATCTGACCAGGGCACTAACTTTCAGTCTAAGCTTTTCAAACAAGCCCTAAGAACGTTAGGGGTACGATGTCACGCCAGAAGCCTACATGCTTGCACTGTTCAATAAAATGTTATACATCTAGACATTGTGGTATTTCTTTATATACGTATCCCAGCCTGCCTATTGTTTCTCAATAAACAGTTATGTTCTCCTCATTGTCATACTCCCGAGTCCGATTAAGTATGATTTGACAGGCAGCTAAACGAAATGCCTTCCCAACCAGCGAGACCTGGTTATAGAAATGACGTTGTTTTATTGATAAAAAAAGGGTAAAACTGGAAAGAGAAAATAGAAAACTCACATTAATCCCAAACAATTTAACAAACTTCAGTTAACGTAATGTGGAGTCCGTTCATTGATCGATGCTGTCTGTTCAGTTCCCAGTGAGGCGCCCGTTCAGCGCTGGACATAATGGCATAGCGCGCATGCGAATCATGTTATATTATTATATATTATATAGCTCGCATCTAATCGTATCGGATGAGAAATAGACATTAAATGGCATATATAGGCCGCTACACAACAGTAATCACCGCGACAAACAGCTATATTAGATTTTGAAAAAAATAAAATAAAAAATTATTTATTTTTTATTATATTTTAATATGATGACCGGAATATATCACGTTTGTCCGGTAAATCGAAATCTTCCCGGACACGATGTCCGGCGGCAATTTTTTCTAACGGAAACCCTGACACACACACACACACACACACACACACACTCACACACAGACACACAGACACACACACAGACAGAGTGTGATGGATGGGTCCCTGCAGGGCTTCCCTCCCTGTAGTTCTGGTCTGGCTGTGGTCCAAGTCAAACAGCTACAACACATTACTGTGAGTCATCACCACAAGACATCTCCTCACACACACGCACACACACACACACACACACACACACACACACACACACACACACACACACACATGTGTATACACTCGCACTCACACAGACATACACTCACACACATGTACACACATACAAGGACACGATCACGCACACACTCACTCGCACTCACACAGACACACACTCACACGTGTATACACACATACACGGACACGATCACACACACACAGACACACACTCACATAGACACACACTCACACAGACACACACTCACATAGACACACACTCACATAGACACACACACACACACACACACACACACACACACACATATGTACAACGTCATGAATATGATGTACTTTATGAATCCCCTATTTGGTCACCTGTGTGATACAACAAGACGTCACATTTCACACTGTTAGCATGACCACAAAAACGTTGGATTATCAAGGATCAGTAATCAATCAATCAATCAATCAATCAATCAATGTTGTGTAATCCTGACCCTGGAGACAGAGTGATGATTGTTTTGTTCCTGCCCTGCACCCACACGTTTGATTCAACACTCCTGGCTGACACACAGCTCAGCTCACCAACCACAGGACTCTCTCAACCTCAGCTCTCAGGTCAGCTCTAATAGGGACACACTGTGTGTGTGTGTGTGTGTGTCTGCAGAGATGTATGTAAAAGATTGTTCCCATTGTGACTGATTTTTAGTGTGTGTGTGTGTGTGTGTGTGTGTGTGCGTGTGCGTGCGTGTGTGTGTACAAGTGCGTGTGTGCATGTGCATGTGCGTGTGTGCGTGTGTGTGTGCGTGTGCATGTGTGTGTGTGCATGTGCGTGTGTGTGTGCGTGTGCATGTGTGTGTGTGCTCACCGTGGCTGACAGACTGCAGTTTGACAGTCTTGGAGATCTTCTCCTCATAGTTGGGTGTGCAGGACTTGCGGCTGACTTTAGACTTGAACAGGGTGTTCACCAGAGTGGACTTTCCCAGACCACTTTGACCTAGGGGGAGAGAAAAAGATACGGCTTAATAACATACGTTGTGGTAGGTGTGTGCCTGTGCACGCGTTCATGAGTATGTATGTGTGTTTCAAGTTTATTGTTACATCACATTAGGTTTGTCATTGTTGCACAAAGTGCAACGAAATGCATTTATGCTCTAAAGGGGGCATCTAGGCCAGGGGTCACAGCCATTATAGGCCACCCCGGAGCAATGAGGGGGTTCAGTGCCTTGCTCAGGGACACTTCGACACACAGCCCGCCGGGGA
>NC_137675.1:42415024-42417524 GCF_963989245.1 Nansenia antarctica | reverse complement strand
CTAACCTGGGAGCCAGCCACTGTGTCGAGCTCCGTGATTGGTCAGGGCAGAGTGGGGTGGCCGGTTTTGAATCAGCCAGAATGAATCAGTCAGAACACAGTGGCCCAGAGGTCTTTTGGCTCCCCTGAAAGAAACACATTCCCAGCAGGTAGGTAGACTGGGTGAAAGAAAGGAATATGGCCTGTGTGTGTGTGTGTGTGTGTGTGTGTGTGTGTGTGTGTGTGTGTGTGTGTGTTTTTGGCTCTGTAGCAAAAACAGCAGGTGGACTAGACAAAGAGCCACCACGTTGCACGCTGAGCCATGGGCCCCATTTTGACAGTTTAGAATAACGACCCCCTTGCTCCAAATATCTGTATCACCATTTACAAGCAGGTAACAGTTTTTCCATATGTTCCTAATGCATACTACAGGACACCCGTGTAAGATGATGTATTTGTAACATTTTGCAGTTTCCAAACGTCATTGCTACCCTAAAAATGCTACATGATAACAACATAATATATGTTAATATCAAAATATAATAATGATATATATGCCATTTAGCTGACACTTTTATCCAAAGCGACTTACATTGCATTGAATACATACATTTGTCGGTATATATGTGACACGGTCTGGTCATTTGGGCCGTCAGTCGGCAACCAATCAAAATGTTCAGACTTTTATTTTGAAACACGGAAATGCATTTCAACGTTGTTGAGAATCACAGCACAAACTCGCTAGTCAAGCCAAAATACTGCAACGCAATGGATTGGGTGAGTAATCCCCACTGCTACCTAGTTATCTATAACACAACTTTACACAAAACAAGCTGTGTTAGTTGACTAGCGAGTGTGTCATTGATGTTGAAAATCTAGCTAATCTTGACTAGCGAGTTTGTGTTGTGATTTTCAACAACGTTGAAACGTATTTCCGTGTTTCAAAATCAAAGTCCGAACATTTTGATTGGTTGCCAACTTAGGGCCCAAATGAACAGACTGTATCACATATGTGACATGACGTCATCGATTTGCAAACTGGAAAGGCTTCAAATCAGCGTTCAAAGTTTTTCAGAGCAAAAAATCTGATTTCGTTTTTTTGTCATCAGACACAAGTTAAGGTTTTGAACTACCCACTCGTTATTTTTTCGAGCAGTTTTACGATAGTTAAATACGTGTACTTAATCAACAAAATAAGCTTATTTTTAGCCTGAATCCTCCTGAGAAATCTTCCCTTGTGGGAGTGGATAAACTGGTTCCAGGTTTTTTCTCATTGGTCGATCGATTTGGCTAGGAGAAGCACTCGTGCTTGTTGGTTCATTCCACTCCACTCCACTCGTAAGGTAAGATCTTCTATTTTATGTACATAGCGAATTTGTTAGTTAAGTTAGTTACTAGTTGAAACCAGTGTGTTCGTGTATTTAGACATTTCTTTATTATTACCCACTAGCAACTAACTGAAACCAGTTCAGTCTGCAAGCTGAACCTTTTATTTATTAGCATGCTAGCAGTATTGTTGTAGCTCCGAATTCTGTCCACGTTGTAAGTACGGTTAGTATGTCTACGTTGTAAAAGTTGTGTGTAAGACTCATGTTCAGTGTGTAATACTGGAATACTGTAACATGTCAAGTGTAATAGATTAAAGAAATGTTACAAGTTTAAAAACATGTGTTGCTTTCTTTGTTATGAACGAGCTAGCCGCTAACACTACTCTGAGCACTTTAGGTAATTATCATTGTCATGTATTAGGCTAGCTATTTTATGAACATGGTATGGTAGTATTTTATGAATATGGAGTGCCAGTAACTGTAGGCAATATTTTAATGTACTATCTTCCTTCTGTTGCAGCGTTGATGCCCTCCACCCCACCAGACACAGCAGCTCAACAACTCACTGGCAATATTTTGTTGAATAACAAGAACAGTTGGGCATAGATACAGCATTTTGAACTGTGTCATGATTTATTATCTATTGATAGTCAATTCACAGACCTTGCATGCTTACCTGTGTATAGTCTGTTGTATGTTCTCAGTTGTTGCCCTCAGCTCCAACTATACTTGAAACTTGAAACTGAACTATAAGGCTGGACATTGACTACTGAGCACTACACTATTTCCAGCACAAGACATCAGCAAATTACTCTTAATGCCTCCATAATAATAAGCTGGCTAATTAGCTACAGTAATAACATTGCTAGGTGATAATGTTAGCAATATCTAGCTAAGTACTGTAAACTTATCTTTGAAAAGTCTATCTGACCCAGTGACTAACACTAATGTTTGCACACTGATTGTACTTTGCACAGCTTGTCGCACTATTGTTCTGCTGTAGTGCGACTACCATCACTTATACTTATTATTGTGACTATGTACCTTGTTGAAGAACCAAAGCGAAATATTTTTATTCTTGTGTACTGTAAAATACATTCTGATTCTGATTGAAGACTTTTTTGTATCATTAAAAGACTAACAATAACAGTTACAACAACCATAAATAATAATAAGCTGGGTAATTAGCTTAGG
>NC_137675.1:42405024-42407524 GCF_963989245.1 Nansenia antarctica | reverse complement strand
GTCAGGTGTTCAGACGCGTCAGATGTGGCCAGGGACACGGCCCAGCTGACCGGGCCAGGAGACACTCACACACTCACACACTTTATAAAACTGACTCAACCTAAAAGGAGTTCGTTTCGTTTGACGGATATTCTGTATGACATTATGGAGATCACATTCACAGCCCGTCGTTTCGCCCCACTGTGGCTCGTCCTGGTGGAGTGTGTTCTCCTGTCGGCTGCGGAGGAAGGTAAGTTCATCTCCCTAGGATCTATTCTAGGCCTCATTAATGAACTAATGTGTCATTAATTAAAGGACCGGTCTGTGTTCTTATTTAGAATATGGGACACATATTGGCTTGAGGCTCTGTTGAACCAAGCATGAAGCATCAAGAGCAAAACAACAACCTGTAGCGAATACCCTGGCAATCTAACAATTATATTAGAGTGTATAATGCATAAACTGGGCATAGTCATGGTCTTTGCTTGGCTGGCTGGCTGCATTAACCTGTTGTTGTTACTGGTATGTTCATTACGTTACTTCAAATGAATGCCCGTTAAGTCAAATCCATCAACTGAAGATAACTCGTGAGTTTAGAATGATACGGTTCTATCTCCGTTTAGAATGATAAGGTTCTATCTCCGTTTAGGGCAGTTCAGAGATATTGAGCGTCAAAGTTTTTACATTCCATTATGTTCTGTGAGATGGAACCTTTGTATTTTATTAACCGTTTGCGTCCACTCGCCATGTTGAGCGATGTTGCTATGATACTTTTTGCCCGTCAGGTTGGTGGTTGCTAGGGAAGAAACCACGTGACTGAAAGCTATGAATTGAAAAGAAACTGCCGTAAAGCAGAGTGCAAATGGAGAAAGTCTAAACTACATATACACCTTGACATTTTTAAAAACCAGATCTTTACATATAATAGGGCAATGAAGTTGGCTAGACAAACCTATTTCTCTGATATAATTTCTGAAAACAAAGGTAACCCCAAAGTGCTTTTTTCAGCCATTGATCGTCTGATTAACCCTTCAGTGGTTGCCCCTGTTGAAAATGAGTCACTTTCAACACTTAGATGTAATGAATTTGCTACATTCTTTCAAGAAAAGATTTCCATTATAAGATCAGAAATATCATTAGAGAATTCAAAATCTAATTTGGTACTCCCAGATGAATTAAGTATGCCTATTGCTGTCATGGATTAATTTGAGCTTGTCAACCCTACTTTAAAAACAGTTGTTTCACAAATGAAATTCTCAACATGCTCACTTGATCCAATCCCAACTTGGTTATTCAAAAGTGTTTTTGACTGGTTAACTGACAATGTATTAGAAATTGTGAACTGCTCTCTATCAACTGGCATCTTTCCCACTCCCCTAAAATATGCCATTATAAAACTTAAGAAAGGAAAGCAAGATAATTCTGTTATTATAAAAACCCATCCTTTTAATATTGCATTTAAATGACAAAATAATTAAATTAAGGTTATATAATGATTAAAGCACTTTGAGTTGCAACGTTTGCAGGAAAAGCGCTATACAAATAAAGTTGTTATTATTATTATTATTATTATTATTATTATTATTATTATTTATCAGCTATACATATCCCACAGCCACCGGGATGGAACTAATCTCACTGATGCCGTTGGGACTGTTAAGACAGAGAGAGAGAGAGAGAGAGAGAGAGAGAGAGAGAGGAGAGAGAGAGAGAGGGAGAGAGAGAGAGATAGAGAGAGAGAGAGGGGGGGAGAGAGAGAGAGAGAGAGAGAGAGAGAGAGAGAGGGAGAGAGAGAGGGAGAGAGAGAGGGACAGAGAGAGAGAGTGACAGAGAGAGAGAGAGAGAGAGAGAGAGAGAGAGAGAGAGGGACAGAGAGAGAGAGAGAGGGAGAAAGAGAGAGGCAGTGAGAGAGAGAGAGAGAGAGAGAGGGAGAGAGTTGTCACCTTTCGCCAACATGCCAGCTAACTAGTGATCTGAAAGGGTAGCCGTTGGTCTTGTACAGAGGACACCCTACTGCATACAAAGCATTTCCCAAACACCTAACACACTTCTGTTCATTCACCCACAGAAGTGTTTCCATGTACCAACCAGATATCTTAATAATAATAATATTCTAATAACTTTTATTTGTATAGCACTTTTCCTGCAAGTGTTGCAGCTCAAAGTGCTCAATCAAACACACGCACGCACACACACACACACACACACACACACACACACGCACGCACACACACACACACACACACACACACACACACACACACACACACACACATACACACGCATACACACATGAACACACCGACATAGACACACAGGCACAGATACACACACACACACACACACACACACACACACACACAGTGTAAAAGGCAGGCTCCTGACTAGCATATCTGGGAGATGCATGAGAAAAGCAAACACAGCCACAGAGGTGATGAGAGGGCTGGACAGCTGAGAGAAAGAGAAGAAGAGACAGAGCGTTTGTCCAAGCGAAAAAAAGAGAATGAAGTGGCCTGAGAGA
>NC_137675.1:42397366-42404824 GCF_963989245.1 Nansenia antarctica | reverse complement strand
GTCCCTCTGCTATGGTCAAAATATGAACTGGTTGTGTCATATAGAAGGTATGTACTCAACGTATGTGAAGCGCTAATCCTGCGTGAACTTTGAACTCTCGGACACAGTCGGTTGGGCATGACCTCTCTCTTCCTCTGGAACGTCTACTGAACATAATAAGGCAGAGACTGAACTGACTCTGAGTCCACCAAGCCGAGTGGAAATGTGTGTGTCCTGTTGTGACGGTCCTGAGTTCCATATCTCCTATCAGCTGATCTAGAGGTTGGACTACCTTAAGGATGACTGGAAAGAAACTATCTGGTTGTTCTTGTTCTTGTAAAGCCACTTTGTTGATCGCACAAATGGTCGCTCAGAAGTGAATCTGGGGGAAACCTATTGTAATCGCTCACGACTCACCGTTGCAGACAAACAGAGTGAAATCATTTACATTCATGGTATGAAATCATTATGATTCATACCACAAAAGGTGGCCTGCATAACACAGGAGTGTTTAGTACCCCTTGGGTGGACACATCAAACAAATGCTCAACTTAGCATTTGTCTCCTACATCAACAGGTATGCGATGAATAGAAGATTTTACCAACGAATTAATGACTTTGAAAGAAAATCGAAATTCAATGAAAAAAATGTTTCCATCGTCCTCAAAAATATATCAAATATAATTGGTAGATGCACTCTCGATGAGATATGTGGCTGAGCGATGGTCCCAGTAGCTGCTAGTTAACCTAGCTTAGCTTAATTTAGCTTTAGCCACTGCTTTCTGAACGTAAACACCTCATAGCCTGATGCTGAAACAGTGCTTTTGCCTCTCTGCATACGCCACTGCACACCCAAATATTAGGCTAAGACTTTGGGCAAAGACTATTAAGACATTAGCATGACATTAGCATTTAGCACCCCACCCACCTCCACCCCCCAACCCTGATAACACTCATCTGTCCTGAATGGTGCTCTCCAACGTTGCATGTTTAATACATCTCCACCTCTGTCACAGAGTGCTTTTCAGAGAATTGCGATTATATCTTCATAAGGCACTTCCTACCTCAAATGAAGAAACAAACACGCACACTCTCACACAGACACACACACACACACACACACAAACACACAACACACACACACACACACACACACACACACACATACGCATAGGCAAAACAAACGCAAGGCGGCTCTGGCCCTCACACCAAGACACAACTTTGACACAACTCATAACGTCCCCCCCCCAAAAAAAAAACATGCCTTGCCAGGGCAACCAAAGCTGCTAACCTCCCCAAATCCCCCCCCCCCCCCCCACCTTTCCCACCTCTGAAGTGGACCGACCCTATCCTATCAGACCTTATTGTTGGAGAAGGGCATTGAGTGCGGTCCGGTCCATAGAGACCCGCGGGGGGAGGACGAAACAAAAAAGAAGATTCCTACCTTCTCTCATTCACAAAACACAAGACGTCCCCAGGTCCCTCTCAACAATGCACCGCTCCTCACAACTGTCGGCCCAGAGAACAAGACCTCTCCAACAAGACCTCTCACCCAACAAGACTCTCCAACAGGCCGCCGGGAGACAACGTTGCTCTCCTCCTAAGTTTTTCCTTCACTTCTTCTCTTTCTACAGAGTTTATTCACTCGTTTGCTTTGTGGCTGGCGAGCTGGGCCGTGTGGGAGCCGATGTCTGTAGCTGGCCTTTCCCTCAGTGTCTCTTTCCCTCTCTTTCTCGACTGCCCCTCTTCTCTCTCTCTCTCTCTCTCTCTCTCTCTCTCTCTCTCTCTCTCCTCTCTCTCTCTCTCTCTCTCTCTCTCTCTCTCTCTCTCTGTGTGTGTGTGTGTGGGGGGGGGGGGGGGGGGCGGGGCGGCTAAAAGAAGCTCCATTCACATGCAGATTGATCAAGGAGCTTCCACTAAATCCCCAAAGAGGACTTCACCTCCCTCCTCCTCCTCCTCTCCTCCTCCCCCCCCCATCCCTCTCCCCTCCCTCCACTTCCCTCCATCCCTCCTAAGACTCATTTACACACGAGTGGATGTGCCGTCAGCTCCCCCTGGCTAGAAGGAGAACCCTGCTGACTGCAGATTGGAGCGCATAAGTAATTGACCTATACAATCAATTAGTAGAAACGCAGTGATTCTTTGAAGAGTGTAGGCACCGCGGCCCCATACCCCCCCCCCCCCACATTCTCCTGTCTCCCTCCTGTCTTTCTCTCTCTCTCTCTCTCTCCTCTCTCTCTCTCTCTCTCTCTCTCCCTCCTTTTCCCTCCCTCCTGCCTCTGTCTGTCTTTTTCTCTCCCTCACACCCTCCCATCCTGCCCTCCAGGAGGACAGGGGGAGACAGAACGTTGCACATTGGATTCAGCTCCTCACCTCATGAAGTGGCCATTTTGAAAATAAAAAGGCCTGTGTGTGTGCGTGTGTGCGTGCATGCATGTGTGTGTGTGTGTGTGTGTGTGTGTGTGTGTATAATGATGCTCTGTGTGGCTACAAAAATAAAGAATCAAATGTTCATAAGTGTTGGTAAGTTCTTCCTTCTAGTTCCTTCTACTCCATTCTCAACGGTCTTACCTTACTTCATCTAAAACACTCCTTTGCAAGTCTCCCTTCACAGTTTGCCCGCTCTCTGTGTGTGTGTTTGTGTGTGTGTGTTTCTTTCATTGCCCAATCGTCTCACACTGTACACACCATTCTGCTCACACACACCATTCTGCTGCTCACACACACCATTCTGCTGCTCACACACACCATTCTGCTCACACACACCATTCTGCTGCTCACACACACCATTCTGCTCACTCCAACTCTCTGAACAGCGGATGGGGAACAATTATGCAGATGACTTGATTCCGGAGCGATGCATAGATAAAGTACAGATACATGAATGAGAAATGTGTGAATTTGAACAAAATGTGTGTGTGTGTTCTCTCTCTCCTCTGAGTCTGAATGGACTGGTTTAAGGGCAGGAGAGAGAGAGAGAGAGACAGAGAGAGAGAGAGAGAGACAGAGAGAGAGAGAGAGAGAGAGAGAGAGAGAGAGAGAGAGAAAGAGAGAGAGACAGAGACAGACAGAGAGAGAGAGAGAGAGAGAAGAGAGAGAGAGAGACAGAGACAGAGACAGAGAGAGAGAGAGAGAGAGAGAGAGAGAGAGAGAGAGAGAGAGAGAGAGAGAGAGAGAGAGAGAGAGAGAGACACAGAGAGAGAGAGGACTGAGAGTAGTGGAGAGGGATGCCATTGTCGGAGGGACAAAGAGGGTCTCTAGGACCCTCACTCTCCTTCATTCACTCTCCTCCCTCCCCTACACACACACACACACACACACACACACACACTCACACACACACACACACACACACACACACACACACACACACACACACACACACACACACACACACACACACTCCAAAGCACTTATTAAGCTGGCAATTACTATGAGAAGGCTTTTCTAACCTATACAAGTAGCCCAAAGTACATTCACAGTGTATCGAATGCATAATGTCCATACCCCCCATGTATAAAACACAAGCAAATGTCATAGAGGGCATGGTATATTATTATATTATATCACAAGCCACCCCCCTCAAGAGACTTTATCACCAGCAGAAAACACACAGACCACATCTAGTTTAGTACAACAGCAAAAGCAAAAGCTAACTTTCAGAACCAACACTTTGACAACAACAGACAAACCAACTCACACGAGGATATAATATCACAATCAAATTCTTAATACGATTCGACGAGAGAGAAAGACAACAGGTAGAAGTAACTAACTCTGTTGCCGCACAAGGCTAGTGTTGAGTGAGCTAGTATTTACCTCAGGGAGAGACTGGGGAAGTCAGCACGGAGCAGCATGCACCGACACTCACACAGATAGAGAAGTACACTCAGGATGTCAGTTACCAGTCACTGGCAATGTGTGTGTGTGTGTGTGTGTGAGAGAGAGAGTGTGTGTGTGTGTGTGTGTGTGTGTTGGTGGTGTGTGTGTGTGTGTGTGTGTGTGTGTGTGTGTGTGTGTGTGTGTGTGTGTGTGTGTGGGCGTGTTGGGCTGTGTGTCAGAGGATGATGCATTTCCTGGCCCGGGAGGCATGGTCTTCCTGGTTAGATCTTTAACCAGCTGTAAAACCTCCACTGTTGCTCTCTCTCTCTCCCTACCCCCTCTTCTCTCCCTTTCTCTCTCTATCTCTCTCTCTCCCCACCCCCCCTTCTCTCCCTTTCTCTCTCTCTCTCCCCACCCCCTCTTCTCCCTTTCTCTCTCTATCTCTGTCTCTCTCTCTCTCTCTCTCCCCCCTCTCTCTCTCTCTCTCTCTCTCTCTCTCTCCCTCTCCCTCTCCCTCTCCCTCTCTCTCTCTCATCATTTGTTAGTAATTGTCAGCGTACAGTGCAGTCCTAGTCGATTTGGGTCATCCAGAATATTGGAGGCCAGTAACTCTCTTACAGCTTGACTCCAAAATCACATTTACATTGACATTTTTGGCATTCGGCAGACGCATTTATCCAGAGAGACTATAGAGAGATGACAGATAGATAATCAGACTTTCTGGTAGGAACGCGTGTTGAGGAGTGACTGACTGAATACAGCTGAGCTGACAAGGTGTCTCTTCTTCCCTGTCCCAGGCAGCAGTGCAGAGGAGAGTACTCCTACTCTCTTACTCTATGGTGACCAGAGGAGAGCACTCCTAGGGCCCTATTATGCACTTCATAAGTCTTAAGCAATAAGACGAGGCGGTAGATCTAAACTTAAGACGTGGAGGCGTGGTCAAGGCCACTTTGCTATTATGCGTGCGGTAGTGGGCGCCTAAAACCCGGCGCTAAGCAAAGAAATTAGTCATGGGTGTGTTTTGGGCGTCTTCTCAATCAACCCAATCAGCGTGCCAGGTGCCATTCCCTTTAAGAACCGGCTGCGTTAAGTCATTAGCGCTATGCTATTATGGAAGTCCTAAGAAGGAGGTCAGCGCGCTTCTCTGCCTCTCCCTTCTGAAATAAAGCATTTATACTGTGACCGTAATTGACGTCTTGCCGTGGAGCCACGTGCGTGTTCATGTGTGCCCACATGCATGCGCAAACCGCGGAGGCGCGCTCGTGTTTCAAAACGTGCATGAAGTCTAAACTTAAGAACTTTTCAAACCACTTCTTAGCGCTAGGAGCAAAGTCAGATCGCATAATAGCAGGGGCGCCTAGTGCACTTCATTA
Source organism: Nansenia antarctica (assembly GCF_963989245.1). NCBI lineage: Eukaryota > Metazoa > Chordata > Actinopteri > Argentiniformes > Microstomatidae > Nansenia > Nansenia antarctica. The sequence goes on along the minus strand of NC_137675.1, from coordinate 42,399,650 downwards.
ACATATGAACACTCCCACAATGAGTAATATATGCACGGGAGTATTACGTCTTATGTGTGGGCGCCTATCGACACCTGCATAATAGCAGTAGCGCGTATGAAGCGCATAATAAGGGTATCGGTAGGTCTTAACCTGGCGGTGCGTCTTAATTAAGACTTAAGACGGCAAGTTAAGAAGTGCATAATAGGGCCCCTACTCTCCTACTCTATGGTGACCAGAGGAGAGCACTCCTACTCTCCTACTCTATGGTGACCAAAGGAGAGCACTCCTACTCTCCTACTCTATGGTGACCAGTGCCAAACGTGTGTGTGTGTGTGTGTGTGTGTGTGTGTGTATGTGTGTGTGTGTGTGTTTTGTGCCAAATGTCCAAGACAACTCTCCTCATCCCAGGGAGAATTTGACCCCCACGCCCCAAACCTCCACACACTCCACCCCCCACCTCCCACAATGCTCCTGGCTTCACAGTAAAGTCTGATCTCAATCAAGGCAAGGTCGCTCTCTCTCTCCTTTCCACTGAAAGAAAAATCGTGAGTGAAATTCCAAAATGTTCCGTTGTTTACCAGTGCTAACGGCTAGCTGTACGACAAACCGGAGAGAGAGATAGTATATCTGAGAGAGAGATAGTATATCTGAGAGGGATATAGTATATCTGAGAGAGAGAGATAGTATATCTGAGAGGGATATAGTATATCTGAGAGAGAGATAGTATATCTGAGAGAGAGAAAGTATATCTGAGAGAGAGATAGTATATCTGAGAGAGAGAGATAGTATATCTGAGAGAGAGATAGTATATCTGAGAGAGAGAGATAGTATATCTGAGAGAGAGAGATAGTATATCTGAGAGAGAGATAGTATATCTGAGAGGGATAGTATATGTGACAGGGTTTCATTAATAGGTCCCCATCTCGGCAATTGTAAAACCTCACAATCGAGCCAAACAAGTCTTGTTGTGAACAAATGTGTTTTCCGGTTTTTGGCATAGGGCGACAAACGAAGCAATGAAGAACCCACTCGATATCATATCCAACAGTTTTACATTCACTAAATACCTACATTTAGTTAGCAATGTCGGGAGGGGGGTATTATTCGTTTTCGTGTGGCAGTGTGTGTAGCCACGCCCACCCCAGCTGTATGTAAGTAGCCATCTGCGATGTGGATCTGTTTACAAGTTTACAAGAAGGATGCTGAAGCTAATGCGATCAACAGAATTTCAAAAGCAGGCAGAAATATCCACCGTGGGCAATTAATGAACACCTTCATATTGGACTATACATAATGGGAACTCCGAACGGGAACTCCGAACTCCGAATCTGATGATGACAGATGACAACGGAATGTCAGACATTGACCACTTCACTTTCATGCGACAGTCGTCTACAGACAGACCTTCTGCTGTGTTCTTGGGTAAGTTTTAGTGAGTTACATGTGTTGTATACTAGGATTTTGTGTTGTTTACTTAGGATAGCCAAACAGTTATTTGTTGTTTTGTGAGTAAGGTAGATAGCCCTGTTGTTAGCATCAGTTATCAGACCACTGAAACTGATCACCACAACCATGCCACCCCTCTCCAAAACTAATAGGAGATGGTGGGAGGTAGAAATAGGTTGTCAAAGATAAAACATAATGAATAAATACATTTGTTGGAGACCTACTAAACATGCAACATACTGTAATATGTTTCATGCACCATTTTAGTGTGTTTGTGTGTACCAGCTAGCCAAACAAGTGTTACCTTGTTAGCTAGCTAGCTAGCTAGCTTTGTCAGAGATATAATAGATTACAGAAAAAGTAAATGCTTTTGTAATGAACGCTAATGTTGTGTGGAATCAAAAATAATGATTAATTCATTGATATGTAGATTTGCTGTAGAATAATACTGTGAATTTAAATGATTTCACTAGCCTACTTACAGTACACTTTTCTATGGACACTTTACACTATAGAAGTGTCCACACCTCTGACCTGAAATTTGTGTTACAGAATAATGAGGTGAGAGGTTCTGAGAGATGACACCTTGATGAGAGTCACCAGCACTTCAGGTATTTGTCATTGTCATTATATAAGCAATTCTATTTTATGAAGATAGTAGTAGGCTATAAAGTGGTGTTGGTAACAGTGGGCAATCATTTTAAATGTACTGTCTTCTTTTTTTATTACAGCTTTGATGCCCAGATGGGATAGGAAGGAACTACACCGAAGTCCCACTACATGCTTTATGGACTATAATCAAATCAAATCAAATCAAATTTTATTTGTATAGCGCATTTCTTAATGATAAATGCAT
>NC_137675.1:42382366-42394866 GCF_963989245.1 Nansenia antarctica | reverse complement strand
CTCTCATTGTGATGTCACAGTGGGGTCTCTAGAGTATGTTCTCCAGCCAACGCAGTACTCAGTGTGTTTGGAGAGATAAAGCAGAACTAGGGCAGTCGCTGAGAAAAACATCTCCTTTTCTGCTATTAAGACCAGAGCTCTGCGAAGAGACACGACCGTTTTAGAAACGTCGCAGAGAAAAACAGGGCAACCACTTTATACCCGACGTTCTAAAGCTTGGCGCACAGAGTACGCGCACAGACACAGGTGCGACCGTTTCCATAACAACGACGCGACTTGTGTTTACCCCTGGCGAGAACAATGGCTGACAGAGACATAAGGGAACAGGAAGGGGATTGTTAATTGGGAAAAAACTAAGTTTCAACGACAGTTCAGACAGTTCAAACAGCTCAGGACAACACGGTTGTGAACAGTAATTGACAGTTTAGACAGCCAGGACTATGCTGATGGAGCTATATTTATTTTTAGTAAATAAAGGAACGTGTTTATTTTTATACACGCGTCACTCTGCTTTTTTGGATACTGTTTGTTGGAACCTACGACTCACCCAATGTAGAGTCTATTTGGATTATTAAGAAGCCTCTACAGAGCTTTTCCTGCAAGCGTTGCAGCTCAAAGTGCTCCAATCATGATATAATCATCATTTAATTATTTAGTCATTTATGGCAATATTGAAAAGATGGGTTTTTAGTCTTGACTTGAACATATTTGCTGAGGTTGCATCCCTAATGTAAACTGGCAGTGCATTCCACAATTCTGGTGCATAAAATGGGAATGCAGCCTCACCAAATCTCTTCTTTTGTACATGTGGTACACAGAGAAAACCAGCGTCAGAAGACCTGAGAGCTCTATTGGGCTGATATGCTAGCAAAAGATCTTACAGATATTCTGATGCTGTGCCAGTGAGAGCTTTAGAAACAAGCAGAAGGATCTTGAAATCTAGACAGAATTATTTAAATGAAATAAAATAATTAATTAAAATGTATTATATTCTATAATTCTATTAAATATTATATAATTTTGTCTAATACTTAGTTTACTGTTTTTATAAAACTTCCCCACAGCATGGGGAACACACTTACGGTAGCCAAGTGGTTGTGGAGGAGTTATGCGTATGGTCAGGTTCTACTTATGTGTGTGGTAAGGTTCTAGTTATGCGTGTGGTAAGGTTCTAGTTATGCGTGTGGTAAGGTTCTAGTTATGTGCGTGGTAAGGTTCTAGTTATGCATATGGTCAGGTTCTACTTATGTGTGTGGTAAGGTTCTAGTTATGCGTGTGGTAAGGTTCTAGTTATGCGTGTGGTAAGGTTCTACTTATGTGTGTGGTAAGGTTATAGTTATGCGTGTGGTAAGGTTATAGTTATGCGTATGGTCAGGTTCTACTTATGTGTGTGGTAAGGTTCTAGTTATGCATGTGGTAAGGTTCTAGCTATGTGTGTGGTAAGGTTCTACTTATGTGTGTGGTAAGGTTCTAGTTATGCGTGTGGTAAGGTTCTACTTATGCGTGTGGTAAGGTTCTAGTTATACGTGTGGTAAGGTTCTACTTATGTGTGTGGTAAGGTTCTAGTTATGCGTGTGGTAAGGTTCTAGTTATGCGTTTGGTAAGGTTCTAGTTATGCGTGTGGTAAGGTTCTAGTTATGTGTGTGGTAAGGTGCTACTTATGCGTGTGGTCAGGTTCTAGTTATGCGTGTGGTCAGGTTCTAGTTATGCGTGTGGTAAGGTTCTAGTTATGCGTGTGGTAAGGTTCTAGTTATGCGTGTGGTCAGGTTCTAGTTATGCGTATGGTCAGGTTCTAGTTATGCGTGTGGTAAGGTTCTAGTTATGCGTTTGGTAAGGTTCTAGTTATGCGTGTGGTAAGGTTCTACTTATGCGTATGGTCAGGTTCTAGTTATGCGTGTGGTAAGGTTCTAGTTATGCTTGTGTGGTAAGGTTCTAGTTATGCGTGTGGTAAGGTTATAGCTTGCAAGGCCAGTGCTAACTATGGGCAGGTGGGTTGGAAAAAGTCACTTGAAGTTCTTTGTAAAGAAATCCTTTTATTTTTTATCAACTATATCTGGTTTATGTTGCTTCCCTTTCCCCTTATGAGCTGGGTTTGTTCACACACACACACACACACACACACACACACACACACACACTCACACACTCCATACCTGGGAGTCCTGGCGTATGCGTGCGCAACCTATGAATGTGTGCGCAACCTGCCCAACCCCCCCACCCCCCCACACACACACAAACACACACATACACACAAACACACACATACACACAAACACACACATACACACCCAGAGAGGAATGTAAGGTGTCTGCCTCCTAGCGAGTATCAGCCTGCAGCGACAGAGACAAGCCTCAGCAGGACACACGCACACACACACACACACACACACACACACACACACACACACACACCTACACACATCACACACACACACACACACACACACACACACACACACACACACACACAGACATAGATCACACACCTCTCTCTTTACACACAGAATGGGACCTGTTTATCTGTCTAACACTCTCTCTGACACACAGACACACACGCACCCACACCCACACACACACACACACACACACAGACGAAGATGCAGGCACACACACACACGCACACACACACATATGTCCATAATCAGAGTCCACAACCCCTCTGTCTTTATTTCATTAGCAGATACAAATCAAAGCTTTGTTCCCTCTCTTCTCTCCTTTTTCTTTAACCCTCTCCCCTCTCCCTCTCTCTGTCTCTCCCTCTCTCTCTCCCTCTCTCTCTGTCTCTCCCTCTCTCTCTGTCTGTCTCTCTCTCCCCCTTCCTCTCTCTCTCTGTCTCTCCCTCTCTCTCTCTCCCCCTCTCTCTCTGTCTCTGTCTCTTCCTCTCTCTCCCCCTCTCTCTGTCTCTCTCTCTCTCTCTGTCTCCCTCTGTCTCTCTCTCTGTCTCTCCCTCTCTTTCTGTCTAACGGCCAAGCTCCACCATGGCCATCGAGCGTTGCGTCTAATGTGCGTTGCGTCCGAAATTGGGATCAAATGCATTGTAATCAATGAAAGGTGCTCCACCTGCTGCGTTGCGTCAGCGTTGCGTTGCGTCAGCGTTGCGTCCGATGGCTGCGTCCAAAGTAGACATTCAAAAAAGTTAGATTTTTGACGGTGGACGCAGACGTCACAATGAGACCAATTGTATATTTGCCCCACGTGGGGCGGGAGATGTATTTACAATTGTAGTTGTTGGTTATAATTGTATAGCCTATTGGTTGTTTTCTGGTGTTGTTTTATTGTTTTGCTCTGTTTGTAGTGCACTTGATATTATGATATATATATTCAAAAAATGTTATCAGCTGTTAAATCACCACAGCGGTTAATAGAGATAATACCAGATTGAAAATGCTTGTAGCCAACTACTCAGCTATTGCGAATTGCTATTCACGCGAGTCAGCTGTCAATCACCACAGGTGCTTGAAAGCTTGTTGCAGGAATGGACGACGAACGGCTGATCCTTGAGGTCGAAAAATATTATTAGATTTATGGTTAAGGATAGGGTTAGATTTAAGGTTAGGGCAAGGTTTAGGATTAGTGGTTAGTTAGTTGAAATGTTGTTGACAGTTAGTTGAACATCTACTGAACTAGCAACTATCTATTTGGGAATATGTAGATAAAATATTACCCTGATTGGAAAATGTTCTGTATGATGTTGTTATTGTTGTGGACATATTGCAGTCAAGGGTGAAATTACTCCTGTATACAAAAAATGCCAGTGGAGCTAGAGTAGAACGTTGACGTTGTCGCAACGTTGACGCAACGCAGCAGGTGGAGCTTGGACAACGGGAAGTTGACGCAACGCCGATGGCGAGTTGACGCAACGCAGCAGGTGGAGCTTGGCCGTAACTCTGTCTCTCCCTCTCTTTCTGTCTCCCACTGTCTCTCTCTCTCTCTCTCTCTCTCTCTCTCTCTCTCTCTCTCTCTCTCTCTCTCTCTCTCTCTCTCTCTCACTCTCTCTTCACCTCAGACATAGAACTCTAATCTAATTTTAATGATAGGGTGATTGTCTCATCATGACTCTTTAATTCAACATAAAACAGTTATTCAGTCACTGAACACACACGCACACGCACGCGCACACACACACACACACACACACACACACACACACACACACACACACACACACACACACACACACACACACACACACACACACACACACACACACACACACACACACACACACACACACACACACACACACACACACACACACACACACACACACACACACACACACACACACACACACACACACACACACACACACACACACACACACACACACACACACACACACACACACACACACACACACACACACACACACACACACACACACACACACACACACACACACACACACACACACACACACACACACACACACACACACACACACACACACACACACACACACACACACACACACACACACACACACACACACACACACACACACACGACTTAAGGTCCAGAAGTGCACGGCTATGGTTTCATATTGAATTGACACACAGGCCTAATGCTACCCCCTGGTGGAAGTTAGATGTAACTACATTGTGCCAGTCACTACCACATGAATGAATGAATGAATGAATGGTCTTTATTGTCATTGCTATAGTACAGGTACCAAACAACGACATTTGGGAGGGGTGGCTCCCCTGGTGCTAGGAAAGAGAACAAAAACTAAAAAACTAAAAAAACAAGAAGGGAAAGGAGCTGGTTTACATAAATAAAGGCTATGTACACTATTCACTATACTATACTGTACAGATAAGACGACTAGGGTTGTCATATTGCACATAGTGTTATTGCACATTCATTTAAAGTGTCGCAGTTTGCAGGCTTGAAATGTACACATTTGTGCCTCAGCACTACACCTGATTTTTTCAATCCAGCAGCTGCCATCAATCCGTCCAGACTGTCCAGGGCCCAGAACCTAGGTCTTTGCTGTGTTCAGGGCCTGGATGGCCCTGGGGTAGAAGCTGTGCTTCAGTCTGTTTGTCCTTGCGGCCATGGTCCTGTACCGCCTTTTCGAGGGCAGCCGGGCAAAGTGTTCGTACCCAGGGTGGGATGGGTCTCTGGAGATCTTGGAGGCCTTCCTGAGACAGCGTGTGTTGTACAGCTCTTCCAGAGAGGGGAGGGGGGCGCCGGTGATCTTCTGGGCTGTTCTCACGACTCTCTGTATCGCATTTCTCTCCGCGGTTGTGCAGCTGGAGAACCAGTTGCAGATGCCGTAGGTGAGGATGCTCTCCACTGCGCCGCGGTAGAAGGCCACCAGTATCTCCTGCTTGTTGTGTTCCTTCCTGAGGACTCTCAGGAAGTAGAGCCGCTGTTGTGCCTTCTTGATGGTGGCTGCTGTGTTGTTCTTCCAGGACAGGTCATCCTGTATGTGCACCCCCAGGAATCGGAGGGTTGAGACTCTCTCCACGCTCTCTCCGTCGATGAGCAGGGGCTGGATCTCAGATTTTTTCCTCCTGAAGTCCACGATGATTTCCTGGGTCTTTGACTTGTTCAGCAGCAGGTTGTTAACCTTGCACAGCTTGCTCAGCTGCTCTACCTCATCCCTGTACGCCGCCTCGTCCCCCCCCGAGATGCAGCCCACCACGGTGGTGTCGTCTGCAAACTTTACGATGGAGTTGCTGGGGTGGACGGGGGTGAAGTCGTAGGTGTAGAGGTTGTAGAGGATGGGGCTTAGCACGCAGCCCTGGGGGGACCCAGTGCTGAGTCTGAGGGCTGTGGAGGTGTGGGAGCCCACCCGCACCCTCTGGGGGCGGTCGGACAGGAAGTCCTTGATCCATGCACATATAGAGTGTGATAGTCCCAGGTCTAGTAGTTTGGTCACTAGCCTGTCTGGAAGGATGGTGTTGAAGGCAGAGCTGAAGTCCACAAAGAGCAGTCTCGCGTAGCTGTTTCCCCTCTCCAGGTGGGATAGAGTGGCGTGGAGAGTCGTCGCGATGGCGTCCTCTGTGGACCTGTGGGCTCTGTAGGCGAACTGGTATGGATCCAGGTTGGGCGGGAGGCGTGTGAGTATGTGGGACGGACTAGTTTCTCGAAGCACTTCATGATGATTGGTGTGAGTGCCACCGGGCGGTAGTCGTTTAGGCAGCTCACCGTGCTTTTCTTCGGGACTGGGATGATAGTTGAGGTTTTCAGGCAGGGTGGGATGGTGGCCTGGGACAGGGACTGGTTGAAGATGTTGGTGAAAACCCCGGCCAGCTGGTCGGCGCAGTCCCTCAGCACCCGTCCCAGGACGCCATCCGGCCCAGAGGCTTTCCTGGGGTCCACCGCCTTCAGCACGCGTCTCACTTCATGCTCTGTGAGGGTGAGGCTGCTGAGAGCTGGAGAGAGTGGTGTTTGTGTTGTGGTTACCTCCGTTCGCCCCTCGTCGAACCGGGCGTAGAAGGAGTTCAGCTTTTCCGCCAGCAGGGGGTCGTCCTCTGCGGCTGTGAGCCTGTTGGCTCTGAAGTTTGTCATGTGCTGAACCCCCTGCCACATCCGCCTGGAGTCGTTGCTCAGGAAGCATTCCTCAATCTTCTCTCTGTGGTCTGCCTTGGCCTCTCGGATGCCGCGCTTTAGGTTAGCCCTGGTGGTGCTGTACAGCAGTGTGCCCTTCCCTGCGAGGAAGGCGTTGTCCCTCTCATTGATCAGTTTTTGGACCTTCCCAGTCATCCATGGCTTCGTGTTGGGGTAGACCCGGACCCGTTTGTCCACGGTGACTGAGTTGGTGCAGTTCACTATGTGGTTCAGAACCGACGACGTGAACTGTTCCAGGTCCTCATGCTCATATTCCTGCCATGAGGTGTCATTTAGGCAGATCTGCAGTGGAGCGGACCCTTCTGGCCAGGTTCTGACAGTCTTAGTGGTGATGGGAGCACTTTTCCTCATGGTAGTGTAGGCTGGGATCAGGAGGATTGACACATGGTCAGACATGCCTAGATGAGCTAGCGGTCTAGCCTTGTAAGCACGCTTGATGTTGGTGTATACCTTATCCAGTGTTTTTTCTCCTCTTGTTGCACATTTAACATGCTGATAGAACTTGGGTAGTACTACCTTCAGGTCGGCATGATTAAAATCTCCGGCGATAATGTGGACTGCCTGTGGGTCCGCGCTCTGTTCACCACTGATGACGTCATATAGCCGCGCCAATGCTAAGCTACCATCTGCATTTGGTGCAATGTAAACGCTTGTAATATACACTGCATTGAATTCCCTCGGGAGGTAAGTGGGTCGGCATTTAACAGTCAAGTATTCCAGGTTTGGGGAGCAGTGGCTACTTACAGTTTTCGTGTTTAAGCACCAGCTATCCTTCGTAGATATAATGAGCCCACCTCCGCGGGTCTTTCCACTAAGCAAAGTCCGGTCTGCCCGGTGAAGGGTTCTCCCTTCCAGCCCGATCGCGGAGTCCAGGATAGTGTCATTTAGCCAGGTTTCAGTGAGAATAATCACACAGCTATCTCCCACGATGTTATTTGTGACGACCTGTAGTCTCAATTCGTCCATCTTGTTAGCCAGGGACCTGACGTTGGATAGGAAAATACTCGGCAAAGCTGGCTTATCCGGGCTTCGCCTCAGCCTGGCTAGCAGGCCCCCCCTTCTTCCTCGGCGTTGTTTACGGTCTCGCCTCCGACGTTTGCGCTTGAGTGTTGGGATCGCGTAGTATTTTTCACCCGAGATCGAATGGGATCCTTTGTTGTTTCAAGAACTCCGCCGTTAGTCCCCTCGTTTTTCGCACCAACTTCTAGTAAGTCTAGTCTGCTGTAGGTACTATTTACACAACCGTTCCCTATAAGTACTAAATTAAAAATGTACATACAAATGTACTTAAAAACACTAAAGAACACCAGTGTTGAAGCCACTCCGAGCCGCGCTGCGTCTGTGCGCGCCGCCATCTTGAATCAGTGACATATCAAATACACACACACACGCACACACACACAAACACGCACACTGACAACCTGTTCCTTAAGAAACACAAAGACACACTTGTTCCCCCAATCACAAGCATTGTCAACAAATCTTTTAGGCAAAAGTGTTACAAGGGGGGTCAGCGAAGAGGACTCCCCATCGCCCCTACTGGTCGAAGAGCGACAGTGCTCCAGCCCTGGACTAATTATCTGATGATTGTTGTCACCTGTGAGTGTTTGTCTGTGTATATAGGTGTGTCCCATTTCCTTGTTCCCTTGTCAGTCGATCACTTGTGTTACCCCGTTTGGAATGCTTCAGTATCCTGTGTACGTATTACCACTTCACGTATCCGTTACCCGGAACGTAATTGAGCTTTGACTTTGTTTGCTGGTTTGCAACCTTGTACCTCCTTTGGAGCCCTTTGCTCGAACTTTAGTTTCCGTGCACTTATTATTATTGACCGCAGTGCCTTAGTTATTATTGCCTACGTGCTGAGCCCTACTGCTCCCCTTTTTGTTGTACCGTCTATAAGTTTATGTTTGTACCTGCGAACCATACGTCTCAGTAAAGAGAGTCTTTATTTTATTATTATCTCCGTCTCATTCTTTACTTACACCGCACCTGGATCCGACACTAGTGTATACATACAGAACCTACAGAGAAACGTAACACAAAAGGATGGAAATCAGCTATAGTAACACCCATCTTTAAATCAGGCGATCCAGCTGATCTTACCAACTATCGGCCCATCAGTATCCTCCCAGCTGTCTCTAAAATAGCTGAGAAATGTATTGCAGAGCAACTTACTACACACCTCAACAACTCACCTTATCGGCTACATCCTATGCAGTTCGGCTTTAGAGCTAAGCATTCCACTGACACAGCCAGCTGCTTCTTCATAGAGAATGTCAAGCTTAAAATGGATAAAGGGGGTGTAGTAGGAGTGGTATTTCTTGATCTCAGAAAGGCATTTGATACTGTTTATCACAATGTCCTAATTAAAAAATTGTCTGATTTAAATTTCCCCCCCAAAGTATCTGACACTGATGAAATCCTACCTTGAAGGGAGGACCCAGTGTGTTAGAGTGGGTGATGACAGATCATCTACCCTGAGCTATGATGTAGGAGTACCCCAGGGTTCTATTTTAGGACCTTTATTATTCAGTTTGTATATCAATGATCTGCCTAATGTCTGCAAAGGCTGTGATATTGAAATGTATGCAGAGGACACAGTGATTTATGTGCATGCAAAAAACAAAGAGTAGGCTGCACAAACGTACTTCCACAATGGTAAATGTAACCAAATGGCTTACTGATCCCTGCCTTCACCTGAATGTCAAAAAGACAGTTTGCATGTTCTTCACAAAGAGAGCTAGCAAATCACCTGAGTCAGATGATAATAATAATAATAATTATAATTATAATAATGATAATAATAATAATAATAATAATAACTTTTATTTGTATAACGCCTTTCCTGCAAACGTTGCAGCTCAAAGTGCTCCAATCATTATATAATCGTAATTTAATTATTTAGGCAATATAAAAAATGTAAACTGGCAGTGCATTCCACAATTTGGGTGCATAAAATGAGAATGCAGCCTCACCAAATATCTTCTTTTGTACATGTGGTACACAGAGAAAACCAGCGTCAGAAGACCTGAGAGCTGAGAGGCTTCAGGTAGTCTCTGTTTTTAAATATTTAGGAATTTTCCTTATTCTAATCTCTCTTTCAAAAAACAGATAAAAAATGAATTTTAGGTATATAAGAGATAGTCTAACTATAGAGGCTGCAAAGCTGTACTTTAATGCAATGATCGTCCCTTATCTGACATACTGCTTAACTAGTTGGGCACAAGCCAGCAGTACAACATTAACATATGTTCAAATTCTACATAAACAGGCTTTAAAAGTGCTGGATGGAAAAACCCAAGCCCTACCATCACTGCAGTATACTCACTAAACACAATCTTTTGAGTTGGGACAACCTTATAACATTTTCAGTTTTTCATGGTCTGGCCCCACCTTCACTTAGTGAGTTTATCAAACAAAATACTGAAAGTAGCAGGCACACTAGATCTGTCTGGAGAGGTGATTGTGTTATTCCATATAGGACAAGCTCCTTTAGCCAGTCTGCATTTTCAGTGAAAGCGGCACACTTCTGGAATGCTTTGCCATTACATATACGCAATAGTAAAACATATAACACGTTCAAGCACAATCTTAAAGACTGGCTTATTGCTAATCAGTTGTGTGAGAACTAATTACAATGTTATTCTCAATGTTCCATGAAAATCCTGGTACTGTTTAATACTTATTCCTTTTGCTCTGCATTTGTTATATATATGCCCTGTAACTCTTATAGATGTAGTTCATTGTTGTGATGTATAATGTATGACATGCTTTTACATGCTTTTTCTGAAAATAATATTGTATATAATGTCTAGTAGGCCTAGTTAGTTAATGAGAGCCTATTGCTATACTGCTCTGATAAATGTGCTTGTTTACAATGTTTTTTTTGTTTTTTTTTAGAGAACGGCTTATGACATCTGGCCACAGGGACAACAGTTGAAAAGTAGCCATTTGGCTAACACTCGTTTATCAAGTGGTTTATTAATGTGTACTGTCCCTGGTCAATAAATAAATAAACACACACACACACACACACACACACATACAGACAGACAACGACATCTTTGAGATACTGTGTACAAAGCCTAACTGTATCCAAATGAGTCATTCGTAAAGCAGAACTAAAGGTTCAATGCAAACATGCTAAACGTAGCCACCCTTGGTCCTCTGTGTCAAGCAGGCCTGTAGAGATACAGTCTAGATACAACAAGGCCTGAGATTTACAGTCTAGGTATAACAAGGCCTGTAGAGATGTACAGTCTAGATACAACAAGGCCTGTAGAGATGTACAGTCTAGATACAACAAGGCCTGTAGAGATGTACAGTCTAGATACAACAAGGCCTGTAGAGATGTACAGTCTAGGTATAACAAGGCCTGTAGAGATGTACAGTCTAGAGACAACAAGGCCTGTAGAGATGTACAGTCTAGGTACAACAAGGCCAGAGGTGTAGAGATGTACAGTCTAGGTATAACAAGGCCTGTAGAGATGTACAGTCTATATACAACAAGGCCTGTAGAGATGTACAGTCTAGGTATAACAAGGCCTGTAGAGATGTACAGTCTAGATACAACAAGGCCAGAGGTGTAGAGATGTACAGTCTAGATACAACAAGGCCTGTAGAGATGTACAGTCTAGGTATAACAAGGCCTGTAGAGATGTACAGTCTAGGTATAACAAGGCCTGAGGTGTAGAGATGTACAGTCTAGATACAACAAGGCCTGTAGAGATGTACAGTCTAGGTATAACAAGGCCTGTAGAGATGTACAGTCTAGGTATAACAAGGCATGTAGAGATGTACAGTCTAGGTATAACAAGGCCTGTAGAGATTTACAGTCTAGGTATAACAAGGCCTGTAGAGATGTACAGTCTAGATACAACAAGGCCAGAGGTGTAGAGATGTACAGTCTAGATACAACAAGGCCTGTAGAGATGTACAGTCTAGGTATAACAAGGCATGTAGAGATGTACAGTCTAGGTATAACAAGGCCTGTAGAGATGTACAGTCTAGGTATAACAAGGCCTGTAGAGATGTACAGTCTAGGTATAACAAGGCCTGAGGTGTAGAGATGTACAGTCTAGGTATAACAAGGCCTGTAGAGATGTACAGTCTAGGTATAACAAGGCCTGTAGAGATGTACAGTCTAGATACAACAAGGCCTGAGGTGTAGAGATGTACAGTCTAGGTATAACAAGGCCTGTAGAGATGTACAGTCTAGGTATAACAAGGCCTGTAGAGATGTACAGTACAGTCTAGGTATAACAAGGCCTGTAGAGATGTACAGTCTAGGTATAACAAGGCCTGTAGAGATGTACAGTCTAGGTATAACAAGGCCTGTAGAGATGTACAGTACAGTCTAGGTATAACAAGGCCTGTAGAGATGTACAGTCTAGGTATAACAAGGCCTGTAGAGATGTACAGTCTAGGTACAACAAGGCCAGAGGTGTAGAGATGTACAGTCTAGGTATAACAAGGCCTGTAGAGATGTACAGTCTAGGTATAACAAGGCCTGAGGTGTAGAGATGTACAGTCTAGATACAACAAGGCCTGTAGAGATGTACAGTCTAGGTATAACAAGGCATGTAGAGATGTACAGTCTAGGTATAACAAGGCCTGTAGAGATGTACAGTCTAGGTATAACAAGGCCTGAGGTGTAGAGATGTACAGTCTAGATACAACAAGGCCTGTAGAGATGTACAGTCTAGGTATAACAAGGCATGTAGAGATGTACAGTCTAGGTATAACAAGGCCTGTAGAGATGTACAGTCTAGGTATAACAAGGCCTGTAGAGATGTACAGTCTAGGTATAACAAGGCCTGTAGAGATGTACAGTCTAGGTACAACAAGAGGAGAACAGAGGTATTCAGAAACACGTTCTTCATTAGTGAATGTAGGAGTCTCATTTTACGGGATGTTGT
>NC_137675.1:42369866-42377366 GCF_963989245.1 Nansenia antarctica | reverse complement strand
CTCTCTCTCTCTCTCTCTCTATATATATATATATATATGTGTGTGTGTGTGTGTGTCTGTGTGAATATACTGTACATATCAAGTGCAATACTGAAACACAACTGTGAACATTTCAAACCTGCAAACTGCGACACTTTAAATGAATGTGCAATAACACTATGTGCAATATGACAACCCTCGGGTACATAAGGTTCAGAGATAGGAAATGTTAGAATAGGTATAGCATAGCGTAGAGTACAGCACAGTGTTTTATTTGTATAGTATAGTATAGTGGATAGTGTACATAGCCTTTATTTATGTAAACCAGCTCTTTTCCCTTCTTGTTTTTAGTTTTTTTTTTCCTAGCACCAGGGGAGCCCCCCCTCCCAAATTTCGTTGTTTGGTACCTGTACTATATCAATGACAATAAAGACCATTCATTCATATACGTATATATATATATATATATGTGTGTGTGTGTGTGTGTGTGTGTGTGTGAATATACTCTCTCTCTCTCTCTCTCTCTCTCTCTCTCTCTCTCTCTCTCTCTCTCTCTCTATATATATATATATATATATATATATACAGTATATATATATATATATATATATATATATATATCAAGGAAGTGTCGTCCATATAAGCATAGTAAGCAGTGCTTACCAAACGAAAAAATAAAAAAGGACAGTGAAAATATTAAAATAAAAGTGTATGTAACCGTTTGTTTGTTTTCATTAAAAGAGTCGTATTTTAGGTCCCAGGGCAGCAGGAGTCATTCATTTTGGCGCCACCTGCAGGAGTAAGCACTCGCTATTCTGCTTGCTTGCATTGCGTTGCATTATAAGCACTTCTCTCTCTGCTTTCCCTCGCGTACATTCGAATGCGTGAAAATTTATTTTTCTTTTTTTCGATGCCTCAGCCCGCTGTTTAATGTGGCCAGGGTAAGCATGCTTACAGCCAATCAGTAGTTCGTTCATTCCGATAAGAGCTACTGATTGGCTCACTTAACATTTCACCTTACTTTCTCTCACCCAGCAGAATAGCTTATGCCGAATAGCTCAAACGATCTAAATAATAATAATCAATAAGGATAACTTGCTTGATTTTGTGAATATGGACATTACTGTCAGCGACCTAAAGGGATTTCGTAGACTGGACTGGACTGGAAAAACACAACTACTGGCTAAAGGCCGCCCGAAGCCACCGCTCACCGATCTTCACACCCAGAAAGGGAGAGTCGCTAGGGGCTACAGCAAGCCTGGTATGAGCGGTTTATATGATTTATATGATTCGCGAGGCTGGTGGCGATCTGTGCTTGTTTATATGGTTTGAGTACTGTGCTGCTGGTTATGGCTCCTTATTTAAGACTTCCTCTGCTTTTACCTTTGAATGTAGGCCTGTGCCGTTGTGTTTGGAGAGAGAGCTGCTTACAGTTTTTCCCAATTGCTAAAACACAAAAGCCAATTCTCTAAACCAAATGACCAGTTCTCTAAACACATTTAATAAAACTAGCTCCCATTTGCCAAAACCATAAACACATTTCACATGAAGACACAATTCACAAAACACAATCCTCCTTTTCTCATAAGTCTAAACACATTTTGTCTTGCTAAAACACAAGTTGCAAAAAACTCTAAAAAAAACTAAAATTCTCTAAATTAAAGCTCATGTGATGCAAAATGCTTGCCACAGTCAGCAAAATGTGAACACAATGAACACACCTGGCTTCATTCATTAAACATAACGACTCAAAATGTAAGACACTTGTTGCAAATGATTGTGGTGTGTGTGTGTGTGTGTGTGTGTGGTATAGTTCCATAAATAAATTTTAAAAAACATCACACCCTGAACATTGTTTTCAGTGAGTATTGTTGTGTGTAATGGATCCTCTGTAGTGTTTGCATTGAGTTGTGATACAGTACAGTAGTGTACATGTTACGGTACATGTGGGAATACAGTACATGTGGGAAAACTTTAGGGTTTACATTTTACATTTACATTTTTGGCATTTAGCAGACGCCTTATTCCAAAGCAACTTACAATCAATACATTTGAATACTAAGCATGTGAATCAGCAGTCCACCATTCGTTGCAGGAAGAGTACTCTAGAGCCCCTTTTCCATTACAGGGCCTGCTTCTTTGGCGCTTTTCCATATGTCGGCCCGGGTCGGGTCAGGTCGGGTCGGGTCGCTTCTTTAGCTCCCCTTCGATACCAGGGTCTACATTTTTAGACCCGGATCTTTTTGCCAGGCTGCGTGTGACGTGTGACGCTGCACACCGTTGATTGGTCAATGGAAATCGTCATCCCATGTTCATAGATTTCTTCACTAACCGCCATCTTGAAATACCACATTCGCTCTTGGAAAATGTCACTACAGTTTCTGTAATAGCTTATTAATAAAGATTCGAAAAATTATGCTGACCATCGTATTATCTTAGTTTAATGTCATTTCAATGCATCATAGAACTTTTATTTACAACAAGCATAACACAAAAATCGCTATTATGCACCGTCTTTGCCCGTGAATAACACCGGCTGTGAATGTGGTAGAAACACAATACTCCTTTGCTAACTTCACCATCGGTCTACGGTCATTTTGAGCCCTGAACCACCGCGCTGACACCCCGAGAAGTTATGCTTTTAAGTTTTAACCTTAAACTCAATGAACCGGGCGTTCACCCGCTGCTGCAAGCGTATCTATAACCAACGCGGAGATTGAATGAGCCCCCGCGTCAGTCAGCCTTTCCGTAGAAATACATCGCTCCGTTATATATCTAACGTTACATGTTTTAAGGCTGATCTGTGCATGATAGTGCTGCATTATGTTGATCTATTTATATCGATCTATTCTTGCCAATTCCTTATTACCAGTGGAAAGGGGGAAGACTAAAACACTTTGAATGGGATAGATAGGACTTTCCGTTCAATGAAGCATTGATACTCGCGAGTTCATCTCGCTTTTCCCCCCGTTGATGTATTAAACAATCTAAGCAATCTAATCAGAGCAGTTGTTATTGTGTAATATTATTGATGGATGTGCCATTTGTGATGGACAGCAGTGAACGGATGACTTGATGTGAGCATGTATTTGACTAATGCCGATAGTAATAAATTAAGTAGAGATTCCGACCCGTGTTGAACATCCTATGTCCTTGTCAAATCGTGTATGCTGTGCACCTAATCTATCCTGAGATGACAACGCATTTAAGATCACAATCCTCAATAGATTGATTCCATCGTTTTACCGACAAGAAGATTCTACAATCAATCAGCCTTTCCGTAGAAATACATCGCTCCGTTATAAGTCTAACGTTACATGTTTTAAGGCTGATCTGTGCATGATAGTGCTGCATTATGTTGATCTCTTTATATCGATCTATTCTTGCCAATTCCTTATTACCAGTGGAAAGGGGGAAGACTAAAACACTTTGAATGGGATAGATAGGACTTTCCGTTCAATGAAGCATAGATACTCGCGAGTACATCTCGCTTTCCCCCCCGTTGATGTATTAAACAATCTAAGCAATCTAATCAGAGCAGTTGTTATTGTGTAATATTATTGATGGATGTGCCATTTTTGATGGAGAGCAGTGAGCGGATGACTGGATGTGAGCATGTATTTGACTAATGCCGATAGTGTTGCTCCGAAACCGGAGCTGTCTACAGCGGATTCAAACTATCGTAATTCATGAACTATATGCCCAATCTAAAAAATTCTAAGAGTTTCTGAAAGCAGAGAAGTTGCACTTTTTGAACAGTTGAACTGTACAGAGATTCCGACCCGTGTTGAACATCCTATTTCCTTGTCAAATCGTGTATGCTATGCACCTAATCTATCCTGAGATGACACAACGCATTTAAGATCACAATCCTCAATAGATTGATTCCATCGTTTTACCGACAAGAAGATTCTACAATCTATCAGCCTTTCCGTAGAAATACATCGCTCCCTGTATAACGTTATATATCTAACGTTACATGCTTAAGGCTGATCTGTGCATGATGGTGCTGCATTTTGACATAATTCTTAGTGCATTTCCCCCGTTGTGCTGTGCCGTTCCATATTCCAGAGCTTCATCATCCCCCTTCACCCCTTTCCATCCCTGGCGTCATTTTATCAATGAACGTGGTATTATACATATTTACATATTACATATTTGTTGTTATTTATGGAAGTGCCCGGTTGCTGGAGGAACCAGGACGCCGGCTACACTGCACAGTTTAGCCCGAAATAGAGAGAGTGCAGCACCGCGCCAGCTGGTTGAAATTCCTGTTGACAGCGGGGGGAGAGAATCGTTTTAACAGGGAATTCGCTCCTTGCTGTGTCGACGGTGATAGGAGTGTAGTTTTGGATTCCCTGTCCTCTCCCCTATCCGGACACGTTGGAATTGTTATCCTAACCCACGGTAAACCGAAGTTATTAACCCGCAAAGGGCACCGTGTTTGTCCGCACACAATGATACTACAGTTCATAAAGCAGACAAGTGAAGGCAGTGGTTTTAAGGGTTCAAAAAACATGACTTTATTATGTGTACATAGCTTCCTCTCTCTCTTTCTCTTTCTCTCCAAAAAACCACGGTTAATAATATACCACATGCCGAGGGAAAGGCATACGATAGCTGCAAGTTCCTCCATGCTGCTATTGTTGCTGTGTTGTGTCTCGTGAAAATATACGTCACCACCATGGCGCGCTGTTATGACGCGTAACTCCGCCTACTATCGCCTACTCCTCCTACTCGTTCCGGGTCTGTTGTGTATAGTGGAAAACCAGAACTGATCAAAAGCGGGCCAAAGCGGGCCGAACCGACCTGACCTGACCCGAGCTGGGCTGCTGATGGAAAACCGCCATAGCTCGGGCCCGGGGCCACTGATAGAAGGAAAAACCTTCTCCCTATTATCGCCTTCTACTAAAACTTTTATTTTTATTTTTATTATTATTACTGGAGAAACTGAGAAACAGTACAAGGGGGGCAATAGAAGTTCTTAGGGACACAGTAGAGGGGAAAGCGGGTGTCTTTAGGAGACATAGTGGTGAGGGTCAGAAGATGTCTCAGGAGGAGCAGTTAAGATGTAACCTGAAGAGATGGGTCTTCAGTCTACGACGGAAGATGGGTAGTGACACCGCCGTTCTGACAGCCGTGGGGAGCTCATTCCACCAGCGGGGAGCCAGTGTTGTGAAGAGACGTGATCGGGCAGCCCGACTGCTGTGTAGAGGAGGTGGGGCCAGTCGGCCAGCCGAGGTGGAGGAGTGGAGTGAGCGGGCAGGGGTTTGGGGGGTTACCATTTCCTTCAGGTAGGCAGGGGCTGTCCCTTTAGCTGCCTGGTATGCAAGCACCAGGGTCTTGAATCTGATGCGAGCTGCTATCGGGAGCCAGTGCAGGGTGCGAAGGAGAGGGGTGACATGCGAGTATTTGGGGAGGTTGAATACCAGCCGGGCAGCAGCATTCTGGATGAGCTGCAGAGGTCTAATGGCTGAAGCAGGGAGCGCAGCCAGGAGTACATTGCAGTAATCCAGGCGGGAGATGACCAGTGCCTGGGTCAAGAGTTGCGCTGCCTCTCTGGTAAGGAATGGTCGTATCCTTCTGATGTTGTAGAGGAAGAATCTGCAGGAGCGAGCCGTTGCTGCAATGTTCTCCGCACAGGAAAGTTGGTTATCCAGGATCACTCCAAGGTTCTTGGCTGTCAGGGAGGGGGTTACAGTAGAGTTCTCCACTGTGATGGAGAAGTCTTGGAGAGGGCAGGCTTTCCCGGGAATGAAGAGGAGCTCGGTCTTGTTAAGATTGAGCTTGAGATGGTGGTCAGCCATCCAAGTTGAAATGTCAGCGAGACATGCTGAGATACGGGTTGCCACGTGTACATCAGACGGGAGGAAGGACAGGAAGAGTTGAGTGTCGTCTGCGTAGCTGTGGTAGGAGAGCCCATGTGAAGAGATTACCGAGCCAAGAGACTTGGTGTAGAGGGAGAAGAGTAGGGGCCCTAGGACGGAACCCTGGGGTACTCCAGTGGAGAGGGTTCGTGGAGAAGATAGCGATTCTCTCCAGGTCACCTGGTAGGAACGGCCCGCCAGGTAGGAAGAAAACCAGGAGTGTGCGGTGCCAGAGATGCCCAGGTCTGAGAGGATGGAGAGAAGGATCTGGTGATTGACTGTGTCGAAGGCAGCAGACAGGTCAAGGAGAATGAGAACAGAGGAGAGGGAGGAAGCTTGGGCAGAGTGGAGGGCTTCCGTGACAGCAAGGAGCGCAGTCTCAGTGGAATGCCCAGCCTTGAAGCCGGATTGGTGGGGGTCTAAGTGATCCATCTTCCGGAGATAGTCAGTCAGTTGTTTAGATGCCGCGCGTTCAAGGGTTTTGGAAGGGAAGGAGAGAAGGGATACAGGTCTGTAATTGTGGACAGATGATGGGTCAAGGGTAGGTTTCTTGAGGAGAGGCTTGACTCTGGCTATTTTGAAGGCCGCTGGGACAGATCCAGTGGATAGGGAGGAGTTGATTAGGGTGGTAAGGTAAGGAAGGATGTCGGCGGAAATGGATTGGAGAAGGGGGGAGGGGATGGGGTCAAGAGGGCATGTGGTTGCCCGCTTTGATGTGATAAGTGTGAGAATCTCATCGGGGGAGAGGGGGGAAAAAGATGACAATCCAGAGATCGAGTGTCGAGGGGAGAGTTTGGAAGGGGTGTTAGCATTGTTAGTGGGAACAGTGTTAGCATTGTTAGTGGGAGGAGGGAGCGGTGGGGGGAAAAAGGTGCTGCTGATGTCGTCCACCTTTTTTTCAAAGTAGGTGACAAAGTCATCGGCGGACAGGGAGGACGGAGGAGGGGGAGGAGGTGGATTAAGGAGTGAAGAGAAAGTGGAGAACAGTTTTCTAGGATTAGAGGCAGAAGAATGTATTTTTGAATGATAGTAGGATGTTTTAGCAGCTGATGCCGAGGAGGCGTAGTTGGCAAGGAGAGAGTGATAGAGGTTAAGGTCATCAGAAAGGCCAGTTTTTCTCCATTTCCTCTCAGCTGCTCTGAGCTCTAGTCTACAAGCATGTAGCGTTTCAGAGAGCCAGGGAGCTCGAGGAGAGGATCGAGCTGGCTTCAAGGTTAGTGGACAGAGGGTGTCGAAGGATGAGGTGAGAGCGGACAGGAGGGTTGAGGATGCCGCATCAGTGGATAGAAGGGAGAAGGATTCGACAGAGGGTAGGGAGGATAGGACAGAAGAAGAGAGGGTGATGGGGGACAGGGTACGTAGGTTACGACGAGAGGGTCTTAAGTGGTTAGAGGCTGAGAGGGAAGAGGAAGTTTTGAGGGGAAGGGAGAAGGATATAAATTGGTGATCAGAAACTGGAAGAGGGGTAACGGTAAGGTTGGAAGTGTGGGAAGATCTGGTGAAGACAAGGTCGAGCTGATTGCCTGCCTTATGAGTCGGAGGAGAGGGGGACAGGGTAAGGCCGAAGGAGAGGAGAAGGTCAAGTACTCCAGATGAGAGAAGCTTCTCAGATTGGAAATTGAAGTCACCTAATAGTACGAGCGGAGTGCCATCA
>NC_137675.1:42362366-42364866 GCF_963989245.1 Nansenia antarctica | reverse complement strand
ATTGGGAAAAACAGTTTTTCTCAATTGCTAAAACACATTTCCCAAAACTTTCCTCCATTTCCCCAAAACTCTAAACACAACACACTTTTCTAAAGCTACATAAACAAAACCACACCTTCTCTCTTCAAAACTCAAACTTTCACACCAAAACAGCTGCTCAAAGCCTGCAAAAATGTAAACACTATACTCATCATTACAGACTACAACAAAACAACTGAAAACACAATGTTCAGTGTGTGAGAATGTTCTTTTTTTTCACAACTGCCAAAGCACATTTTTAGAAACCTTACAGTATCTGTTCTCAGAATATATCACTGTAGAGTATTGGGCATTCATAGATGTGTGTGTTTCATATGAACAATATGTAAATCTACAGAAAATACAGTAGCCTATGTATGTTACGGTACATGTGGGAATACGGTACATGTGGGAAAACTAGGGTTAGGGTTAGGTGCTAGGGTGACTTGGTACATTACTGTAACTGTGAACATTCTAAATCTGCTACTGCGACACTTTAATGTAATGAATGTGCAACAAGTATTATGTGCAATATGATAACCCATGTTTACATAAGGTTCAGATATAGGAAAAAGTTAGGATATTTATAGCATAGCATAGTGTACAGCACAGTGTTTTATTGTATAGTAGATAGTGTACATAGCCTTTATTTTTGTCAACCAGCTCTTTTTCTCTTTTTTGTTTTACCCTTGGCTCTCTTGTTTTTAGTCTTTTTTCCAAGCACCAGGGGAGCCCCCCCCTCCTAAATTTCGTTGTACCGTACCTGTACTGTATTACAGTAATGACAATAAAGACCATTCATTCATTCATTAATTCATTCACATGCTGGCATGTCTAACCCTAACCTTAACTAGGGGTGTAACGGATCACCTAACTCACGGATCGGATCGTGTCACGGATTTTGAGTCACGGATCGGATCATTTTTCGGATCAACACAAAACATATATATTTTTTAATAAAAACAACATTTTCCTTGAATTCTGTAAAAACACCACTTTTAATGTGTGAAACAAAAAAACAACATTCAAGATGTCAAAACTGATATATATATCACATATATATATATAACATCTATATATAACAACATATATATATATATAACAACATATATATATAACATCACTGCTGCAAAGTAACAGAGTACTTTTTTTGTGTGTTTACACAATCACCCAGGCTGCTTAGCGGGTGATATGACGTGATATAATTGGGACAGAGATGAGTGAATGAATGTTGTTGTCAACTCAGTACACATGCAGAGAGTGAGAATAAAGCGCACATGATTGTTTTTCTACCGGTTACATTTGAATGAATGAATGGTCTTTATTGTCATTGCTACAGTACAGGTACCAAACAACGAAATTTAGGAGGGGTTGCTCCCCTGGTGTTAGGAAAGAAGAAAAAAAAAAAAGAAAAAAAAAAAACGATTTTGCTATTGATCCGCGGTACACATGCGTTCCGAACCGTGGAGGGCGATCCGAACGGATCACGGATTATCCGTGATCCGTTACACCCCTAACCTTAACCCTAACCCTACCCCTAATCCTAACCTTAACCCTAGCACCCTAGCACCTAACCCTAACCCTAGTTTTCCCACATGTACCGTATTCCCACATGTACTGTAACATGTACACTACTGTACTGTATCACAACTCAATGCAAACACTACAGAGGATCCATTACACACAACAATACTCACTGAAAACAATGTTCAGGGTGTGATGTTTATTTATTTATTTATGGAACTATACCACACACACACACACCACAATCATTTGCAACAAGTGTCTTAAATATTGAGTCGTTATGTATTTTTTTTATTTTTTTTTATTAGTTCTTCAGATTTTATCCCTTTTTCACCCAATTTGGTATCCAATTGCACCCAACCTAGCATCCAATTATCCCCTGCCTATTGCGTAGGATCCGCCGCACAACCCCGTGGCCGGCAGCCCCAGAGGAGATCGCCAGGCAGACTAGCCCGACACCGTTACTCCAGCACCAGACGGGGGCGGTGTTGCGCGACGGATCCTTGTCCGGAAATAGTCCTATACCCCCCTTTTGGGAGCGGCCGCTCAATATGCCGCTCCCTGTGTGCCCCGGCCATATCCGGGTCTGGCGAGACCGGGATTCGATCCCAGTCCCCGGTGGGCAGCTTGCACTAGTGGCTAATGCTTAGACCGCTGCGCCACCGCGGGGCTCGAGTCGTTATGTTTAATGAATGAAGCCAGGTGTGTTCATTGTGTTCAAATTTTGCTAACTGTGGCAAGCATTTTGCATCACATGAGCTTTAATTTGAGAATTTGAGCAGAGTTTTTTGCAACTTGTGTTTTAGCAAGACAAAATGTGTTTAGATTTATGAGAAAAGGAGGATTGTGTTTTGTGAATTGTGTCTTCATGTGAAATGTGTTTATGGTTTTGGCAAATGGGGGCTAGTTTTAATAAATGTGTTAAGAGAACTGGTCATTTGGTTTAGAGAATTGGCTT
>NC_137675.1:42337366-42354866 GCF_963989245.1 Nansenia antarctica | reverse complement strand
TGGGGAACGACCGATAGAGGAAGACCCATTCAGATAGACAGACAGACAGACAGACAGACAGACAGACAGACAGAGAGACAGACAGACAGACAGGGAGACAGAGAGACAGAGAGACAGACAGACAGACAGACAGGACATAAAAGCTGAGAATGTGAGGAGAGAGGAGAGTGGGAGAGTCTGTCTTTGTCGCTGGGTGATAAGACAACATGAAGGTGAATGTAATCTTATCTGCTCAGGAAACACATTTCAGGCCCAACGTTCACAACGCCAACAGGAAGTGCTTCTAATCTAGCCACTGAGAAGAAGCACAAACAAATAACTGACCTTTCAGACAAACAATCGCGTTGAAGAACGCGATCGGCTGTCATTTTTGAAAGGACATTTCTGTGTTGTCTGTCTGGATGTGTGTCGGTGTGGGTATTTCTTTTTTCTTTGATCTGCCACTATAGACTTCACCATGTATCTTCACCATGAATACTATAATCCTAAAAATGTGTCTTCCTGGATTCCTGGTGTTCCTGTCCTCTAAACTCCCTCTCACCTGCATCTAAACTCCCTCTCACCTGTATCTAAACTCCCTCTCATCATGCATCGGAGGAGACGGACATGTCCTTAATGTGTCCTCCAAAGGAGAAGAGAGAGGAATCAAGGATGAGACTTGAGATAATAATAACAATAATGTCGCCCCGCGGTGGTGTAGCGGTCTACGCACTGGCCGCTAGTGCATGCTGCCCACCGGGGCCGGGGTTCGTATCCCGGCTCGCCAGATCCAGATAATGGCCGAGGCACACGGGAAGCGGCATATTGGCCGGCCGCTTCCGAGGGGGGGTATAGGAGTATTTCTGGACTAGGATCCGTCGCGCAACACCGCCCCCTGGGGTGCCGGAATAACGGTACTGGGCTCGAGGAGCCAGTCAGCCTAGTCTGCCTGGCGCCCTCCTCTGGGACTGCCGGCCACGGGGTCGGGCGGCGGATCCAATGCAATAGGCAGGGGATAATTGGATTCTAAGTTGGGTTAAATTGGCTACCAAATTGGGTGAAAAAGGGATAAAATCTGAAAAACAAATAAAAAAAAAAAAATAATAACAATAATAATAATAATAATAACTTTATTTGTATAGCACTTTTCCTGCAAACGTTGCAGCTCAAAGTGCTCCTATCATTTTATAATCGTCATTTAATTATTTAGTCATTTAAAGGCAATATTAAAAAGATGGGTTTTTAGTCTTGACTTGAACATATTTGCTGAGGTTGCATCCCTAATGTAAAGATATATTACATTAATAATGATATTAAGAGATATTCAGCCTCTGTCTGTTCAACATGAAATAAGATTGCGGCCTAAGCCACACTTCCGGCACTGAGGGGGAAAAATATTTTTTTCCTGCTCTTAGACTCACATTCAGTATTTTGCTCTCTCTTTCTCTCCCCTCATCCCTCTCTCACCCTTCTCTCTCTCTCTCTCTCTCTTCTTCCATCCCCCTATCCCTAAAGGGAGGGGGGTAATAGGAGGGTGGGCTAAAACATCTGCTGAGGAAGAATTTATTTCCTAAATCACTGTCATTAAAGGTAGAATAAAACGTGCTGTATAAGAGAGAGAGAGAGGGGGGGGGGGGGAGAGAGAGAGTAAGAGAGGAGGGGGGGGAGGGAGGGGGAGAGAGGGGGGGGAGAGAGAGGTAGTGGGAAGAGAGATAGAGAGGGGAAGAGAGAGAGGGGGGGAGACAAGCCTACTGCCTGGCCTGGACAAGTGTAGACATGCTAGCCAAAGAGAGAGGGGGGATGTGTGTGTGTGTGTGTGTGTGTGTGTGTGTGTGTGTGTGTGTGTGTGTGAGAGTGTGTGCGTGTGTGCGTGCGTGCGTGCGTGCATGCGTGCGTGCGTGCGTGCGTGTGTGCGTATGCGCGCGTGTGTGTGTGTAAGAGACAGAGAGGAAGAAGAGGATGAAAAAAGAGAACGAAAGAAAGAAAGAAAGAAAGAAAGAAAGGAAGAAAGAAAGAAAGAAAGAAAGGAAGAAAGAAAGAAAGAAAGAGAGAGAGAGGGAGAAACAGAAGATAAGAGAGTCAGGAAGAGGACGAGCAGTGAAAAGGAGACCAGCGAAGGTCAACAGGTGACTGATTGACAATTCAGTACAGGCCTAACATACCTTGATCTCCAAATGTCAAATTCTGAAATATAGCAAAGTCCAATAGTCTCGGGGTCGTTCAGGAGACTATAATAAACAGCGCATAAAGCGGCCCTGTCCCGTCCGTGACACCATCAAAAGGAAAACCGCCTGATTCCATTCCTCCAGTCTCATGACAGATGACGATGGTGATTGCCTCTAATTGTCTCTACTAATCATAACAAACGATGTAGGCCGAATGACCAAAAGAAAAAAACTCTAAGTCCGGAAGAGGAAGGTTTCACAGCGGCACGACGTACGCATGTGGCGGATCACATGACGCCTCAGAGAAAAGACAAAAGCAAAGCGATCGTTTCATCCGATTAACGGTAGACTCTCGGTCGCTAGAGATTCTGCCGTATGTACGAGCAGTGCGATGCGATAGCTGTGTGACAAAAAGGCTACTGAGTGACTTGTCTTGCTTTTCTTTTCTTTTTTGTCTTTTTTTAGGACATTTCTGCTTCATGGGGATAGAGACAGTAGAGACTGAAAAACTTTTTTTTAATAAAAAATAAACCTTCTTCTAGCACAATGGCCCCAGGCCTAAGCATAGATGACTTGTTTGTGCTATCATAGCGGATAGATGATTCACTTACTTAGACAAATGTGTTTGGCTAAATGCCCAAAAATGTAAATGTAAGGATAAGGAGGGATGACACGCTGGATAGGTTGATGGCGAGAATGGAACAAGGGACCCTGCCCTGACGTGAGCTACGCCACCCAGGCGCTTGTTTTGCTTTTAGTTTAAGCTCCAATTCAGTCCAATTTAGTCCTGGAGTAGCTCTAATCCTCAATTTTGCAATCGGCTTTGTTTAATCCAGAACAGGCTTAATCCACTACTATTTTAAGCTACGTCTGTGCAAGTGAATTTCAGTTAAGCCAGCTCAAACAGCATTTTAGTCTGGGACTAGGCTTAAGCTTTGTCTCCGAAACCGGCCCTTACAGTGTCTGAAAGGTAAGGCCCCATAGCTCAGTGGTTAGAGCATGTGACTGGACACGCCCCTTTCAGGAAGTGTTTGGTGGGAGAAAGACTGTGAGCACACGGTGGAGCAAACAAACTTAATACATCATTGTTTTAAAGTGAAATCAAGTTTCAACTGAGAAAGGACATTTTAAGTTTGGCTTCCCCCAGCAGCTTGGCTGTTTGGGGGGGTAACATATTTTGGACCCTCGGACAGATACAATGGAAATGAAAAAAGGAATGGAGAAGGACAATGAAAAGAACATCGGCAGTGGAGCAGCAAAACAACAAGAGAAGCAGGTACGAAATTATGAGAAGGCGTTGACGGTGATTGTGAAGGTGGAGGGAGAAGGGGAAGTGACTTTGATGGAGTTGTTGAGAACAACAAAGATGGTGTGTGGAAGTGTGGAGGCGTGCAGAATGAAGGGGAGAAACTCCTATGAAATTACAATGGGATCTGTAACAGCAAAAGAAAAAATCATGGATGGCTTCAGAATTAAGGGGTGTGAAGTCACTGCAAAAGAACTAATAAATAATGAGGTGGTGGTATCATTCATGAACCTGCCTGCTTATGTCGCTGATGAGGAGATATTGTACAAACTAGATGGCTGGGGAGTGACAGCTGTATCCCCTATAAAGAGACGGATGTGGCCTGGAACAGATGTGGCGGACGGGACGAGATTTCTGAAGGTCAAATTCAATGGCACAATAACATCTCTGCCATACTCCACAAAGTTTCAGACGGCTGAAGGAGCAGAGTTTTTTAAAGTTGTCCATCATAGACAAGTGAGAGTATGCAGAATATGCATTCAGCCTGGACATATAAAGAAAGACTGCCCTGAATTCAAGTGCCACAGATGTGGGGAACAGGGGCATTATGTAAGGGAGTGTGAGGAGGGAAGGGAGCGGCGGAGGAGAAGGAGTGATGACCAGGGCGGAGAGGAGGAGAAGGAGGAAAGAGAGACGGGAGAGGAGAAGGTGGACGAGGAGCCGGTGGGCGGAGAGGTGGTGAACGAGGAGCTGGTGGTCGGAGAGGTGGTGGACGAGGAGCTGGTGGTCGGAGAGGTGGTGGACGAGGAGCTGGTGGTCGGAGGCGGAGGACGGAGAGGCGGCGGCAGTGGAGGAGGAGGTAGTGATGGACAGAGAGGAGGTGAACGTGGAGGAGGTGATTGAGGAGATGGTGGTGGGAGAAGAGTTGGAGGAAGAGGGTGAGGAGGAAGTGGTGGTGGAGGAGACGCCTGTTGGCGGTGTGTCAATAGACTTGAGCAACAGAGGAGGAGTAGAGCTGGAGAGAGACAGTGGAAGGAGAGAAGGGGTACGGACAAGGCAAAGTAGGGGGGGGGATGAAAAGGATGAGGGGTCTGTTTTAGGAAGTGATGAAGAGGACTTTCCTGGGTTAAAGGCAGGCAGGAAGAGGCCGTTGGGAGCGAAGGTTAAACGGAAGGTGGGGGGGGAAATATGAGGGTAAAATGAAACTGTATGTAATGATGTGGGTTCATGGGCGTCAGCAGCTTTTTGAATGTGGGGGGGACACTTATTTTTCGGGGGGTCTGGGGGTCCTCCCCCCGAAATTTTTTAAATAGTAGATTCAATTTCCTGCATTCTGGTGCGTTTTACACCCAAAATAATCTCCCTCTTTCTTTGTTTTTCCTTGGAGCTGGCATGGTCTGCAATTACTGACTACTATTATGTTTTGGTTTAACTCACAGAGGCCTGACACTGACACGTGGCACTTTTTAGGTACTTTATTAAATATGAAGATTCAAAAAGAATCAAAGAGTGAATTAGAAAAGAATGAGGTAACTTTGAGTCAACAAATTGAATAAAAAGTTATGAGGAAACATAAAATATGTACCTAGGCTGCTCAGAGCCTATTACAATCAAACTTAGCCCTCTTCAGTGCATTGCAGAACATACAACTATAACAAACAAAACAAAAATCAAAGAGTGAATTAGAGCTGTCTCCACTGCCCCTGCCTGCTGCCCCTGCCTCTGACTCACTCTCAACCACCTATATCAGGAGAAATGGGGATGCATTGAGCACTTGTTCATATTGTTTTTCTCTAATAGAACATTTGACATAGAAATACAATCATCAATACAAAAAATACAATCACAAGCATTTTAGAAATAGAAAAATAAATGGAACAGGTGTTTTCTTCTTATTTTTTAACCCTAGCTCAAGCAATCAGATGCTAAATTGATTCTTTGGGTGGGTGCAATGGCCAAATTAAATAGTGCAAATGCTCAGGGCAATGAACACGGGCAGGAGATGCAATAATGACAGGACAGGTAAGCACTGTGAGGTGTTTGTCGCCATTCTGTGCTTTTGATGACATTTCGCCTGTGTCTGTTCTGCATTTAAACATGTCTAACCGCACTAGTAATGCCTAACAAAACTGCTAGTGCCATATAGCTGATCTAGCTCGTATTTGGTTGCTAGTAGGCTATGCTAATTCTATTGCTAATACAGAGAATGTCTCATAAGGTGCTAACATTCTTATCAGAAAAGCTGGCTGTGTTTGACCTTGGGAGCAGGGTTTCCGTTAACCGGTAATTCCCGGACTTTGTCCGGTAAAATTAGTTTAAGTCCGACAAATTGAAAACTCGTCGGACAAAATGTCCGGTGAAAATAATTCCCTCTAAGCACAATTTGAATACAATTCGCTAAAGTTCACATTTTGTATTCAAATTGGCTTCGGGCCACCATTCTCAGCTGAGCACCAACACACACACACACACACACACACACACACACACACACACACACAACACTGCCCGAGAGAGAAGGACCCGCCCCCTCCAGCCAGCCTATAGGCTAACCAAAGGGGGCGGGTCCTTCTCTCTCGGGCAGTGCCGCGCGTGCACGAGTGTGTGTGTGTCCGGTGCCCAGCTGAAAATGGTGGCCCAAAGCGGAAAGCCTTAACTTTATCGCACAATAACAAGGATAACAAACGAAACGGACAACATTTACACTAAGATGGAGACAAACTTCAGCGATATGATCTAACAGCCGGTCTTCAGGACGACATACAGACCCGTATGAGCTTACAGGGCTATCCCCTAAGTATGATTTGACAGGCAGCTAAACGAAATGCCTTCCCAACCAGCGAGACCTGGGGGGTGTTCCATCAACGTCGCCAAAGGAAAACCTAGGCCTACTTCGCCAAGTCCCGCGAGACTCTTAAAAAGATCCAGGCATATCTTGATAGATCTCGCGAGACTTGTCAAAACAAGCCCAGACTTTCCTCCAGCGACGTCGATGGAACACCCCCCTGGTTATAGAAATGACGTTGTTTTATTGATTTAAAAAAAAGGGTAAAACTGGAAAGAGAAAATAGAAAACTCACATTAATCCCAAACAATTTAACAAACTTCAGTTAACGTAATGTGGAGTCCGTTCATTGATCGATGCTGTCTGTTCAGTTCCCAGTGAGGCGCCCGTTCAGCGCTGGATTTGACGCATGGCATAGCGCGCATGCGTCAAATCATGTTATATTATTATATATTATATAGCTCGCATCTAATCGTATCGGATGAGAAATAGACATTAAATGGCATATATAGGCCGCTACACAACAGTAATCACCGCGACAAACAGCTATATTAGATTTGGAAGATTTATTTATTTATTTATTTTTTTATTATTATATTTTAATATGATGACCGGAATATATCACGTTTGTCCGGTAAATCGAATTCTTCCCGGACACGATGTCCGACGGCAAATTTTTCTAACGGAAACCCTGCTTGGGAGAACGCAATGTTGCTGTTTGGCCACTCACGGGAAAACTTGGATGACTTTGACTTACTTTTCTCTTCTTAGAAAAAAAAAATCCTTATATCCATCTTGGTGGATGATCTAAATATCGTCTTGCCTCAGTCTGAATGTTTTGAATCTGCGTGCGTGTCTGATGCTGCGTGCCGTTAAAAACAGAAGTAAAACGCGGAGTGGATTTCTGGATATGGGCAATCCCCTACTCATAAAGTGGAACGGATTTGATTGTGAAGCAATGAAAATAACGCTGACCAGTCATGCAACATATTTTTGATGGCAAATGTGGGGGGGTCCAAACGACCTTGTTTCAAAGGTGGGGGGGACACGTCCCCCCCCAAATATATGGTGGTGACGCCCATGTGTGGGTTCATGTAATCATTATAATTATGTTGTCTATTTTTTCGTTAAATGCAAATGGTGTGAAAAATGTGTTTAAGTTAGAACAGGTTTTGAAAACATGTGATGCAGATATAGTGTGTCTACAAGAGACACATTGGGTGGAAGGGGAGATGGGTGGAGTTGAAAAGAGATGGGGAGGGAAGGTGTTTGTGAACAATGGTGGGAATAGATCCAGGGGGGTGGCGATTCTGGTGAAAAAGGGGGTAGTGCAAAAGTTGAGGCAGACAACAGATGAGGTGAATGGGAGGGTGATAGGGATTGAGTTTGAATATTTGGGGAAGAGCTACAGGGTGGTGAATATATATGCACCAAATGAGGATAGAGAGAGAAGTTTTTTTTTGTTGAAGAGTTGAGAGGGAAGTGCGGGCAGAACTATATGGTGGTGGGAGACTTTAATGTGTGGTGCAGCCGGTTAGATGCCTCTAAGAGTTGTATGTTTAGGGGTGATTCTTCTAGGGGGGTGCTATTGCGTGTAATGAGGGAGATGGGAATGATAGACATTTGGAGGGAGAGGAATCCTGCTAGAAGGGACTTCTCTTGGAGGCAGGTGGTGGGAGGCATCCTGAAACAGAGCAGGATTGATCTAATGTGGGTATCAGAAGGGATGAGGGAAGGTTTCAGCCAGGTGAGGTACAGGATGAACACTCTGAGTGATCATGCCGTGTTAGAGTGTGTGTTGGGTGTGGAGGTTGAAAGGAGGGGGGGAGGAGTGTGGTGTCTGAATGCAGATTTTGTAAAGGAGGAGAAATATAGGAGGGAGGTAGAAAGGTGTGTGATGAGGGAGAAGGAGAGGAGTATGTATGAGGATGATACAGGGAGGTGGTGGGAACATTTAAAGGGGGAGATTAAGAAGATTAGTATGAGATATGGTAGGAATAGGAATAGAATAGAGAGGGAGAGGAGGTTGAGGGAGGAATCGAGGAGAGAGGCAGATAGATTAGAGGAGGAGGTAGGATATGATGTGGGGAGGTATGTTAAGGTTAGGGAAGATTTGAAGGAGTTTGAGGAGAAGAAATGCAAAGGGGCGATTGTTAGGAGTAGGGCAAGGTATGCATTGGAGGGGGAGAAATGTACAGGGTATTTTTTAGGGTTAGAGAAGGTGAAACAGAGTAGGAACTGTATAACAGAGTTAGAGGGGGTAAAGGGAGAACAGGTTAGTGATTTTGTAGAGATAGCAGAGAGGGTACAGAGCTTTTATGAGGATTTATTTAGGAAAGAGGAGGTGGATGAAGAGAGCATAGAAGAGGTGTTAGGAACAGTTAGGATGGAGATAGGAAAGGAAGATAAGGAAATGTGTGATAGGGAAATAGGGGTAGGAGAGATAGAGGTAGCAATAAAGGGATTGAAAAAGAATAAGAGTCCGGGGTTAGATGGGTTGGTGGGTGAGTTCTATGAGGAGTTTAGAGAGTTGCTGGGGCCAATATTATTGAAAGTGTTCACATGGATGGAGGAACGAGGAGAAATGCCAGCATTGTGTACAAGAATAAAGGCAGTAGGGGGAAGTTAGAGAACTACAGGCCCCTTACAATGTTGAACACGGAATACAAAATTTTAGCAAAAGTGTTAGCAAATAGGATGAAGAGGGTGATAGGGAAAGTTGTAGGGAAGACACAGGCTTATAGTATACCAGGTAGAGATATAGTGGACACAGTATGCAGTATTAGGGATGTGATAGAGTATATGAAAGTTAGTGGGGGGGGGGATAGTGGTTAGTTTAGATTTGAATAAAGCTTTTGATAGGGTAGATCATGGGTATTTATATAGAGCGCTAGAGAGATTTGGATTTGGAGATAGGATGATAGGATGGGTGAGGAGGATGTATAGTGAGGCTAGGAGCTGCGTGAAGGTGAATGGGATACTTACAGATAGTTTTAGGTTAGGGAGGTCTGTGAGGCAGGGGTGTCCGCTATCGGCTCTGCTGTACTCACTGTCAGCAGAGCCGTTAGCATCATATATAGCACAGAACACAGGGATAA
This sequence comes from Nansenia antarctica, assembly GCF_963989245.1. Taxonomy (NCBI): domain Eukaryota; kingdom Metazoa; phylum Chordata; class Actinopteri; order Argentiniformes; family Microstomatidae; genus Nansenia; species Nansenia antarctica. The sequence goes on along the minus strand of NC_137675.1, from coordinate 42,345,593 downwards.
GAGGGATCAGTTTGCCAGGAGGTAGGGTCAGTGTGTTAAGCCAGTATGCGGATGACACAACAGTGACAGTGAGGGACAAAGAAAGTGTGAGGGAGGTGATGGAGAGTGTAAGAGTATATGGTAGGGCATCTGGGGCAAAGGTGAATGTAGAGAAGTCGGAGATAATGTATATAGGTATGGAGGGGGAAGAGGGAGATGAGTTAGGGTTGAGGGAAAGGAAGGATTACTTTAGAGTGTTAGGGATAAATCTAGGTATAGAATCCAGAGAAGGTAGGGACATGGAGTGGGAAGGGATATTGGGGAAGGTTAGGAAGACGTTAGGGTTATGGAGGATGAGAAGGCTGAAGCTTAGAGGGAAGGTGGTGGTAGTCAATGCACTCTTGATGTCCACATTTGTGTATGTAATGGGTGTGTTGGATGTGCCAGAGAGAGTGGTTAGGGATGTTGAGAGGATGGTGAATGAGTTTGTATGGGAGGGGAAAGGGATAAGGATTGCACGGGAGGTATTAGAGAATTAATGTAAGGATGGAGGATTGGGGTTGATGAATCTGGAGGTGAAAAAGAAGGCTATGAGGGTGAAAAGGATGGTGAAGTATCTATATGGGGATAGAGAGTTTGCATGGCAAATATTCATGGCTGAGGCCATCAGTAAGAGTGGAGGGTGTGGGGAGAGTGGGGTGTATATGAAGATGAAGAAGGAGATGTTAGAGGGAGTAGCACCTTTCTATAGGGAGGTTTTGGAGGCATGGGGGGAGTTTCTACAATGGGTGTCTTATGAATGTGAAAATGTGAGACAGGTGTGGGAGCAACCAGTGTTTTTAAACCCAAGAATAAGATATGAAGGGAAGGAATTGTATGATAGGGCAATGATGAGGGCTGGGTTGGGAAAGGTGAGGGAGTTGGTGTATGAATTTGTACACGGATTCATGCCTGCAATGGTGGTGGTGGATGCAGTAGAGGAAATGGGAGATGAGATGTGCGATGGGGCAGCGAGGAATATGTTAGAAAAGATTAAAGAAGGAATGCCAGTGGAGTGGAGGGCAATGGTGGATAGGGAAGTGGAGGAAGAAGGGGAGAGAAGAGAGGTAGGGTTCTTTATAGGTGAGGGGGATGTCAAAATTAAAATGGGAGATGTGAAGACAAGGATGATATACAGGATACTGAGGAAAGGGAAGGTGAGGAGGCCGGCTGCAGAGAAAGTATGGGAGAGAGTATTTCCAGAGATGAGGGTGGGAAGGGTATGGGAGAACTTGAAAGTGAAGTGGAACTCCATAGAATGTGAGGAGATGGATTTTTTACTGAGGCACAACAGGATATTTAACAATGTTATTATAAGCAAGTTTGAGGCAAATGTTGATAGGATGTGTGATGTATGTGGGGAAGCAGCAGAGACATTTATGCACCAATATGTGGAGTGTGGGAGACTGGGGTTATATATGGAGAAGATGAAAGAGTTGATTAGTGGAAACTGGGAAGGAGGGTATGTGGAGGAGATGGATTGGAAGGAGTTGTGGTTGTTTGGGGTGGTGGGTTAGAAGAAAGGGTGTAATGTGAATTTGCTGAATTATGTATTGAGTCACGGGAGGTATGCGGTCAGGCTGAGAAGGAATGTGGCTCATTATGAAAAGAGGGTGGTGGATGTGTAGGAGGTGTTTAAGGATCTGGTGAGAAGGGATGTAGGTATGATAAGGATGTATGTGGGGAAGGAGAAATTTGAGAAGGTGTTTGGGGAAGGGAGCACATTTATAACTGTGGGAAAGGATGGAGGGTTGGTATATGATTTTGAATGAATTGTTGTGTTTGTTTGTTTTTTGTTGTTGGTTTGAATTGATGTTTTTATATTATTTTTGTTGGTTTGAATTGATGTTTTTATTATTTTTGTTGGTTTGAACTGTTGGGTTTTCTTATTTTATTGGTTTCTTTGAGTTTGAGATAGGGGGCTGATGCCTTCCTATGTGTAAATAATGTAAATTATACATTTTTGATAATAAAAGATACAAATAAAAAAAAGTGGTTAGAGCACTGGTCTAGTAAACCAGGGGTCGTGAGTTCAATTCTCACTGGGGCCTCAACACTTCACTTTATGGTCCTCTGTGGCTCAGTTGATAGAGCATGGCACTAACAACGCCTAGGTTGTGTGTTCGATTCCCGCTGGGACCATATATACTGACAAATGTTCACTCAGGCCAAAACTCACAAGATATCCAAAAGCTACTTCCCCCAGGCGATCAGGCTCATGAACAAGCCTGCTGTAGACAATTGACTATCTTCCCCAAGCACAGCCCTGTATACAGACTACAGTAACCTTAAGCTCACAGCCACTGAACTACTTTACTTCTGAATTATCTATTATCACTAGTGACACCACTAGTGTATCCTGTCTTACCTGTACTATTGTCACCTTTATCTTGTATTTTGCCTATTATTTTTTGTCACTTATGTCCTGTACTACTGTCACGTTTTTTATCTTGAATTATGCCTATTACCTTATGTCTTGGGCTGCAATGCAATCAATGTAAGTCGCTTTGGATAAAAGTGTCAGCTAAATGGCATATCTAAAGTATTTGATGTTGATGCCCCCCCTCTCTTTCTTTCCTTTCTCTACTCTCTACTCTCCCTTTCCTCTCTCTCTCTCTCTCTCTCTCTCTCTCTCTCTCTCTCTCTCTCTCTCTCTCTCTCTCTCTCTCTCTCTCTCTCTCTCTCTCTCTCTCTCTCTCTCTCTCTCAGTGGAGAGGAAGGGAGGCGGCGGGGGGGGGGGGGGGGGGGGGGGTAGTAATGTGTTGTTGTGATGTTTTAACTGGGAAGCCCAACATCTTTGGTCTAAACTGGGGCGATAGCAAAACAATCATTAGAGTGAGAACAGAACACACATTACCAGCCATTACAGTAAATTGTCATCTACAAGCCCTGACATTACCTGACATGATACAACAGTATGTGACTGAGATGGAAGTGACATGTCTTCCTAGTACCCCATAGTATTCCTTTGTTTGGAGAGAGAGAGAGAGAGAGAGAGAGAGAGAGAGAGAGAGAGAGAGAGAGAGAGAGAGAGAGAGAGAGAGAGAGAGAGAGAGAGAGAGAAAGAGAGAGAGAGAGAAGAGAGAGAGAGAGAGAGAGAGAGAGAGAGAGAGAGAGAGAGAGTGAGAGTGAGAGTGAGAGAGTGATAGAAGAGAGAGTGTGTGAGAGAGAGAAAAAGTGTGTGTGTGTGTGTGGGTACGTGGGTGCATGCATGTCTTTGTATCTGTCTATCTGTGTGATCTCCTTCTGTAAACTAAGCAATCAAACCTCTAGCTGGCTGCCCTATACTGAAGTGCACTTCAACAAATGGTAAATGGACTGCACTTATATAGCGCCTTTATCCGAAGCGCTTCCCAACGGCCTCTCATTCACCCATTCACACACCAATGGCGGCAAGCTGCCATGCAAGGCGGCGGCCCGCTCACTGGGAGCAATTTGGGGTTCAGTGTCTTGCCCAAGGACACTTCAACATGTGGCCAGCCGGGGCTCGAACCGCCGATCTGCCAACCTTGCGATCATTAGACGCCGGCTCTACCTCCTGCACCACAGCCACCACCCAGCTGCCCCCAATAGCCTTTTACATCTGAAAGACTTCCCTGTCTGTCTCGCTGTCTGTGTCATATGAGCGGGCTGGGGGGAGATAGAATTAAAATGTAATTTGCGATAGGATATGGAGACACAGACTGATCTTTCTTTCACATCAAAAAGCCCCCCTGAAGAATTTGGCTAATTCCCCTTCAGGATAATCACGGAGGGAAAACCCCACATTGGGTGTTGGCTTTGGAACCAACAACATATCATTCTGCCTTTGTAGAACTATTGGCTGTTGTTGAAAAGCCTATAAGTAGAACCATCAAAAAGCCCTGTTCCAAATGACCTCACATCTCTGGTGGCCTCTAGTGGGTTTTTAAAAGGAGGTGGAGGCTGGTGGAGGTAGAAATCGGAGGACCATTCCTCATTCCATTCCATGTATTTACAATGATGTCCTCTGATGTCTACCTCCACCAACCTGTCTGTCTGGACCACTCACAACCTCTCTGTCTGGACCAATCACAAACCTGTCTGTCTGGACCAATCACAAACCTGTGTGTCTGGACCAATCACAAACCTGTCTGTCTGGGCCAATCACAAACCTGTCTGTCTGGACCAATCACAATGGTGTGTCTGTACAAGACCAATCACAATGGTGCGTTTGAAAACCACTGCAGCCACAGTAGAGTTGGTTATGGGTCTCTAAGTTAAGTTAAGTTAAGGGTCTCTAAGAGATAAGTGTTTTGAACGTGACCCCTTGGATACAACACTGTGCACACACACACACCTATACTGCATACAGGAGGGAGGGATAGACAATAAACAATAAACATGTTAGTTTTGAATGGAACTCCATGGATAGAAAATTATCCACAGTTCCAATATGTACTGGTACGTCAATGTTGTTTCTGGCCCTAATCAGTTGACTACACATGATCACTAAGGAACATTTGTGACAGGGTCTGGTGAAAGGGGAAACAAGTCGGCAGCCGATTTAATGTTCAGACTTTTATTTTTCGAAAAATGTAAATACATTTCAGCTTTGTTGAAAATCAACGACACGCTCGCTAGTCAACTAAGACAGCTTGTTTTGTGAGCCTGCTAACAATGTAAAGTAGTGTTATAGTTAACTAGGTAGTAGTGGGGGATTACTCCATTGTGTTACAGTGTTTTGACTTGACTAGCGAGTTTGTGTTGTGATTCTCGACACACGTTGAAACGTATTTCCACGTTTCAAAAGAAAAGTCTGAACATTTTCATCGGTTGCCGACATGAGGACCAGAACACTAGAAGGTGTCACATATGCTCCTGACGTGGCTTGGGAGGGAGAAGACTACATCTACATTTTGGAGATAATAGAAACAGTCCGACACAGTCTTATTCGACCAGATGGAGTACAACAAAGATGAACAAGGGAAATATGGGGCCAGTTTATAAACCTCCCTCCAACTAATGTCTGTACCCAGTACGATGACTGGAGATGAAAAGAATGTCAAGAAAAAACAACAACAACCAAGTAATTCATCCCGAGGCGACATCTTGAGTGCAGAACACTTAATAAATTTTTTGCCGCAAATAAACGCAAAACAAATGTACTTTGAAATACATCCAGTAAATTTGGGGGGGGGGGGGGGGCGGGGGGGGACTGTGAATGTTGGAAATGTCTCTGCTGTGTTGGGAGCAGCAGTGTGGGGATCAGGGCAGAGGAGACAACCTGTCTCTTTGTTTTCACAGGAAACAGGAAACACAGGAACAGCCCTTACACACACACACATACACACACACACACCACCCCAGCTGAGCCACTGGTGTAGCGTCTAAAAATACCCCCTCTCCTCATTGAAAATGTCATACAGTCGTACAGTAAAACACAGGATATAACACAAGAGAGTGTGTGAGTGTGTGTGCGTGTGATGAAAGCATGCGATGGGAAATCATTAAAGCAGGCGTGTCTGCTTGGCTGCTGTCACACAAGAGACAGAAACATCTGCTCCTGTTATGTTGGATCTCCACCGTGAGCAAAAAAGAAAAAGGGAGACAGAGAGAACAGTGATTATCTGTGGATAGACACAGAGAGACTAGAGGTCTGTTGAGAGACACAGAGAGACTAGAGGTCTGTGGAGAGACACAGAGAGACTAGAGGTCTGTTGAGAGACAGAGAGACTAGAGGTCTGTGGAGAGACACAGAGAGACTAGAGGTCTGTTGAGAGACACAGAGAGACTAGAGGTCTGAGAGAGACACAGAGAGACTAGAGGTCTGAGAGGGACACAGAGAGACTAGAGATCTGAGAGAGACACAGAGAGACTAGAGGTCTGAGAGGGACACAGAGAGACTAGAGGTCTGAGAGGGACACAGAGAGACTAGATGGTAACCATATACTTAAACTTGTTATAAGGTCTCTGTGACACTATGTATGTGTGTGTGTGTGTGTGTGTGTGTGTGTGTGTGTGTGTGTGTGTGTGTCTGTGACATAGAAGACTTCATAAACAGTCACAACATTTACATTTTACATTTTATCTTCATCCAAGGCGAGTTACAACAAATACATGTGTCTAAGTACGTGAATCATCTATCCATCAGTCGTAGCAGGAACCAGTAATCTATGCTCAGGGGGCCATTCCACTAAAGGTGGATCAGTATAGCGCCGATATAAATAAATGCGGCGCTCAGGCAACTCGAGATTGGAATTCAAGCCTCAGGTGATTCCTCGAACGAGGATCAGCCTTGTGTCATCAGTGTTCACAGAAGACAGGCTTACAAATCTTCGATATGGGCGCGTGCACGCAGACATAAAGAGCCCTGAAGAGTCGATCTGTCGAAATGAAGATACTCCACTCTGCAGGGGTACTACATTTGCGCAGCATTCCCGAATTATTGATCTTTATGAAGACGGAAAAATAAGATGTAAAATAGTGCAATACTGCCGCAATTAACAAGGCGAGGGAAATGGTTTGGCAAGAAATTGCTGACCGATTAAATGCGTAGGTCATACTAGCCCCAGTTATTGTTATATGTTCATATTTTAATAAATGAATATTACTACTGTGGTGATATCAGCAGCAGGCTACAAACAGTCATATCGCCACAATGGCCTAGTGGTATCGACCGCTGCCACAGGATTTATTCATCATTTTTAGACGTGGTTCGAATCCCTCTTCAGACACACTTTTTACTGCATTTCGTTGTCTGAATCTAATCTAAAATCTCATCTAAAAAAGTATGTAGGCTATAAAATTATGGTGCAGGCTAATTTACAAGAACTGACACGATTACAATGGTGTTTGAAACCTTTGCATGAAATCTTCGGTTAAATGTAAAAAAAAAAGGAAAAAAAAGAATGACTTAGTCAAGTCTCGAACTCGCAACCTTTGGAACTCCAGCCGGCTGCCTTAACCACTACGCCAGCCAGACCGCTGTGATGACAGCACTGCAAGTTGAGACAATTACCTTTTTTTTTTTACACTCTTTTCTTTATTGATCTATCGATCTTTCTATCACACTTTCAAAATATCAAGTTATCTATCACACAATCAAACTATCTATCGATCGATCACACTTTCAAAATATCAAATTATCTATCTATCACACAGTCGACCTATCCATCTATCTATCTCGTGTGAAGTGGGAACTAATATTTCCTAAAAGAGGAACTGTCGTTCGGGATGTAGTTTCCGCCTGTGAGCCTTTTTTGACGCGCGTCTTACCATAGCCTGTGTTTTAGCCTGGTCGCGACCAGGCTAATTATATCTGACTCAGAAGGAGCTCAACCAAGCAGCGAATTATTTGAGCCACATTGATGGCACCGAACGCAAGCTAACATTTTCGAGGCTTAGAACTTTATCGAGGCTTAGAACTTTATCGAGCTTCGTGGAATACCCCCCAGGTCTGGGGCCGTTGGCAGTCGTCATGCTAGATGTCATCAACAGCTGACGTCATCTTATGGCAACTGACTTAACTCTAACTCACTTAGAGCAGAGGGTGAATGAAGTGACTTAACTCTAACTCACTTAGAGCAGAGGGTGAATGAAGTGACTTAACTCTAACTCACTTAGAGCAGAGGGTGAATGGAGTGACTTAACTCTAACTCACTTAGAGCAGAGGGTGAATGAAGTGACTTAACTCTAACTCACTTAGAGCAGAGGGTGAATGAAGTGACTTAACTCTAACTCACTTAGAGCAGAGGGTGAATTAAGTGACTTAACTCTAACTCACTTAGAGCAGAGGGTGAATGAACTGACTTAACTCTAACTCAATTAGAGCAGAGGGTGAATGAACTGACTTAACTCTAACTCACTTAGAGCAGAGGGTGAATGAACTGACTTAACTCAAACTCACTTAGAGCAGAGGGTGAACAACTGACTTAACTCTAACTCACTTAGAGCAGAGGGTGAACAACTGACTTAACACTTAATCAGCCGTGAGGTGTTAAACAGCACCAGTGAGTACAAAAAAAAATCTACCTTTGCACTCGATCAAATTTCAGGACCCTCCTTTCATGACTTTTCCTAGATATGTGCGTTCTACAACCCAGCATCTTTACATTTTCAAAATCGAGTTAGTATAAAGCGATTTTGCAGTATTTCTGTGTGTGTCTGTGTATTTGCCTTGGGATTCGGCTGCCATCTTTTTCTCCAAGACTGCAATTCTCTTTTATATCAGCAGAGGTAGCAAGGGGGC
>NC_137675.1:42319866-42329866 GCF_963989245.1 Nansenia antarctica | reverse complement strand
TTATTATTATACTACCTGTTCTCCGTTGTCTGCTTCTGGGTTCCGCCCTCTGGTCGTGACAGTACGATCTGGCCATGTCGAACCCAGCAGACATCGAGACAGTCCGTCAGATGGTCAACAATAATTACACCGTGTTGGAGAAACACGACTCCCTCCTACAGGAGATAGTGGGGAGGCTCCGTGACATGAGCACAACTCTGACCAGTTTCCAGGACACGGCAGTAGCCGCCGCTGCTAATGCTACACCGACCACCCCCCAGCTCCTACCCGCTCCGGTGATCCGAGAGCCCCGGGTACCCATGCCGGATCGTTACGACGGCAAACAGGGTTGCTGCCGTTCCTTCCTCCTGCAGTGTGAGCTTGTGATGGAACAACAGCCTACGTCCTTCTCCACCGACCGGGGTCGGGTTTGCCTTGTGATCGGTCTCCTCCGTGGGGCCGCTCTGGAGTGGGCGTCGGCGCTGTGGGAGAGAGGGGACACGCTCACTGCTTCCTACGCAGCTTTCTCCGGCGATATGAGGAGAATATTCTACCACCCGGTCCGGGGACAGGACGCTTCCAAGCGCCTCCTCGCCCTCCGTCAAGACACTCGGAGTGTAGCTGACTATGCGATTAGCTTCCGCACCCTGGCAGCTGAGAGTGGGTGGAACGATGCAGCCCTCGTCGCGGCGTTCACCGGTGGACTCGCTGAGACCATCAAGGACGAGCTGGTTTCACATCCCGAGTCCTCCGACCTGGATGGATTAATCTCCCTGGCCATCAGGGTGGATAATCGCATATCAGAACGGAGACGTGAACGCGGAAGTCGTCTCCCTGTTAGCGTCGCCACCCGGCGTGCTTCATCTATTCCCAACCCTATTAATTATTCTCGCCCTTTTCAGCCCTACGTCACTCCTAGAGAGGAGACGTCCTCTGTCCCCGAACCTATGCAGCTTGGTCGGATGCGCCTCAGCCAGGAGGAGCGCCGCCGGCGTTTTGAGAAGAACAGCTGCCTTTACTGTGGGGAGCCCGGTCATTACCTCTCCACCTGTCCCACTCGGCCGTTAAACCAGCAGGCTCGTCAGGAGAGGGGAGGACCCTAACGAGCCGTTCTGCCATCGCTGCCTCTCCCCCGCACCCGGACCCAGCTCAACGCCACAATCACCGTTAAAAGTGTTCCCCGCCCTCATTGACTCTGGTGCTGATGGTAATTTTATGGATGTGTCTCTGGTGGAGCAGTTAGGTCTCTCCACCAGTCCCCTAGACGTGCCCCTCGAGGCCATCGCTTTGGATGGTAGGCACCTCGCCCAGGTTACTGAGAGGACAGAGCCTGTGTGGATGTTACTGTCCGGCAATCACCAGGAGGAGGTGAGTTTCTTCATTACATGCACTCCCCAGGCTCTCATTGTTCTGGGTCACCCCTGGCTGGCCAGACATAACCCCAACATCAACTGGGCCCACGCCAGGGTAGATAGTTGGAGTCTCGAGTGTCATGCCGCCTGCCTTCGGTCCGCGGTGTCTACCTCTGCCTCCCTCCAGGCGCCCAGACCAGAGGACCCTGACCTGTCTTCTATTCCACCGGAGTATCGGGACCTCCAACAGGTGTTCTGTAAACAGCTAGCCCTTTCCCTACCCCCTCATCGGCCCTATGATTGCGCCATTGACTTACTGCCCGGAGCACCCCTTCCTAGCAGCCGCCTGTACAGCATTTCTAAACCCGAACGGGAGGCCATGGAGTGTTACATCAATGACTCCCTGGCTGCTGGCCTCATCCGTCCCTCCTCCTCACCCGTGGGCGCTGGTTTCTTTTTTATTGCTAAGAAGGACAAGACGCTGCGGCCCTGCATAGATTACAGGGGGCTTAATAACATTACCATCAAGAACTCTTACCCTTTACCCCTCATGAACTCTGCCTTCGACTCTCTCCAGGGAGCCACAGTGTTCACTAAGCTCGACCTCCGCAACGCCTACCACCTGGTTCGTATACGGGAAGGGGATGAGTGGAAGACAGGGTTCAACACTCCTTTAGGCCATTTTGAATACCTGGTTATGCCTTTTGGCCTCACTAATGCCCCTGCTGTGTTTCAGGCCTTAGTGAACGATGTCCTCAGGGACATGATAGGCCTTTTTGTCTTTGTGTACCTCGATGACATTTTGATTTTTTCTAGGGACCCAGTCACCCATGTCCAGCATGTCCATCGGGTACTACAGCGTCTCCTCGAGAACAGGCTTTTTGTCAAAAGGGAGAAGTGCGAATTCCATGTCCCATCGGTATCATTCCTGGGTTACATCGTCGCTAATGGTCAGGTGAGGATGGACCCCGCTAAGGTGAGAGCAGTCCTGGAGTGGCCCGTCCCCAGTAACCGTAAGCAGCTCCAGAGATTTTTAGGGTTTGCCAATTTTTATAGGCGGTTCATCCGCAACTATAGCCGTGTCGCGGTCCCACTCACTGCTCTCACTTCCACTTCCTGCCAGTTCCGATGGACCCCCGAGGCCGAGAAGGCCTTCCTCGACCTCAAGAACCGCTTTACCTCAGCACCCATCCTCATTCAGCCGGATCCCTCCAGGCAGTTCGTGGTGGAGGTGGATGCCTCGGACATCGGGGTGGGGGCTGTCCTCTCCCAACGCTCTACGGACGGTAAGGTCCATCCCTGCGCCTTCCTGTTCCACCGTCTCTCTCCGGCGGAGAGAAACTATGACGTGGGTAACCGTGAGCTGTTGGCCGTGAAGCTGGCGTTAGAGGAATGGAGGCATTGGCTGGAGGGCTCGGAACAACCCTTCCTCGTGTGGACAGACCACCGAAACCTGGAGTACATCCGTACGGCTAAACGGCTCAATTCCCGCCAGGCCAGATTAGGGATGGGACGATTATCGTGTTTATCGTTAATCGCGATAAAAACACCCGCGATAACTTTATCGTGGAGAATTTTAATTAGTTGAATAATCGTCATAATCGTTTTTTATTTTTTTAATTATTATTTTTAAATGACTGGACTTTTTAAATAGGCACTACATTTTATAAACACTGCTTTGTCTGTCTGTTTTTATTGTATGTATTAATGTATGTGACCTATGTGTTTTTTTTTGGGGGGGGTTAATATTTTTATTGAGTTTCACAGAGACATGTACACAACAGGACATAACAACAACAACTAGTATCCGTGGGGGAGGTTATTGTCCCATTAATAGTAGAAAACTAGTTTTGCACTTTGTTATGCAGTACATTGTCCATAAACAGAAAATGTTTAAAAACGAAACAAAAACAGTGGGGGAGGAGGCAATGTCACATATCAGAAATAAACAGAAAAGAAAATGACACAACAAATGCCATAATATATGGGGGGATCACCCCCATCGGAGACAGCATCCATGTCTTACAGTCCTAAACACAGCGGCAGCACAACACCAGCACAGTAAATAATATTGTGACCCATACATTGTAGATCTGTTACACATTAGTCTTGTGTACTTTCTTGAGTGTAATCCACCAAACCTTTCATTACAATGGCAGCCAGTCTGGTACCAATATAATCTAAGAACGGAGACCAAATCTTATAGATTGTCTTTATCTTACACTTAGACTGTCAGATATTCCATAGGAATCATATCAAAAATTACCTTGTGCCATCCAGCTATTGTAGGCGGTTTGCAGTCTATCCATTTCAGCAATATATTTTTCCTTGCACAAAAAGTGAAGATACACAGAAGTCTTTTGGAATGCATACTTTTAAGTTGTTTGTCTGGCAACCCAAACAATAGACACATGGGGTCCTTATCCAATGTAACATCTAGAATTAGATGAATTTTATCCACTATACCTTTCCAGTAATCATCTATATATCTACAAGTCCAAACACAATGAACAAAGCTCCCAACCTCGGTAATACACTTTGTACACATTTCCGATTTGTTATTATCCATTTTATGTCTAAGTTGGGGAGTAATCTGCAAACGTTGTAGTAGTCTAAATTGCGTTTCCTTCGTCCTATTACAGATTGAGATGTCGTTTGCCGATTGCCATATTAGTGACCAAGTTGCTTCATCAGTATTAATGTTCAGGTCATTATTCCAGTCTTTGGGCGTAAATGCAGGTTTGCCTTTATCATATTTTGAAAGTGCTCTATACCCAAGCCCCAGAATGCCTCTCGTCTTTCCAGCAGAGACTATCTCCTCCAGCGGAGAGGGTTGGTGACAGAGGCCAGTGTCTTTTTGGCTATTAAAAAAACTTTGTATCTGAAGGTATCTGAAAAACTCATTTCGTGGTAGGTCATATTTCTTACATAATTGGTCAAATGAAAGTAGTATTTCCGTATCATATAAATGTCCGATAGTAACCATCCCTTTGCTGTCCCACCGCTTGAAACCCCTATCCGTGGCACCAGGGGAGAAGTCTATGTTGCCCCAAACTGGCGAGAGGGAGGATGTCATAATCGTATGTTATAAATAAATAGTAATATAATTGAGATTTCTCACATGAGCCGCGCGCGAATATCCTCACAGAAATGTGTCTCGCGCGATTGTTCAGCCTGCATGGGTAACGTGACTGTCAAGTCAGCCTTGTCAGTCAGTCACTAACGTATGCTAGCCTTCTCACCATGGCTGCATCGGCCCCGTGTCCATTGCCTCACCTTTCCAGGGTTGCCCGCAGGCTTCTATGCATACCTGCAACTAGTGTTCCTTCAGAGAGAGTGTTTAGTGCCAGTGGGCACATTTTAGTGCCAGTGGGCACATACTCACACCTCTCCGAAAAAGTGAACATGTTGACATTTTTGCACTTTAACCTATCTTGAAGCTTTCAAGTCTCTAAGCCACAAGGCTAGCACTCAGTTTGATGACAGAAAAGTGTCAGTGTTCAAGTTTTGTTTGACAGTATTTTCTTCCTTTATTTATACAGTGATACCTTATAATTTATCATTACCTTATTTAAGATTTTATTAAAGATTTTGATTTGTCAAGATGTTTTTAAAATGATGTTAATGTTATTAACATGATTCAATAAAAATACAACAAAATCTAAGTTAAAGTGATTACAGTGTGTTTTATTGGCATTCTAAATTTTTTTTATTTTTTTTTATTTTTTTTAATTCTCGCGATAATATCGTGGATCGCGATTATTTTGCCCACGATAATCGTGACATGACATTTTCTAATCGTCCCACCCCTAGGCCAGATGGGCGCTGTTTTTTGGCCGTTTAAATTTTTCCCTCACTTTTAGGCCGGGATCCAGGAACGTGAAGCCCGATGCCCTGTCCCGCCTTTATGACAAGGAGAGTGAGACCAGCTCAGTGCCGGACACCATCATGCCGGCCACCTGCGTGGTCGCGGCCGTCACCTGGGAAATTGAGGAGGCGGTCAGGACCGCTCAGCGGGCTCAGCCCGACCCGGGAAACGGTCCTCCTGGTCGCCTATTCGTCGCTGACACAGTGAGATCCCGGGTGCTACTATGGGCTCACGCCTCCACCCTCACCTGCCACCCTGGGGTGACTAGGACCCTGGCGTTCCTCCGCAGGCGCTTTTGGTGGCCAACCATGCCTGAGGACACCAAGGCCTTTGTGCTGGCCTGTTCCGTGTGTGCCCGGAACAAATCTTCTAACCGGCCCAGTTCGGGCCTACTGCGTCCTCTGCCCATTCCCCGTCGCCCCTGGTCCCATGTGGCCCTGGATTTCGTTTCGGGTCTGCCCATGTCTGACGGCATGACTGTTATTTTGACTGTTGTTGACCGGTTTAGCAAATTTGCCCACTTTTTGCCCCTGCCCAAGCTTCCTTCCGCCAGGGAGACGGCGGATCTGTTGGTGAGAGAGGTGTTCCGGCCCCACGGCCTACCCACTGACGTGGTGTCTGATCAGGGACCACAGTTCACCTCGGCGGTCTGGAAGGCTTTCTGCTCCGGCCTCGGGGCATCCATCAGCCTGACCTCTGGGTTCCACCCCCAGACCAACGGTCAGGCGGAGAGGGCCAACCAGAAGCTGGAGTCCACCCTGCGCTGCTTGGTGTCAGCCAACCCTACTACCTGGGCGTCCCAATTACCGTGGGTGGAGTACGCCCACAACACCCTGGCTACCTCGGCCACAGGTATATCACCTTTTCAGTGCCTTTACGGCTATCAGCCTCCCCTGTTCCCTTCCCAGGAGGAGGAGATCCTGGTCCCGTCCGTCCAGGCTCACCTCCGCCGCTGCCATAGGACCTGGCATCGGGCCCGTGCCACCCTTCTTCGGGCGTCGGAGTGTTATCAACGACAGGCCAACCGTCGGCGTATCCCTGCTCCCAATTATGCCCCCGGGGACAAGGTATGGCTCTCCACTAAGTATTTACCACTAAGGACTGAATCCAGGAAATTGTCCCAGAGGTTCATTGGCCCCTTCACCATTGAGCGGGTGATCAACCCCATGGTCATGCACCTCAAGCTTCCCCGTACCCTCCGTGTCCATCCCTCCTTCCATGTTTCCCTCCTCAAACCGGTGTCCTCCAGTCCCCTGTCTCCTCCAGTTCCCGACCCACACCCCCCCAGGATGATTGATGACCTCCCTGCCTACACCGTCCACCGCCTCTTGGATTCTCGTCGCCGTGGCTGAGGGTTCCAGTACCTGGTGGACTGGGAGGGCTATGGCCCTGAGGAGAGGTGCTGGGTCCCTCGGCGACAGATCCTCGACCCTACGCTCGTCCAGGACTTCCACCGCCGACACCCCGGCAAGCCTGGTGGTCCGCCCAGAGGCGTCCATCGGAGGGGGGATACTGTCACAGTTCCGCCCCCAGCTCTGCCCCCAGCTCCGCCCCCGGCGCATCAGCCGTCTATCAGTGGTGCCAGGTGTGGCCGATTAAGACCGCGACCGGCGCCTACTTAAGCCCTGCTCCTGCTTCCGGTCTACGCCAGATCGTAGCCACTTAATGGTTGGTTCATGTGTTCGTTCCCTCTACTCTAGACGTTACCCGTTACCCTAGCCTAACCCTAATCTCCCTGTTCCCCGTTTAAGGATTCCCTGCCTGCCGACCTCCTGCCTGTCTGACTACCTGCCTACCTGCCTGACCTCCTGCCTGTCTGAGTACCTGCCTACCTGCCTGACCTCCTGCCTGTCTGAGTACCTGCCTACCTGCCTGACCCCCTGCCTGTCTGAGTACCTG
The DNA here is from genome assembly GCF_963989245.1 of Nansenia antarctica. Lineage (NCBI taxonomy): Eukaryota > Metazoa > Chordata > Actinopteri > Argentiniformes > Microstomatidae > Nansenia > Nansenia antarctica. The sequence continues at coordinate 42,322,768 of NC_137675.1, read as the reverse complement.
CCTACCTGCCTGACCTCCTGCCTGTCTGAGTACCTGCCTACCTGCCTGACCTCCTGCCTGTCTGAGTACCTGCCTACCTGCCTGACCCCCTGCCTGTCTGACTACCTGCCTACCTGCCTGACCCCCTGCCTGTCTGAGTACCTGCCTACCTGCCTGACCTCCTGCCTGTCTGACTACCTGCCTACCTGCCTGACCGCCTGCCTGTTCTGACTACCTGCCTACCTGCCAGACCCCCTACCTGCTCTACCTACCTCCAGCCTGATTCCCCTAAACACCCCAACCCTATAATAAATCACTGTTATTTTTATACTACCTGTTCTCCGTTGTCTGCTTCTGGGTTCCGCCCTCTGGTCGTGACAAGGAATCAGTACACCAGGGTCTGATTAGTACTTCTGCCAAAGTAGATGGTAGTAATGTAAACCAGTGCAACTTTGTACCTGTTTTAGTACAGGTATGTTTAGGCGGAAAACCAAATTGTGCCATTTGGACACATCAGTGTCACCATCAGTGTATCAGACTTTCTCATGTATCAAGACTGTAAAATGTATTATATTTCATTGACATATCACTATAGGGATGAATTGAATCGAAATCCGACAGTTTTGACTCCATTTCCCAGAAGCAGGGCCTTCCTCCGTGCTTGGCTGCGCGTGCGTATGGCGCAGCCGCCTCTTTTTCACACCAGGTCAGATTACGCAGAGAATTTTCTCCCGGAACCATTGTTCAGAATGTCATGATTGACACCTCATTTGAAGCGTTAGAGCCAATAGAATCGAGCAGAGGCGGAAAAAATGACTTTCGAGGACCAATGATATGGAAATTCGGCGGTTGAAACCAAGCATGCTCGGTTTTGCTATGTGACGTATCTGTAAACAAGAGCGTGTGACTCGCAGTGTATTTTCCGGCCGAGAAAAAAAGAAATGCGACCGCGTGGCAGAGTAGGCGTAGCAGCAATGAGTCGTTTGGGACATCGATGAACATTATTGATAAAGGTAAGCTCTTTATATCTGTTATATTGTTATATATGTGTTATAAACGGGGGTCTTGATCCACCAGTGTGCCCGTTCGGAAGAACAGGTTGCTAATGGTATTCACTACACACACACACACACACACACACACACACATTCACACACACACACACACACACTCTCTAGCCCGCAAGTGAGGCACTGTGCTTTCGTTACTGTGTGCTTATAGAACAGCATGCATGTAGACACACATCCACTCATACAAGCACAAACACACGCACACACAGAGACACACGCGCACACACACACACACACACACACTCTTAACCCCGCATGTGAGGCAGTGTGTTTTGGTTACTGTGTGTGTATGTTTCTCATCCTCTCTAATTCAGAGCAGATCTACCAAAGAGAACTGTAACTGACCCATAGCCCTGGTATCTAAAGCACGCACACACACACACACACACACACACACACACACAGATGTCCTCCTACCTTTGTCTCTCTTCAGGGCCTGGCGCTGCAGGGGCACGGGTGGCGTTCCCCCCCCCTCCTGGCACACCAAAGGACCCTCCCCCTTCACCCCGTTACTCAGGGAGGGGAGGAGGAGGGGGGGGGGCTGGGTCAGGGTGGTGGTGGTGGTGGGGAGGGGGTCCGGGCGGGAGAAGGAGGCGATCCTCTGGAGAATGGAGCCCACGCTCTCCCTGGCTTCCGCGGGGTCCTCCACGGAAGGCAGGGGGGCCCTGGGGCGGAGGGAGGGAGAGGGGAGGAGGAGGGGGGGAGGAGGAGGAGAGGCACTGCCGGGGGTATGAGGAGGAGGAGGAGACGCCCTCTGGACCACCTGCGGACGGGAGAGCAACTGGTCCAACTGGGGGCTCTGGGCCGGGGAGAGGGGCACGGGAGACCCGGGGCTCACCTTGGGCACGGGCATGGAGCCTGGGGGAGGAGGGGAGGAGGAGGAGGAGGCCAGGAGGGGAGGGGAGGGCTTGTCTCCGGCCTGGTGGTGGTGGTGGTTGTTGTTGTTGTTGTTGTGGTGGTGGGGGGGGAGGTGGGGGAGGAGGGTGTCCAGGCTGTCCAGGCTGCTGAGGGAGGCCGAGGGGCTGCCAGAGGAGGGGGGGTGGTGCGTGGGGGGAGGCGCGGCCCTGGGGGGGGGCTTGGGGGGCCCAGCAGCGGGCTGGTGGGGCTTGTGGTTGGCCCCCCCGCCCACCAGGAGGTCCAGGTCCAGGGGGAACTTGTTGAGACGCGGGGGGGGGGAGGTCTCCTTGGGCTTGTTGTTGTTGGGCGGCGGCGGGGGGGAGCTCTGGAAGGCACTCTGGTAAGAGGAGGAGCCCTCTTTCCCCGAGGGACCGGCGGCGTTCCAGCCCCCTCCCCCTCCCCCTGCCCCTGCCCCAGCGTTGGCATTTCCGTACCTCATCCCTGGGAACATCCCGACCATCCCGGCACTACCGCCACTGCCGCCGCTTCTCCGCAGCCCCGTCCCTCCTCCGCCGCTCCCTTCCCCGATCTGGAGGTCCAGGCTGGGCATGGACCCGTGGCTCGCCACCCCCCCCGCGCGGCTCCGCGCCTCCGGCTCCAGCTCAGAGTGGAACACGCTGCCGTAAGAGGAGAACTTCTTCAGGGCCTGCTGCTGCTGCTGCTGCTGGGGCCTGTAGTCCCCCTGGTGGTGGGGGGGGCTGGGGTAGTAGAGGCCTCCACCCTTGGCTGGAAGCGCCACCCCTCCTCCTCCTCCTCCTCCTGTTCCCTGGATGGAGTACTCCAGGCTGGATGAGGAGCTGTGGAGGCTGTCGTTGTCGCTGCCGGGGCCCGACAGAAGGGAGGAGGAAAAGCCGTTGTTGGGGTTGAACTTGTTCTGGAAGGAGGAGGCCCGGGCGATGCCTCCTCCTCCTCCTCCTCCGCCACCTCCTCCTCCTCCGTTCCCGGTCCCTCCGTTG
>NC_137675.1:42311075-42319666 GCF_963989245.1 Nansenia antarctica | reverse complement strand
GCGGTTGAAGGAGAGGCTGGAGACCATGCGGGACTTCAGCACGGGGCTGTGGGCGGGGCTGGTGCCGGAGCCTGACAGGCTAATGCGGGAGCGGTAGGCGGGGGAGGAGCCGTGGTGGTTGTGGTGGTGGTGGAGAAGGTGGTGGTTGGAGGAGGGGGAGGAGGCGTTGGTTTTGTTGAGGAGCAGGGAGGCAGGGGAGAGGGGGGAGGGGACGGGGGAGGCGGGGAGCTCATCCACGTCGTCGATGTCGAAGGATCGCTTCAGTGCTGTACGGGGGGAGAGAGAGACGGACATGGTGAATCGTGAGGTTAAGCAGTGGATGCATCCGATGGAGACCAATATATGACCAAAGTATGCCTTTTATCAACCATGTACATAATGCATGGCAATGACTTCCTTATTGTACCTCATTTCTGAGTGGTTACGGTGGTCAGTTCTGAGTGGTTACGGTGGCCAGTTCTGAGTGGTTACGGTGGTCAGTTCTGAGTGGTTACGGTGGTCAGTTCTGAGTGGTTACGGTGGTCAGTTAAATTTTCACTTATAGACCGTATTTGCATATCAAATATCAACAATATCAACGTTTGCATTGAATTTGCTTCCATGACTCATTCTGGGCTAATCGTTGCTCTTAAGGTACAGATCAAGGATCAGCTGTCACATCCCCCAGTCATAACCATAAACACAAGGGACCTGAACACCAAACGGATTCAAAGATCTGTGTTTAGATCAGTGACCTGAGTCCTCTACTCCTTCTAATCCTAGAAAGAAGGTTCAACCCCAAACCCCAAAGAGTTTCACTGTCCCCGTGGAAGAACCCTTTAAAAAACCCTTTCGTGTTCCACGTACAGAACCCTAGTAAAAAACTACAGTATTTCCACAGAGTTCTACAACACAGAGCCCAAAAAGACTCCTTCAAAGAGTTCTCCCACAGAAACAGCCAAGAACTCCAGGTCCAATCTTTTTAGTTTTCTCTCGGATTCTAGGAAGTAAGAGTTACTTAGAGGTGCTAACCTTAACCCCTGGCATAATGCACCGCATTTACTTCTGTCAAGAAGGACTCTTAGTTGTCAAACGAGTGCATTATATCATGTGGAATAGGGTGTGATTTGGGATGCAGCCAACCAGTGATAAATCAAGCGTTAGTAGTCCTTTCCAGATCCTAAGCACTTTATGGAGGCCCTAAATGGCCCGTGGAGAGAGAGGAAACAGGCCCGGGCTGGGCTGCAGTGCGAAGGGCTCTCTACAGTCAGACGGAGCATTGTTAGACCACCGGACGTAATTACAGAGCTGGCTTGTTTGATCTCATCTCCCTTTGAGGCCGGCATGACATCACCACGTAAGGATAGGCTCTCATTCCTGCTGCCAGGTTAGGTCTTGTGTGCTGTGGTGACGGTGTGTGTGTGCGGTGTGTGTGTGTGTGTGTGTGTGTGTGTGTGTGTGTGTGTGTCATTGTCCAGATGTGCCTGAGATAAGTTATGGTGACTGGTGACTTGGAGAATCTATGATGGTGTGTGTGTGTGGTGTGTATGTGTGTGTGTGTGTGTGTGTGTGTGTGTGTGTGTGTGCACGTGTATGTGTGTGTGTGTATGTGTGTGTGCGTGTGTCCGTGTGTGTGTGTGTGTGTGTGTGTGTGTGTGTGTGTGAGTGTATGCATTTGTGCGTGCGCTTGTGTCTTAAAGAAACAAAGAGTAAGAGACAGAGAGATGCAAATGTTCAATGTCAAATCTAGGCCTCAATGTCCGTATGTGAGTGTGTGTGGTCCTCCTGTCTCTCCTTACAGCATTGAAAAGCTCGTGGAATTTCTCAAGAGCTTTTTCGGAGCATTCACAGTAGCTAAATGACAGTACAAGCCTTACTCTTCAAACAGCACAGGCCATTACTCACACACCGGTAACTGATGTGTGAACGTGGACCTGTTCCAAACAAAGCAGTCAGGAATGACCAGAATCTCCACAGTAGAATGTTACACTGGACGTCTGAACACGCGACTGGAACGGCCAACGAAAACAGCAGGGCTGCACATCCGGGAACATCTTCAATGTTTTCATTTTCATTTGATGGTGTAAGTGGTTTGATGGTGTAAGTGGTTCTGATGGTGTAAGTGGTTCTGATGGTGTAAGTGGTTCTGAGGGTGTAAGTGGTTCTGAGGGTGTAAGTGGTTCTGAGGGTGTGAGTGGTTCTGATGGTGTAAGTGGTTCTGATGGTGTAAGTGGTTCTGATGGTGTGAGTGGTTCTGATGGTGTAAGTGTTTCTGATGGTGTAAGTGGTTCTGATGGTGTGAGTGGTTCTGATGGTGTAAGTGGTTCTGATGGTGTGAGTGGTTCTGATGGTGTAAGTGGTTCTGATGGTGTAAGTGGTTCTGATGGTGTAAGTGGTTCTGATGGTGTGAGTGGTTCTGATGGTGTAAGTGGTTCTGATGGTGTAAGTGGTTCTGATGGTGTAAGTGGTTCTGATGGTGTAAGTGGTTCTGATGGTGTGAGTGGTTCTGATGGTGTGAGTGGTTCTGATGGTGTAAGTGGTTCTGATGGTGTAAGTGGTTCTGATGGTGTAAGTGGTTCTGATGGTGTGAGTGGTTCTGATGGTGTAAGTGGTTCTGATGGTGTAAGTGGTTCTGATGGTGTGAGTGGTTCTGAGGGTGTGAGTGGTTCTGAGGGTGTAAGTGGTTCTGATGGTGTAAGTGGTTCTGAGGGTGTGAGTGGTTCTGATGGTGTAAGTGGTTCTGATGGTGTAAGTGGTTCTGATGGTGTAAGTGGTTCTGATGGTGTAAGTGGTTCTGATGGTGTAAGTGGTTCTGATGGTGTAAGTGGTTCTGAGGGTGTGAGTGGTTCTGATGGTGTAAGTGGTTCTGATGGTGTAAGTGGTTCTGAGGGTGTGAGTGGTTCTGAGGGTGTGAGTGGTTCTGAGGGTGCGAGTGGTTCTGAGGGTGTGAGTGGTTCTGAGGGTGTGAGTGGTTCTGAGGGTGTGAGTGGTTCTGAGTGGGAGCCACAGAGAAAGGAGGTGTCTCTACTCCACACCACTGCAACACAGGACAGAAAGAACCAGCTCCCCAAAAAGAGAAATCCAAGAAAAAGGGTGAAAAAACACACCCTGATCCCAATGAAGTGTGAAAGGTTTTCTTTAATCTCTCTCTCTCTCCCCCCCCCCCCCCTCTCTCTCTCCCTCTCTCTTTCTCTCTCTCTCCCTCTCTCTCTCTCCCTCTCTCCCTCTCTCTCCCACTCTCTCTCTCTCTCTCTCTCTCTCTCCCACTCTCTCTCTCTTTCTCTCTCCCTCTCTCTGTCTCCCTCTCTCTACCACTCTCTCTCTCTTTCTCTCTTTCTCTCTCTTGGCTTGCACAATCTCTGCCTGACCTTTGCTTTTTGTGTGGGAGCAGTGTCCCTTCCTCTGTCCAACACACACACACACACACACACACACACACACACACACACACACACAGACACACACAGCGTCCCTTCCTCCTGCAGACACAAAGGGTGGATTGAAGGGCCGAGGCCTGGAGTCAGAGCCCAGAGGGCTTATGTTACAGCAGACCTCAACACGACCCAGAATTCCTTTCACCCAGTAACAATAGAAAGGGGGGGGGGGGGGGGGGGGAGTGACAGGGTGGGTGGGGGGGGGTGGGCTTGTCAGGTGAACCCCGCCCAATACAGGAAATGCAGGGGTAGATGGCTGGCATGACAGCCCCAACATGTGACACTGAAGGTCAAAGTTGCATGTATAGAAACAGGTCTAAGATCAGATATGAATACCGCCTTCATAACCTGAACCGTACAGGAAATGAATCAAGATCTGACTCTGCGTCAGGCGGAGACAGGTGGATGGGGTATGGTCGGGGCACAGGTAGGGAGAGGTTGAACAGGTATAATTGATGAGAGATGGTTCACTCGCGTGTCCTGAGGTGGTCCAGCGGTCTAGCGCGGTGGTCTACAGTGCACACATATTAGAATCTGCCTCATGCCCTGCTGACATACCTTACTTTCCTGTCTATCTTCACTATCTCTATTGAAACATATGATTTGGACTGTCCAACTAAAAAATAATTTAAAAAAACTTTTTCAAAGCGGCTGTGACACAGGAGGTAGAGCTGCCATTTAATGATCACAAGGTTGGCAGATCGGCGGTTCGAGCCACTCCAAGTGTCCTTGGGGCAAGACACTGAACCCCAAATTTCTCCCAGTGAGCGGGCCGGCGCCTTGCATGGTAGCTTGCCGCCATTGGTGTGTGAATGTGTGGGTGAATGAGAGGCCGTTGTAAAGTGCTTTGGATAAAGGCGCTATATAAGTGCAGTCCATTTACCATTTAAAAATGTAAGTGTGTGCTCTAGGCAGGTGTGGAGGTAGAGCTGCAGGGGTCAACAGGCTGTAGGGTGGGTGTGTGGGTGTAGGGTGGGTGGGTGTAGGGAGGGTGGGTGTAGGGAGGGTGGTACGTCTCCCTGGGCTCCAGTGACTTGCTGCTGTCTTTCTGTAAACAACGCTGCTATCAGAGCACACGGCACAATCCTCCCATCACCTACAGACACTTGTGATCTTATCACCTTAACAACGCTTGCCTCTGGGGCTGTGTGTGTGTGTGTGTGCGTGTGTGTGTGTTTTTTTTTGTGTGTGAGAGTGAGTTTGTGTGTGTGTGTGTGTGTGTGGAGGGCGGTGGGGGGGGTGGGGGGTGCAGGCAGAATGAATCACAAGCCAGCACATGAGCTGGGTTGGGAATTAATTTGTGCAAAAATGCGAAGTAAAACATTTAAAGTAGACTGGTGAATGGAATTCTTTCCGATGGAATGCCTAGTGCCATCATGGAGCTGTGAGACTGAGAGACTGTCAGAATGAGGCCCGAAGCAATCACATTTCACAGACATTTCTTATCCTACACACACACACACACACAGACACACACACACACATACCTACACACAAGCACACACACACACACACACACACACACACACACACATACCTACACACAAACAAACACACACACACACATACACACACACACACACACAGAGAGGCACACACTCACACACACACACACACACACACACACACACACATACACACACAGGCTCTCCTTTTACTGTAAGAAAACTACAGAGTCTCTGTCTCTAGGTCTCTATCAGTGGGGACACACACACACACACACACACACAAACACAGAAACGCACACAGACACAGCTGGAAGAGTGTAGTTGCTAATCCAATCCCAGCTGCGTGACTGTACACACACACTCAGAAAACGGACAGAGATAAAAATATATATATATAAAGAAATAAAATCTAGGCAGTACACACACTCACAAATAGACATCAGTTCACACAAACACACACACATGCATATACACAGTACACACACACACTCTCTCTCACACACACACACACACAAACACACGCACACATGCACACACACGCACATACACACACACACACACACACAGACACAAGACAAGCTAGGCAGCGTGTTTAACATGATAACATGGGCTAAGGTGGATAGCAAAGATTTACACATGGAGGAGGAACTTCCATCTCCAGATTTGTGGTTTTCACTTTTCACAAAAAGGTCACACAGCGTCCCAATACTAATTTGTGGCCAATATCATGTTGTGTAAACACAAATGAAGAAACAAGCAGAGGCCAGGCTGAGAGCAGCTACACTCGGCTACACTAGGTTCGGCTGCAGATAATATAATGTACAGTATGTGACACGTTCTAGTGTTCTGGTCCTCATATGTGACACGTTCTAGTGTTCTGGTCCTCATATGTGACACCTTCTAATGTTTTGGTCCTCATGTCGGCAACGGATCAAAATGTTTTTTCTTTTGAAACACGGAACTACGTTTCAACGTTGTTGAGAATCACAACACAAACTCGCTAGTCAAGCCAAAATACTGCAACTCAATGGATCCGGTGAGTAATCCCCACTGCTACCTAGTTAACTATAAAGTACTTTACATCGTTAGCAGGCTCACAAAACAAGCAGTGTTCGTCGACTAGCGAGTGTGTCGTTGATTTTCAACAACGCGGAAATGTATTCAAATGTTTTCGAAAGAAAAGTCTGATCATTCATACATATCCATACTCAATTAGCAGAGAGGAAGCGTCTCGTACCACAAGCTAATGCTCATCCTAGTCACCAGTAGGAAGGTAGATGGGTAGCTAGCTAGGCTAGGAGTTATTTTATAAATATGTCTTGTATTGTTTATTCCATTGGTTTACAATGGGTGTTACAGCAGTGAGATGGCCCCAGTCCAACGATTCTGAACAATGATCATCCCTGCACAGATCCCTCATCCTTGACACCCAGTCTAGGAAAAATAAACAATTTTGTGACATGGCTTTCCTTGTAAGTGGTTTTGGCTAATTATTCAAAGTGAATAACATGGGCTAAATTGAATAGCACAGGGAAAAAAGAGGTCCTTAGTATCCCCAGAAAGTCTTCAGGACTGGGGCTCCTAGGAGAGTAGGTTAGGCCAGGCTAGGTAGCTAACTGGATGGATAATGAGCTAAACTGGGTTAAACTGAATAGCACAGAAGTATATATTGCCGATATGGTTATATGTGAGGTTCTCAGAAAGTAGCAAGAGGCCAGGCTGCAGGCTTTAGGACAGGGAGGCCCAGGGAGGAGAGGGGGGGGAGGGGAGGGGGAGGAGGGGAGGCAAAGCAGGGCCAGGCTAGCCTACGAGTGTGAACCTGCCTTCCCCCAATGTAGAGATAAGGAGGGGCTGGTATCAGGTAATTGCTGGCACCCTGTCAAACACTGGGAAATAATTATGGTGGCAGTGGAGCGCTCCGTCTCCGCTGCTGTGTGTGTGTGTGTGTGTGTGTGTGTGTGTGTGTGTGTGTGTGTGTGTGTGTGTGTGTTATCCGGCTCCGCTCCCTCTAGTTCTCACAGTTCTGTCGACCCTAATCCTCTCCTCTTACACAATGCCTGCTGGATCTGATAAAAACAGGAGACGCTAAGAAAAGTCACACACACACACACACACACACACACACACACACACACACAGGACAAACATAGACCACAGGGGTATTTACTAAATGGTAATGAATTTTCTAGGAACGTGTGTATGCTGATAGGGTGGTACCTATAGTTGTGTGTGTGTGTGTGTGTGTGTGTGTGTGTGTGTGTGTGTGTGTGTGTGTGTGTGTGTGTGTGTGTGTGTGTGGCCAGAAAAGACGGCCAAATGATTTTGAGTCGGTTGAGTGTGTATTTCTCTGTGATACAAGGTAAATGAGTGTGTGTGTGGGGCCAAAGGGTATTTATGCGTGTGCATGAGCATGTGCATGTACTTGTCTGAGAGTGAGAATCTATAGAAGTAGTGAGGTACTTCTTTATCCTTTCCGGCTTTTTTCTGATCAATTTGTTGCAAACGAGATGTGCATGTGTGTGTGTGTGTGTGTGTCTCTCTCTCTCCAGTGATGATAACTGTCTTCCTGTTGACATCCTGCTCGTTAGAGGTCAGAATCTTATCCCCTAATTATTTTTAATTTCCTCTAAAAATGGACACTGTATCAAAACGCAGCGACTGGCGTTTCCTCAGGGATTATTGACTGAAGTAGGGTGGTGAGTCTCCCCCTCCCGTACCCCCACCCCCACCCCACACCCCTGCCACCCCCACCCCTACACCCCTGCCACCCCCACCCCAGTAGTACTAGTAGTATATATGTAATTATATTATATTATTATTATTATATATTATATTATATGTAAATGGAGGTAGTGATAGTAGTATATATGTAAATGGAGGTAGTGATAGTAGTATATATGTAAATGGAGGTAGTGATAGTAGTATATATATAAATGGAGGTAGTGATAGTAGTATATATGTAAATGGAGGTAGTGATAGTAGTATATATGTAAATAAAGGTAGTGATAGTAGTATATATGTAAATGGGGGTAGTGATAGTAGTATATGTGTGGTGGCCTGGGAAAACCTGTCGGATGTCGCTGGCGTTCGTTTGTGGCAAAGAGCAAAAATAGACGGAAATCGCGATTTTCGATTTTGATATTATGTGGTATTCTAGTACTTTGAACTCCATACTACATTATGGTGAATAAACATTTTAAGAAAACAAAAGAGAAAGTACTTGTTTTATACCGACGAGGCGAGCAGACTAACACCGCATCACAAGCAGTACCTTTCACTTTTTTTGACATGATACATTAAAATGCTCATAACTTTTTAAAATAAAGGGCTATCTCAGTCATTCAACCAGTTATGAATAGCTGAGAACTTCTAATTTATGGAAATATAAAAAAATGAAAATGTCAAAATGCCACCATGTGAAGGGTTTTCCCAGGCCACCACACATATATGTAAATGGAGGTAGTGATAGTAGGACTAGTAGTATATATATGTAGCTCCTTACAGGATGTAGGCACCCCGTCTCGGGGAAAAAACACGGCATTCTGGGAGCAGCGCCGGGAGGCCAGGATAACCCAGTGCGACAGAGGCGTCGGGGGTGGTCGGGATAGAATTCTCACCGAGGGAAATAACATTCCCTCTTGGGATGGAATTCCTGCTGAGTGGAAGCAGATACCGACCGTTTGGCTCAGTTGAGTTTGTGACATGTAAAGTAAAGGCTCTCCAGTGTGTG
>NC_137675.1:42188575-42306075 GCF_963989245.1 Nansenia antarctica | reverse complement strand
GCTTGTATGTGTGTATGTGTGGGGCTTGTGTGTGTGTGTATGTGTGGGGTATGTGTGGGGGAGGTTCAAACATGTGCTTCTGTGTATGTGCCTGCATGCGCGTGTGCGTGCGCGTACATGCATGTGCGATGTGCGTTAGTATGTGCATGCATGCAAGTGTGTGTGTCCTGATCAGCAGCCTAGTGACCAGGTCAGTAAGTCATGGGACCCCCCCCCTCTCTCTCTCTCTCTGATCCATCAGGGGTCTGTACCAGGATGTGACAAGCATCGACGAGGACCGCCCTTAACCCTTTGACCTCTCCTTTAATCCCCCCTCTCAACCTTCACTTGAGGTCCGTGTCGCTCCCTGTAATCCCAGGTCTGAGATCAGCCGTGACCCACGGACGCTGCCTTACCATCACCATCACACTGAACGGAGGTGCAGCTGAGAACAGAACGCATCGGAGGAATGTCTCCGAGATTCATAACAAAGTTGGATTGAAAGTCAACCGATTCACTCGAACGACGGCGGTCTCTTCCTGGTTGGACCGAAAAACCAAACTTTCTGTTGTCCTGGAAAAAAAGACACTTTGGTTGACAACTTCACATTCTCCAAACACAAGAGTCTGTTCATGCCCAGGACATAGGGAGGGGAGGAACAGGACACTAGGGAGGACAAGGACACTAGGGAGGGGAGGAACAGGACACTAGGGAGGACAAGGCCACTAGGGAGGGGGGGACAAGGCCACTAGGGAGGGGGGGACAAGGACACTAGAGAGGACAAGGCCACTAGAGAGGACAAGGACACTAGAGAGGACAAGGCCACTAGAGAGGACAAGGACACTAGAGAGGACAAGGACAATAGGGAGGACAAGGACACTAGAGAGGACAAGGACACTAGAGAGGACAAGGACACTAGAGAGGACAAGGACACTAGAGAGGACAAGGACACTAGAGTGGACAAGGACACTAGAGTGGACAAGGACACTAGAGAGGACAAGGCCACTAGGGAGGACAAGGACACTAGGGAGGGGAGGACAGGGCTAGTATGGATGTCACACTCCCTGGGGCCGCCATCATCATATAGAGCTTTACAATGGTGGTCCTGCACCAACAAGACGTGAGTACACACACACACACACACACACACTGAACATAACCCAATTTGTCTCTCATCGCATTGCACTCCAAAAAGACATTGACGCAGAAGAGCTTGCACACGTGTGCTGACACACACACACACACACACACACACACACACACACACTCTGACAACACACACCGTGCCACACTGGTCCCTTGTTCGGCGGTGACCCTGCCTCGCCTCGGGGTAAGGTGAGACACATAAAGCCCCCGTTGTGGCGATGCCCTGAATCACATGTCCCAATCAGCCGGCAGAGAGAAATCCCCATTGACATAGGAACTAGGAACTAATTGACGTGGCCAGTGGCAGCAGCAGGGACACTGATCCTTTCAGCACCCCCCCAGATGCTCCAACAGGCCACAGTCACAGCATGTGTGTGGGTGTTTTCGGGACGACAATCGCTCCCCTGTGACCAAATTGAATTGGAAGCTGCTGCCACTTCTGATCCTGCCAATACTCCTTTTAGAGAGAGCCCTCAGCACTGAGAAGGCCCCACCAACCCCACCACCGCCGTGTTTGTGTGTTCCCCCCCGTTTTAGAAAACAGATCGTTCTTTTGGAGAAACACTGAGAAACAGCCCCCCCCCCCCACAGACACACACCGACAACAAGTGAAGGAAGGGGAGTGAACATCTGTTAGAGCAGAGGGGGGGGGGGGGGAACAAGAGGATAATTTGGCCTCCGGAGATAAAGTGGTGGAAGGCATCAAAGAGGTACCAGAAGACAGATGTGGTCTTGTGATGTTGTTGGAACTCCAGGGGGTACCCCTAGCCCGTGCCCTAGCCCTAGCCCTAGCCCATGCCTGTGCCCTAGACCTAGCCTAAGTTAACGTTCCTAATGAGCAAAAGCACATCAGGGTTAGCATGGGGCTAGGCGAACCCGCTCTGGAAATGAAGGAAGACAAGCACAAGCAACAGAAGGGAATGTCTGGAAAAAAAACAGGAACGTTTGAAATAAAACAAGTAGAAAATAGCATTGTGACTGGTCGCTGCTCCGAAACACGAGCCATATAATTGTGCAGAAAAGAGATGTTGATTGGTCGGTGTACACCAGACGAGGAGAATTAGATGGTGCTTTCTACTTTGACGCTACCACGGTCGTAAACTGTTCGGCCTGTCAAGTCGAAAATAAGAGGAGAATTTGCCACCCGTGACAAGAGCTTTGAGGCGACACACACAACACTTCCCGCAAGCACACAAATGGAACCATGGCGGGGCGTTGCTTGCCGGAGGCTAGGCTAATTTGTTTCGTGCCACAGATCGACCAACACCTGTCTAAACAGAGGGATGCGGAAAGAGAAAATGGAGAGAGAAGACGAGTATTGTTCTACTGTGCCCGCGGGGTCCCCCGGACATGACAGATCACTGGAGGGGAGGGCTTCTCTCTCTGTCTCTCTCTCTCTCCCTCCCTCTCCTTCTCTCTTTCCCTCTCTCTCTCTCTCTCCCTCTCCTTCTCTCTTTCCCTCTCTCTCTCTCCCTCTCTCTCTCCCTCTCTCTCCCTCTCTCTGTCCCCCTGTCTCTCTCTCTCTCTCCCTCTCCTCCTATGTTTTTTCTTTATCACTCTTGATCTGCAGCTCTCTCACTCTCCCTCTCTCCCTCTCTCTCTCCCTCTCCCCCTATATGTTGTTTTTCTTTATCACTCTTGATCTGCAGCTCTCTCTCTCTCTCTCTCTATCCACATCTCTGTCTCCCCCTGCCTACAACAGATCTCCACGTACTGGTTTATCTTTCTGTTATCTCCTTTGCTTGTCTCTCTTATCTTTCTCTCTACAGTGTGTGTCTCTCTCTCACCCTGTCCCTGAAGGCATCTCTCTTTCCCTCCCTCCCGCCCTTTCAAGAAACAGGGAAAAAAAGACTATCTGTGTATTAGGTGGAAAGCTAGGAAGAATTATACATTACTTAGAGTAGTTCAAGATGACTTTGAAGAGGTCGTAGAGAGATTGCGGCTCCAAGGAAGACAGTCCATTTTTTTCTGACATTAAGCAAATCACCTTGCTTAGCCAGCTGGCTGTTTTCACCGTTTAGCTAATGAATTTGTCAACTCCATTTTAGCTCAACTTTAATACAAGACGGTGAGTTTAGAGTTGCTACTGTGAGGAGATAGCCAACTCGAACTGAAAGCTCTGTTCACATTATGATTTCACTTTTAAAACTAAGTGAAATCGGAGAAAACATGTTGTTCTAGTGAAATCTGTATAAAACACACACACACAAAAACGCAGTGTCATCATTGTATGTGGACAGCTGTCCCGTTTTGTAATGTCGTGTAAGAGTGAGCCTCTTACACGACATTACAAAACGGGACAGCTGTCCACATACAATGATCACAGTAAACCTTCAGAGCTTCTTATGTGGAGACAGGGGTTGTAGATGGTCATACAGCCATTATAGAAAGATATGGCAATTCAGCAAGCACAAGTCCATGTCAGGTTGTACAGAATGTAAAGGTAGCACCATTAAAGAGGGCATATGCACATACCTGAAGCATATAGAGGGCGGGAGTCATAACAATGTTATTGGGGCTACTGTATGTCGAGTCATACAAAAATGATAGGGGCTATGTAGAGTCATACACAAGTTCTAGAGGGTATGCATTCATACAACAGTTCCACAGCGCTGTGAGGAAAAGAGGGTGGCTCATTGAAGGAGCAATCTTGTTTATGAGCTGGCTAAGCTAATTACACATGAGGACTATGGAATGCAGGGATACAACTACTGTCTCCCTCACTAAACAACTGAGTGAATGTTATCTCTGCTCAACGTCTCTCCATTGAGGGTTCAAATTATGCTCCCGAATGGTTGAATTTCAGAATTCAGCTGAGCTTCTGACAGTATGAGGGGGAAAGCAGAAATGCTTTTTGAACCACCAGGACAATTGCAGCCATTGCAACTCCTCATCAGGAGTTGAACACCGAAATGTCTCAGCCATCAAGTTTGATTTGAACCTTTTACTGTGGCGAATTCTACCAACTGGTGGAGGCTGTTTCTCTCTCTTCCTCCACAGATGACTCACATGGGCGTAATAGATATCTTCAATGCTGTTTTTTTGTGCTCGAATTTGACAAGCAGTAGAACTCTAGCTATGCCTAGTCTATGCGTTGAGTGCAAGCGTTGCTACAGCGCCGCCGAAATGATGAAAGCAAAGAACTGCAGCGTTCTAACGTTTCATACACATTCCAAATATTGCAGAACATGAGTACGGAGAGGTAGCCTACTAATTATTTAATACTGCCTGTCTGCCTCGTACAGCGACATAAATGCAGGGGCTGTGCGTCCACATTCTCCCCCCCCCCCTCTCGCTCTCTCTCTTTCTCTCCCAAACTCTCTCTATCTCCCCCTCTCTCTCACTCACTCAATCCCTCACTCTCTCTCTATCTCCCCCTCTCTCTCCCTCCCCCTCTCTCTCTCTCCCCCCCTCTCTCTCTCTCACTCAATCCCTCACCCTCTCTCCCTCTCCCCCCCACGCTCTCTCTCTCTCTCCCATCCCTCTCTCTCTCTCTCTCTCTCTCTCTCTCTCTCTCTCTCTCTCTCTCTCTCTCTCTCTCTCTCTCACTCACTCCCTCAACATGGGGAAGTATAGTATGTGACTGTCTGCGTAATTCATGTCATTGAAGACTTTCTTCTTTCTCCAATATATTTGAGCGTGTGCCGGTTTATATAACTGCTATAGTATACCTGCTAATGTACCGTCGGATTACGGTCACCATATACAATTCTAGTTGAGATGTGTTTATTGTTGTTTAATTTATCCGAAAATAGGACATATTTCATGCTTTGACGGTATCCAAAGCACGTTGCCCAAAAGGATGAAAAAAAAAGTCAGAAGCTGCCTTTGAACTAGCGGTTATTATTCACTACACACGCTGATCGTTTCCCCTGGTCTACATTTGGAAAAGTTTCAATTGTAAAGTTTGGAAAGTTTCAATAGTATGATTACGTACCCTCGAAATCTGATAAAATCCCCTCAAGATGGTCATTCACCGAAATATCCGACATCCTTGCTCTGTCTCGGTCCGTCCAAAATCAGTCTTTCGATAAGGATAAGAACACGGTTTTAATAAAACCCACAATCTATTCCTTTCCTAAAAACCCTCTTGTATAACACATAAATCTGCACCGTCTCGGGGCGAAAACCAAAAATGTTGGTCTTTAACAGTTTCAGGTGCAACCAAAAAGTTGCGTTTTTCACAGTCCTCGCCTCACATCCGAGTGCGCACTGCAGAAGCGTCTGCCTCGCCGTGTGTGTGCCAGAGTCAGGCTCTCTCCTCCCCTCGGAGCCCTGCCCCCCTGCCTTGCCTGGGAGAGATGGGGGGAGGAAGAGATGGGAGAGCACTCCACGCTTTACCTTGCCCACAGGCAACACCTGGAACCGCAGTCACAGTCACATTTCGTTTTCCCTTTGCTTTCTCTCCCCTCCCCGGCTTTACCTACCCCCCCGGGAGAGAGAGAACATGATATGTAGTCGAATGGTGTCCCCTGTCTATCCATTCAGAAATTGTCGTTAATGCTGAAAATATAGAATCTTCATAAAAAAGCTTTCTCCATCTCAATGCACTCCTGTCCGTCATTAGGATGGCGCATGGTGTGGAAACGTATGGACGGAGAAGGAAGACGATGAAAGGGAACCAGAATTAGTTCCATTCCTTCATTTGCGTGGGTTATTATTGTTATTATTGTAGTTATTATACTGTCTTGTTACTGTCTATGCTGCTGCTATACTCTATGAAAAGAGCAGTCAGTCTGTCAGTCCTCTTACGGAATATAAATTAATATACGAATGAACTAAATATATTGTTTGAGATCAAATCTGATAGTGAAATCAAATCAAATAGTCTGTCACGGATCAATGCATTGCAAGGTGAAAAGTCAGTGGCTTCCAGAACAGAGGCACGCTCACACACATTTTCCCTTTGGCAACTTTTAACCTTCCTCTTCTGTTGACGGTCAAATCTGACCGAATGACTTTGTTTGTAATCATAAATATTGTGTTTTTCATCCCATTGCCTCAAGACCTTATGTTATCCTCCACCCTAGGCCCCTGAGCATACACTTGATTGCATTGAATTGCATTGCATTTTGGGGGATTTATTGAACCGTGTCCATTTATTGAACCTATGATGTTTCCGGTCAGAATTGACCGCCATAGGAAATGAATGGGTAATAAAATAAAAAAATTCAATAAATCAATACATCCCATACAACAATGGAACGGGAAGAATCTCAGCTACAACACTAACTAAATAATTTCCACCTCCAGTACACACAGCCTACATGGCAGGCATTTTTATAATATACAGTAATGTACAGTAAACACTATCTTTGAACTTGCTGCAAAATTATAATATGAAATTAACCCCTGGTGTCATTCTGTCTGCCACCCCTTGATTCTACTTGCTTTGACTGTTCAAATGAGATGTCAACCATCAAAATTGGATAAAGGGTTCCAGAGATATCACTGTGCAAAACACACCGGTCAATTTTGACCGAAAGTAGCAAAGTTGGAAAATGAAACAAACAGAAGAGGAAGGTTAATGAACAGTCCTAAATCCCTCAAGCACACACACACACGCACACACACACACACACACACACACACACACACACACACACACACACACACAAACATCTCCTGGACCATGAAAAGCTCCAGTGACATTAATCCCCTTCCCACTTCAGAGCCACAGGGCTAATGAGGGCCCTCCAGACCCTCCTGTTCCAGCCCCAGGTGTGTGTGTGTGTGTGTGTGTGTGTGTGTGTGTGTGTGTGTGTGTGTGTGTGTGTGTGTGTGTGCATATGTGTGTGTGTGTGTGTGTGGGGGGGGGGGGGGTGCGTGTGTGTGTGTGTGTGTGTGTGTGTCTGTGTGTGTGTGTGTGTGTGTGTGTGTGTGTGTGTGTGCGTATGCATTTGTGTGTGCGTGTGTGTGTGTCTTGCAGGTCATTAGGGCTATGGGAACTCAGTCACATGGGCCTGGATGCCTTGTGCCTCCTCTCTCTGAGGGTGGTTAATTAGGCTGTGTTTCCTGTGATATGCTTGATATGCGTGTGTGTGTGTGTGTGTGTGTGTGTGTGTGTGTGTGTGTGTATGCAGAAGGAATGGAGGAATTACCACTGTGCTGAGAAAGACAGAGAGGTTAAGGTTAAGCGGGGTACACACATACGGATTTTCTGCGATTTCAGCGATTTTCGGATGTCTGAAAACAACAGAAAACGCCCGGTTATGCGGGGTACACACATAAGGAGTTTTTGGCCGGTTTTGGCACGATTTTCGGATGTCTGAAAACGACAGAAAACGCCCGGTTATCAGATGGATCTTAACATTTTCCTATAACAAAATCCTGGGGTGTGAGGTGTGTTAAGAGTCAATTCTCTTCAATTGTCAATCAACTCTCAACCTGCTCGGAAAATGGGCGTGGGGAACGACAGATTCCAGACTCTCTAGTCTAGAGTCTCGTTCCCCAAGCCAGAAATCTCGCGTGAACCCATCCTTTTAATATTGCCTTTAAATTACAAAATAATTAAATTAAGATTATATAATGATTAAAGCTCTTTGAGCCGCAACGTTTGCAGGAAAAGCGCTATACAAATAAAGTTATTATTATTAAGACGAAGTCAGCTCGCTTCTTGATTGGCGAGCAGGGTTGCCAGATGGGAATGAGATTTTCCACCCTAACCACAGTCTAAAACCGCTAATTCCACCAAACAATCTGGCAACCCTATGGTTTCTGGTCGGAAGTATTGAACACATTTACGATTGCCGGACACGCCCATTTTCCGAGCAGGTTGCCGGGAGAGATTGACTCTTAACATCAGTGGTGTAGTCTACGTGATACGCAGGACTACGCCGTATACCCACTAGGGAAGGCCAAGGATTTGCGTATACCCACTTAAAAATGCGCGAGGATACGTAACGGCGTTTTGTGACAGAACTTTCACACTTTTATTCATAAAATTCACCCCGTCTGTGTTACGAAGCACTTACTTCGAACTTTCTGACATGTTTGTTATCGCATAACCAGTCGTTCAGAATGCTCTCAGTATTTCCCCTACAATTGCCTTGGGGTGGGCGGGCCAGACCTACCTCCACACTTCGCTTCGTGCTGCGCTGGAGAATTAGTCTAGCAGGAAGGGCCCTCAGATTTTGAGATACCCCTACCCGAGGTAGAGCAAATGACAACAATGATTTTTCTTATCTTTAGGGTCTCCCATTAATGAAATTGATTGTTGTCAAATTTTATTTTTGGGGAAAATATGTTTTTTTGGTTGTTCTTTAGAGCTACCCCAATCCCTGAAAAATAGCCAAATTAGACCAGGCCGAATATGGGGAAGGTGACAAAAAAGCCCATAACTTGAGAATGATCACTCCTTTCCTCTTCAGATTTGCTGAGGTATGAACCAGGTGGTTGTCCTACATCACCAAATAGTCAGACAACTATTTACCTAAATAAATACTGAATTATAGTCCTGTAAACTTAGCTTTAGTTTAGACGGAAATTGTACTTTTTGGTGACAGGAACATAGGACTCCATCACTTTTCTCTCATTTATCAGAAAAACAGAAATCCCTGAAAAATATATCATTACTGAATTGTCTAGGGTGCTATTGAACAATAACCAGTAGTTGTATGGAAATATCTCATACAGTTCTATTGCAAATGAGATTTCTTTAGACATAGGCCTACCTCTTCTCTGATACAGTCAAATTCCGAATGGGGGATAAGTGGCATAATAGCCTATAAGTTAAGAATGCTCACTCTGATGGTCATTATATTTGGAGAGGGAAATACCAGGTGGCTGAACTACATCACCAAATAGTCAGAATAAGAGTAACCCAATCAATCCATTTTCCATTTTCTTTTTTCCATATAGGAGTAGCGCAAATTCTCTTGCGACTGGCAAAGACTCTTCCAAGCTGGCAGAGAGTCCAAAATGGGCCAGATCTTTGAGCTCGCTGAGATGGGTCTTGAGTTTGTTGAATGCTGTTGTCTTTCCTATTCTGTACAAACGACTTGTTGTGTCACAGCCAGTGAGTGCATGACATGCTGGTAGACAGTTAGACATGTCTTTTCCAATCTTCTCAGATATGGTGTTGATGGGGACATAGCTCTCTCTCATTCCATGGCCTGTATGCATGTACACCAGAGATGAACCAAACATTTCTTTGCTTGCATAGTATATGAGCAGTACTTCCACATCTGTGTCATCAGACCTCACAATAATGCGGGAATATGACTCTGCAAGATGTATGGCATGGAGCACCATCCTTGTGTCTGCCTCCTCCTGATCACTGTACAGTGATGTCAAACTGCTGACTCCTGCTGTGCAGATGCTCTTCACCTCCTCCCCTTTGTCAAATCCACCTGCCAAGATGATGGAGTCATCTGAGTGTAGTCTCTATGGGGCTGCAATGACAATGTAGTTGCTCACAAACATGCACAGTGCAGTCTTGTTTCCACTACTCCTCAAGTACTTCCTGTAGTTTGGGACATTTGTGTTGCCAGTGATAACATGTGTAGGCCTTCCATCACTTGCACCTCTCCTTTGCCTCTCCAGGTCTTTGATTGACTGTGGGCCGTCATACCTGTCAAATACCATGACCACACATTGCATTTCATCCTGCCAGCAGCCCGGAACCATGGTATTGCTTCAGACATGCAGTTGAGATGAAGGTCAAAGTTAGCTTCACGCTCTGATCGTAGCATTCTGAGTAAGAGATCAGCCCCTTTGAGGAAATTCAGCCAGTACTTAAAAGTTGCTGATTGTTGAACTCCCCTCTCTGAAAACTGTTGTATTCTTCTCCTCAGTTCAGGACGGTCTGTCTCCACTTCACTTAAGAACTGTCTGGAGACCTGGTCGTCGCCATGAAAGGCATGCTGCACATCTCGCAGGAGGTGTTCTTGTTCAGCAGACAATGGACTCTGGCCTTTTTTGTTCAGCCAGGAGACCAGTGCCATCCAGAAGAGCCTGAACAGAGCCTCTGAAACAACCTTGATGCTCCTCACACCTCTTGTCAGTTGTTTCCCCTGAAGCATCTGCCGAGCTGTTGCGTCAGCATAGACTCCAGACTCGGTTATCATGTCAAAGAGGCCCCCGTCTGCATACACCTTCCCAATGCTTGCCAGAAAGGCCATGGTGACGTGCATTCCTCCAATTCTCATGGTGATCTTGCCATCCAAAGCTTCAGGTTTGCTCCACAGAATTTGCTGTGCTTTGCTGTAGATGGCAAGGTCAGCAGTTATAAGTATATGCCTCTGTCCCAGTTCTTGAGCAAGCTGTGTGAGCTGCAAAAGAGCTGTATAGATTGTAGATAGGTCTGATGGTGAAGCTCTTATGAAGGGCATATATTGTACTGTTGTTAATGGGATGTCTGACGTGGATACATAGGCATTGAATGCAGACCATCCTGGGATTCTCTGGTCTTCTTCTTTCATGATACGGCTCACCTTCCAAAGTAAGTCTTGGCCTTCTGCTGCCTGAGCTTTTGTGCTGTCTGATTTGAGGACCTGTGGTAGAACTGCTGGTGGTTCAGATCGCCTACCTGGCTTGATGTATCTGAAATTCAAGAACAAGTCATTAGGCATCTTTTGTCATATAATTCAATCTTTAACAAAATGCCCTTACAAACAACAACACTCCAGATTCCTTAGATTATAATGTGTGACCTCACAAATAATGTGTAACTTGAATATTGGACAAATGCTAGTCTGACTTACACAAGTGTAATGTGAAACTTGAAGCCTCCAGTGCACATTACACATTTTACATTTTAATATTGGATTATATTGCATTAACATACAGTATATCAGAGCCATTTCAATCAAGTATTGCATGTGTCTGGCAGATAGTTGGTCTATAATATTTACCTCTGAACCTCTTCATTATCCAAATCACAGCTGTCCAGGGCATGGAGAGATCTCTCTGAGATTCTCAGGATGGGGTTGTGTGCTGTGGCAACATCACCTCTTCTGTATACAACAATTGCCATGGAATCTGTTGTATTTTTGCCATCCAGCGTCTCTTCATTCTGGTCAAAGTTGTCAATGGCTGCATCAATTATCCCATGTTCTGTGGTTCTTGTCAGTCCATTTGGAATGTAAACACCTTTGCTTCTCTGTAATTGATCTGCTGCTACTGATGTGAGAAATTGACGCACTTCATCATACGACACACAATGACCCATCATGTGTAGCTTGTTGATAAGGGCCTTGCTGCCAAACTCATGATGGATCATAATCCCAAGTCCTAGTGTGATAGGTGTACGCCTGCTGCAGCACTGTGCAATTAGATCATGGCAAAAGGTTATAACACTTGTGTTATTCTTCAGAGCTGGGTCCTCATCACAGGTCTGCACATTTTTAAATGCACCTGCATTGACACACCAGTTCACAAAATCATACAGAGTGTTTGGCACATATTCACTGCACTGGAGAAGGGAAAGCTTGTCACTGCTTATGTAGAATTGAGGCTCATGCTCAACCTTTTCCATAGTTTTCCTCAATATACCTGCAGCCTGGTGGAGGATTTGAGTGTCAGTGAGGGTCTCTGTTCTCTGTGGAGGCATTGTCTCCCTGTCTTCTGTTATGTTTTCTCTGAGGAGAGAAGCTTCTCTCATTGCATGGCCAACAGTCATGGCACCAGAACAGATCAGATCAGATTTTCCAGGACGTTCAATGAAGATGAGTTTATCCCCATAATGCTGGTTCATATTTTCTTTGAGTTTCCAGGATTTATACATTGTTGGTTCTGTAGCTGTACTCAGTTTTCCTTTATAGCTCTCAGTTACAGCACTCAGTGTTGTGACAGTCATATGCTTTGAAAAAACTGTCTTAGTTAATTCTTCAGTTAGCTCAATGAAAGCTCTTTCATGTTCATTTAACTTCTTTTCTGTTAAATGTTTGTTTCTAGCTGCTAGAATGTTCCTTTCTGAAAGATAGTGTCCTAGGCAACTTCTGTGATACTTTGCATCATAGGCAAAAAGATCTTCATAGGTCAGCATACGGTGATGTATTATTTCATCAAACCTCTCTGAGGCTGCGTTGAGGACCTTTGACCTTGTACTTTCACCTGTACCGGTACATATAGGGGTCAGGCCTTCTCTCTTTGTGACTTTCTGGCTGCAATTGAAACATTGGCTGCAAATGAAACACTGGCTACGGATGTCAAATCTAGTGTCTCTGGACAGTCTAAGTCTTTTACTGATCCTGGGGTGGTTCTTGATCACTGGTTGTAGGCGTATAGTTATGTGTGCTTGAATAACTGGCCCGACATGACCTGTGATATGAAACCTTGACCTTGAAGGACAGTATGTCATCTGAGTGGGGCGATAGTCTCTTATGAACTTCATCATCTCGTCCTTGAGCAACGTTCAGTATGGTTCTGAGTCCTTGTAAGCTGGGCTCTGCTAGCCTCTGCCTAGATCAGAATGCCTGCACTATGGTTTAAAAGCTCACAAATCTTTCAACATATTAAACAACATATTAATATCATAGTTGGACATAATGTGTTACCTGTTATCTGTCATTAGATTGGTGATAATCTGAACAGAACTGTCAATCCACAGCCCCTCTCCCTCTGAGATGGAGATTGTTATGGCTGCTGCTGCCCAGTTGGCTACACAGTTTTGAAACATGCAGCTGTCACTCAAACCAGAGTGGCAGAGAGTGTTCCACTGTCAAGCTTCAAAATTATTTCTATACTGTACTTTGAATTAAGGTTCCAGTTTTAATAAAACCTGTACTATTTACACCTATGTTTTAGAGGCTTGCAATTTAGAACTAATAAACTTTATTTTATTGGGTTACTCTTATTCTGACTATTTGGTGATGTAGTTCAGCCACCTGGTATTTCCCTCTCCAAATATGATGACCATCAGAGTGAGCATTCTTAACTTATAGGCTATTATGCCACTTATCCCCCATTCGGAATTTGACTGTATCAGAGAAGAGGTAGGCCTATGTCTAAAGAAATCTCATTTGCAATAGAACTGTATGAGATATTTCCATACAACTACTGGTTATTGTTCAATAGCACCTTAGACAATTCAGTAATGATATATTTTTCAGGGATTTCTGTTTTTCTGATAAATGAGAGAAAAGTGATGGAGTCCTATGTTCCTGTCACCAAAAAGTACAATTTCCGTCTAAACTAAAGCTAAGTTTACAGGACTATAATTCAGTATTTATTTAGGTAAATAGTTGTCTGACTATTTGGTGATGTAGGACAACCACCTGGTTCATACCTCAGCAAATCTGAAGAGGAAAGGAGTGATCATTCTCAAGTTATGGGCTTTTTTGTCACCTTCCCCATATTCGGCCTGGTCTAATTTGGCTCTTTTTCAGGGATTGGGGTAGCTCTAAAGAACAACCAAAAAAACATATTTTCCCTAAAAATAAAATTTGACAACAATCAATTTCATTAATGGGAGACCCTAAAGATAAGAAAAATTATTGTTGTCATTTGCTCTACCTCGGGTAGGGGTATCTCGAAAACTAAAGCCTTTTTTGAGGACTTGCTGCTAGACTAAATGGTTTGGTTATGTTTTGTGTGCGCGTGCGACGCGAGAGAGTTTTTGCAGGGTGAAAGCTCTGCAGAAGAAAGTAAGCAAGTTGAAACGTTAGCTAATATAATTACTGTGTTCTGACAGAGAAAGTTGGTTCAAATTAGTCGTTATTATTGTGACTAGAAAGTGTCTGATTATAGTTTCATGGTGTGAATAATAGTGTCAAAGAACTAGCAAGCTAACTAGCTTACTCAGAGGTGATTAGATGAGCTAGTCTGCTGCACACATGCCAGCTAAAGAGCTAACTGGATGCACTTTATTATTTTACTTCAAGTAGATATACAATCTTTCTTATTCTGCTAGAATTGGGCTTTATGGTAATACCATAATGGTATATTTACAGTACATGGACAGTGGATTGAAGCATTGGAACAAACCCTCACTCATTGGAAATGTCTGTTTTTTGTAGTTGGACATACGATTTTCTTACAGGTGAGAGAGTAAGTAAAGACAGTATCTGACTGCATTGCCCACAGCAACCCAATATTCAATTAGAATGATGTTATGATTTTATATGAATTCAATGTATACCTCTTATTAAATTATAAATACTCTGGTTGTTATATTTGCCTTTTGGTTGACAGCAAAAGAGGGAGAGAGGAGGATAGAGAGGGAGAGAATGAGAGAGAGCAGGATGGTGTCGGCACACCAGAGAGACAGCAAGAACCAGGTGAGAAAGTGGACATGTAGTCAAGACCACATAAGTAGCGAGCCTAACGGCCCTTAGGGGGCAGGAGCCTATCTCCTGTTTCTGTAGCGTGAGGCAGCTTGATGTACAAGTACAGTCCATGCCACCCCCACCAAGGCAGCAAACACCGGTGTAGATGCATACTGTATGCATAAGTGAGTGTGGTGGTGCTTATGGGGTGTCGCTACGGGACAGGTGTCGCTCTGACTGGGAGGGCAAAATCACAGTATACCCACTAGAAAAAACTAGACTACACCACTGACACACCTCACACCCCAGGATTCTGTTATAGGAAAATGTTAAGATCCATCTGATAACCGGGCGTTTTCTGTTGTTTTCAGACATCCGAAAATCGCTGAAATCGCAGAAAATCCGTATGTGTGTACCCCGCTTTATCAGATGGATCTTAACATTTTCCTATAACAGAATCCTGGGGTGTGAGGTGTGTTCTAACGTTAACCACTCTAAGTTAACGCCTAGCCTTAACCACTCTTAAGCGGGGTACACACATAAGGATTTTCAAAATCTTAACCGAAATCTTATCTGAGACAGACCCCACACATGAAGAAGCAAAATCTTGGATTGAACAGCCTTGAGCGGGGTACACACATACGGATTTTCTGCGATTTCAGCGATTTTCGGATGTCTGAAAACAACAGAAAACGCCCGGTTATCAGATGGATCTTAACATTTTCCTATAACAAAATCCTGGGGTGTGAGGTGTGTTAAGAGTCAATTCTCTTCAATTGTCAATCAACTCTCAACCTGCTCGGAAAATGGGCGTGGGGAACGACAGATTCCAGACTCTCTAGTCTAGAGTCTCGTTCCCCAAGCCAGAAATCTCGCGTGAACCCATCCTTTTAATATTGCCTTTAAATTACCAAATAATTAAATTAAGATTATATAATGATTAAAGCACTTTGAGCCGCAACGTTTGCAGGAAAAGCGCTATACAAATAAAGTTATTATTATTAAGACGAAGTCAGCTCGCTTCTTGATTGGCGAGCAGGGTTGCCAGATGGGAATGACATTTTCCACCCTAACCACAGTCTAAAACCGCTAATTCCACCAAACAATCTGGCAACCCTATGGTTTCTGGTCGGAAGTATTGAACACATTTCACATTTACGATTGCCGGCCACGCCCATTTTCCGAGCAGGTTGCCGGGAGAGATTGACTCTTAACACACCTCACACCCCAGAATTCTGTTATAGGAAAATGTTAAGATCCATCTGATAACCGGGCGTTTTCTGTTGTTTTCAGACATCCGAAAATCGCTGAAATCGCAGAAAATCCGTATGTGTGTACCCCGCTTAAGATCCATCTGATAACTGGGCGTTTTCTGTCGTTTTCAGACATCCGAAAATCGTGCCAAAACCGGCCAAAAACTCCTTATGTGTGTACCCCGCATTATGGAACGCCCGCTCCGCTAAAATGGACTCGCGTATCATAGCCAATGAGGGACCTTGAATCAAGGCACTCATACATATTAATGAGGAGTTTCGCGTCATTGCTGTCGACAACAGCGTAGGGGGTACGTTTCGCTACGTATGGAAGGCCACACCCTGCAGGCGAGCCGATTTGAAAACTTCTCGCGGGGGAGTAAAGTTTCACAAGCAGACCAACTTCGTGAGGATGGCATTGCGGATTTGAAAACTTCTCGCGGGGGAGTAAAGTTTCACAAGCAGACCAACTTCGTGAGGATGGCATTGCGGGCTTTTCTTTCGAATTGCAACCGCACATTTAGTGAATGTGTGAGACTAGCAATGTCGGACGATGAGGAAGTAGTAAAATGAACCCCTGACAGAGGGGGTTGGTGGCCTAGGTTTGCCTTCCATAACCAATTGTGTCATGTTTGTTGTGCAATAGCCCACACTTTATCATAGAGGAACAATCTGTAGAGACCCAGTGTCCCAAGCCTACAAAAACCACAGCACTGTCACACAACAATGTTCAAAATAAATGTACATTCCATTTTCTATGTTTTCATCCCATATAGCCTATATTTATTGAAAAATTAAATGACCTCAGTGTGCACTGCTATCAACAATACCAACCCCAGCAACAGGGTGTTCACCCTGCTGCAATCTGGCAAGAGATACAGAAGTAAGTAAGTAAGTAAGTAAGTAAGTAAGTAAGTAAAATGTATTTGGACAGCACCTTTCCCAGACCAAGGGTCACAAAGTCACAAAGAGTTTGGGAGCCACGGTTTGTAATGCTCTATCACCCTGGGTCTGTCTGTCTGTCTGTCTGAATGCTCTATCACCCTGGGTCTTCAGTCTGGCACGGGAGACAACCAGCAAACCCTGGTCAGAGGACCTGAGAGACCTGCTGGGGCTGTAGGCTCAGAGACATCTTCTTCCATCAAGCTATCAGACTACTGAACTCTGGCCACTAGCCTAGCTAGCCACTGCCAATATTGCACACTATCTCATTTAGTATTTTCTTTTTTTATTTAAAATATTATTTCTTTGCACTATGTTGTTGTCTGGTGCTGATGTAGAACGGAGCACGGACACACACACACACACACGCACACACACACACACACACACACACACACACACACACACACACACCTGAGACCTACTGGGACTGTAAGGACCTGAGACCTACTGGGACTGTAAGGACTATATCTTGCATCTCATTGTGCATCCCTGTGTTATAGAATGCCAATAAATGAACCTTGTACCTTGTTGTTGTTACTAAGAGTCAGGGGATAAGATATTAGAATGTGTATTACTCAGGCAAGACCAAATTTGTTTTGCACTGAACATCCGCCACCATGTAACATGACTATGAGTTTGTTTACCTTAGTTGATACCAAAATGTCAAGCAAAGTGATGTCCCCTTGCCAAAATAAATTATTAAATAAACAAACAAATCATAATCTGTTCTCGCTTATTACTGTTAAGTAATAAATGGCGCTGTAGAACTGCGGCCTCGTACCTATCACAGCCGTGCTGATATTAAGTATAACAGCACTCCCTCTCGTGTGATATTGCTTAGATGTTCATATGCCAATAGGCCATAATGTTGTCTTTCAATGTTTACTTTTCACCCCTTCATATCAATCGCTGGACAGACATTTGCTGATCTAATCTAATCTACTAATTAGTCAAATCTATATGAGCCCCAGGAAATAGGGGACAATAGAAAAATCAAATTTTCTTTTCTTTGTCTTACATGTGTAAACATACATGCTCTGTGTATATGTTTTCGATGTACTTATTGTTTTAAGACTGTAATTTCAACGTTAGTATTGAAGCAGTATTGAAATGACATTAAACTAAGACAATAAGATGGTTATCATAATTTTTCAAATCTTTATTTGTTTGGACCATTGTTTTTCTCATACAATTCTCTATGTATTATCTATCTCTCCTTTAATCTAAAGTGAAAGCAAAAGTATATGTGTATATACATGAGAATATACATTATATATGGCATAGTGACGCCTAGTGGTAGGACTGGTAACATTACAAACATACATAGATTTCGAAATCTATGTCTGCTTGTAATGTTACCAGTCCTCGTTGCTTCTTCTTCTTTTGTTGTTTAAACAGCATCATCGTTCTAAAGGTAACTATTATAAAGTTAACTGGTAATGCACCTAAAAGCTGTTTGCCAACTGCCTTTAAACCACAAAAGGCTTCCTTTCTAACACCCAGACATCAGTAGAATGGAAACACCCAGACATCAGTAGAATGGAACAGCCCGTTGAAATCGACGTGTCTACGTAGACACGTTAAAAATCGACGTGTGGAATTGACGCCTAGAGGCAACGTGTGGAGACGTGCCGTTTTATGTGGGCATGGCCTTCCATACCGCATTAACCACTCTAATGCGGGGTACACACATAAGGAGTTTTTGGCGGTTTTGGCACGATTTTCGGATGTCTGAAAACGACAGAAAACGCCCGGTTATCAGATGGATCTTAAGCGGGGTACACACGGATTTTCTGCGATTTCAGCGATTTTCGGATGTCTGAAAACAACAGAAAACGCCCGGTTATCAGATGGATCTTAACATTTTCCTATAACAGAATCCTGGGGTGTGAGGTGTGTTAAGAGTCAATCTCTCCCGGCAACCTGCTCGGAAAATGGGCGTGGCCGGCAATCGCAAATGTGAAATGTGTTCAATACTTCCGACCAGAAATCATAGGGTTGCCAGATTGTTTGGTGGAATTAGCGGTTTTAGACTGTGGTTAGGGTGGAAAATGTCATTCCTATCTGGCAACCCTGCTCGCCAATCAAGAAGCGAGCTGACTTCGTCTTAATAATAATAACTTTATTTGTATAGCGCTTTTCCTGCAAACGTTGCGGCTCAAAGTGCTTTAATCATTATATAATCTTAATTTAATTATTTTGTAATTTAAAGGCAATATTGAAAGGATGGGTTCACGCGAGATTTCTGGCTTGGGGAATGAGACTCTAGACTAGAGAGTCTGGAATCTG
Organism: Nansenia antarctica; assembly: GCF_963989245.1. Classification (NCBI taxonomy): domain Eukaryota; kingdom Metazoa; phylum Chordata; class Actinopteri; order Argentiniformes; family Microstomatidae; genus Nansenia; species Nansenia antarctica. The sequence goes on along the minus strand of NC_137675.1, from coordinate 42,287,255 downwards.
TCGTTCCCCACGCCCATTTTCCGAGCAGGTTGAGAGTTGATTGACAATTGAAGAGAATTGACTCTTAACACACCTCACACCCCAGGATTTTGTTATAGGAAAATGTTAAGATCCATCTGATAACCGGGCGTTTTCTGTTGTTTTCAGACATCCGAAAATCGCTGAAATCGCAGAAAATCCGTATGTGTGTACCCCGCTCAAGGCTGTTCAATCCAAGATTTTGTTTCTTCATGTGTGGGGTCTGTCTCAGATAAGATTTCGGTTAAGATTTTGAAAATCCTTATGTGTGTACCCCGCTTAAGTTAACACCTAACCTTAACCACTCTAAGTTAACGCCTAGCCTTAACCACTCTAAGTTAACACTTAACCTTAACCACTCTAAGTTAACACCTAACCTTAACCACTCTAAGTTAACACCTAACCATAACCACTCTAAGTTAACGCCTAGCCTTAACCACTCTAAGTTAACACCTAACCTTAACCACTAAGTTAACACCTAACCGTAACCACTCTAAGTTAACGCCTAGCCTTAACCACTCTAAGTTAACACCTAACCGTAACCACTCTAAGTTAACGCCTAGCCTTAACCACTCTAAGTTAACACCTAACCGTAACCACTCTAAGTTAACGCCTAGCCTTAACCACTCTAAGTTAACACCTAACATTAACCACTAAGTTAACACCTAACCTTAACCACTCTAAGTTAACGCCTAGCCTTAACCACTAAGTTAACACCTAGCCTTAACCACTCTAAGTTAACACCTAACCGTAACCACTCTAAGTTAACGCCTAGCTTTAACCACTCTAAGTTAACACCTAACCTTAACCACTCTAAGTTACAGTAACACCTACAGTTTTTCTCAATTGCTTTGGTGCATTTCTCTGATCAGAATTAAAATTCTCATAACTGTTAGTTCAACCTCCACAACATTTAGTCATTTGTGCACATTATAGTAGCAATTTCTCATTCCTTCCAACAAATTGCAAATGCTTTTGGACATGCATCAATTGCTTTCATACAATTCTCTGCTGTTTTATAACATTATCATTTGCTTATGTCATGTCAGTCAAAATGAACTATACTTATGAATGCTGAATAGTCATTCCCTATACAACTAATAGTCCTCATTTCATTACTTGAGTCATTACATACAAAAATGTTGAACAAGTTGTCAAAATCTGTCAAGCAAATTTTATATATTTCTTTATCATTTTTTCCTGAAAAAACTATTTCTCTCGGGTGAACCTCAGCTTTCACTGATGAGGAGGAGTGTGCGAAGCATTACAGTTTTTCTCAGTCGCTTTGGTGCATTTCTCACATCACTATTAACATTTGCACAACAGTTAGTGCTTTTCTCAAAACAATTAGTACAAACTGCAAAACCTAGTTGATAACCTGCAAAAGCGTGTCACTTGCTCAAAATGGATAGTTCATTCCTCAAAAGCAAGTATTCATGTCAATGAAAGTGTCAATGTCATCAAAATGAAAAGTCCTGACACCATTGTTTATGAACAAGATAGTCAAATGGCTTTGTCATGTTTTCATTATGACAGTTCACTCTGTAAGTGTTTTCCAATGCAAAAAAGTCAGATCTTGGTGACACTACCTGAAAATGCTCAAGACAGTACTACACTATTTGCACGGCCATTTGAAATCTACAGTGAGTTACACATTACTGTATTTAGTGAGGTAAATGAGTACAAGACACTGAATACGTATGTTTCACATTTTTACTGCATATGCTCTTTGCGATTCTAATTTGTTCACAGCATTGTACATAGGCAGATTCCTGATGAAATTAGGGCTAGAATTGTGGACCATGTTGTCAATCACGGCCTCACAATGGCTGTAGCTTGCCGAAGGGTGCAGCCAAATGTTGGGAGAACCATTGTAAATTCAATTATTCAAACATTTCTTCGGGAGAACAGGTGTGTATATTGGACAGTAATTCAGCACTAAATCTGCACTGCACTACTGTCATTGTGTCATACATGAAGCTTACAGTGGGACAAGAACTTGTCACTTTTTACATTTTACATTTAGACTTACAGCTTTACTGCAGCACAGATTTACTGTATTGTAGTGTAAAGTAGTGTTACAGTAAAGATTTGCCATATTTACAGTATGGTACTGTACTGCAGCATTTTACAAGTGGGAAGCACTGTTATTGTATACTACAGTAATATGGGTTAAAGCAGTATATCTCATGTTTACTGTACATTACTGTAATTTTACTCTGCACCACATAGACAAGACAAGGCAAGACAACCTTGCAGAGGTGGAAAAGGGCCCCTTTTTTCTCCACAACAAGAGGAAGCCATTTGTGCAATGGTGATTGCAAACAATGCCATAAGGTTGAGAGAGATACAAAGCGCTGTTATAGAGGATGACACTATCTTTGGGAATATTGAATCTGTTTCAATCGCTACAATTGACTGTGCTAAGGAGAAATGAAATGCGCATGAAACAATTGTACAATGTGCCATTTGAACGGAACAGCAACAGAGTGAAGGAGATCCGTCACCAGTAGGGGTGTAACGGATCACCTAACTCACGGATCGGATCGTGTCACGGATTTTGAGTCACGGATCGGATCATTTTTCGGATCAACACAAAACATATATATTTTTTAATAAAAACAACATTTTCCTTGAATTCTGTAAAAACACCACTTTTAATGTGTGAAACAAAAAAACAACATTCAAGATGTCAAAACTGATATATATATATCACATATATATATATATAACATCTATATATAACAACATATATATATAACAACATATATATAACATCACTGCTGCAAAGTAACAGAGTACTTTTTTTGTGTGTTTACACAATCACCCAGGCTGCTTAGCGGGTGATATGACGTGATATAATTGGGACAGAGATGAGTGAATGAATGTTGTTGTCAACTCAGTACACATGCAGAGAGTGAGAATAAAGCGCACATGATTGTTTTTCTACCGGTTACATTTGAATGAATGAATGGTCTTTATTGTCATTGCTACAGTACAGGTACCAAACAACGAAATGTAGGAGGGGTGGCTCCCCTGGTGTTAGGAAAGAAAAAAAAAAAAACGGAACCGTGATCCGTTACACCCCTACGCAATAGCATTAGAATTTCTGATACCAGCTACTCCGCGCCTCATAGGCAGCGAGAATGAGGTACACGTTTTTTTAAGTAGTTATTTAATGATATCAGTAGTATGTTAGGCCAGTCTCTCACCAGTATGTACAGGTAAAACATTTATGTGTTCTATGCATACTCTAATGTCCAGTGCTGTAAACTGGTTACTTTGTGTAGTGCCATGCAGTACACTTACTGTACATGACAGTTCATACTGTACAATATGTTGTCCAAAATGCATTATGTTACACAGGAAAAGTTTTAATAGTTTTTTTCTCTCTCTCTATTCTGGGATAAAGCATGTACTGGAGCTGGAGGCTAATTATTATTAATTGGAGGCCAGGGAACCGCTGCACACGTTGCATATACGTTGATGAGGTGAGTTTCAATCTGGCAAAAGGTAGAAGGCGTGGAAGAAATCGCATTGGACAGAGACCATCCATTGATGTCCCAGGCCAACGAGGAATGAATATTACAATGTGTGCAGCCATCTCAGAAAACGGCGTCCTCACCCATATACCCTGTCTTGACTCTTGGTCCATACAACACACAACATCTGCTGACTTTTTTAGACATTCTTTACAGGGACATAATCCCTGAGAATGAGAGGGGTCTAAATGGAGACTATCTGAGCAAGTATGTTGTTGTATGGGATAATGTGCGTTTTCACCACTCAGATCTGGTCAGACAGTGGTTTGCAGCACATGAAAGGAGGCTGGTGGAATATCTCCCTCCCTACTCCCCATTCCTGAATCCAATAGAGTTTTTCTCTGCCTGGAGGTGGAAGGTATATGACCTGCATCCACATACCCAAATGGCCTTGCTAGCAGAGGGTGGATTCGCCACTCAAGGAGATACTTTCCTCGCTGCATTACCAGGGATGATATTCGCTGTGATGTCGATGAAAATATGTGGCCAGACAGACAGGAACGTCTGGATGTCAATGAATGATTTACAGTACTGTGTATGTTGTATGTTCCAATTCAGTTCCAATATGTACTGCAATATTGTTTACAGTTGTGCACAGCTCTACCCAAAGGGTGTTTCTTATGTTTGTGATAAATACGTTTGTATTTTTCTTTTGCACAATGCTGTGAACAAATTAGAATTGCAAAGAGCATATGCAGTAAAAATGTGAAACATAACTATTCAGTGTCTTGTACTAATTTACCTCACTAAATACAGTAATGTGTAACCCACAGTAGATTTCAAATGGCTGTGCAAATAGTGTATAGTACTGTCTTGAGCATTTTCAGGTAGTGTCACCAAGATCTGACTTTTTTGCATTGGAAAACACTTACAGAGTGAACTGTCATAATGAAAACATGACAACGCCATTTGACTATCTTGTTCATTAACAAACCGTGGTAAAGTTGTTTTTATATTCGACATTCAACAGACATTCACATTCGGCATTTTAGGGACCGTGGTAAAAGTAGTGAAAAACCCAATGGAGATATGGCTGTCCTGATCAATAACTCTGTCAATATTGGGCCAATGCACCTCAAACCAATTGTAGATTGTTCTGGGAGTGGCCCTCCAAAAATGGCAACCTTTATTTTTCCCAATCAATTGATTAGGAATTTATTAAAATTCAAGAACTCAAAACCCCTATGGAGATTTGGCTTTCCTGATCAATAACTCTGCCAATTCATAGCTTTCATGTGACGTCACAGCATAGTGGAAACGCCCACCTGACGGGCAAAAGGCACTTTTTGCGGGCAAAACCCACGGGCAAAACCCACTTTTTGCGGGTTAATAACTTTGATTTCCCGTGGGTTAGGAAAATAATTCCAACGTGTCCGGAAAGAGGAGAAGCCAGGGAATCCAAAAGTTTTTGAATGGAGTCGATCCTCCACTCCTATCACCGTGGACACAGCAAGGAGCGAATTCCCGGATATAAATATTCCCTCGCCCCGCTAACAGCGGGAGTTGGGAGTTTCGTCCAGCAGCGGTAGAACTCCCGGTTGATCGAGTTTCATATTAAAAGTATATCTTCTCGGGGTGTCAGCGAGGTGGTTAAGGGCTCAAAATGACCGTATAATGATGGTGAATTTAGCAATAATAGTCTTGTGGTTGTACCGAACTACCCACTGTACATACTTTGTGTTTTGTCCCCCGCCCCCACCTGTGGTGTATGTCCCCACCTGTCCTACCCGCTGTACATACCTTATGTTTTGTTGTATTGTTCTTCCCATGATGGATGTATGTTTATCTTGTAGATAGTACTAGTTATTTGTCTGTATTATCTTGTAGATAGTACTAGTTTTTTTTGTCTGTCTTACATGTAACGATGAATTGAGAATCAAGGACCCCAATTGAAATAAGCCAGTGGCTTTCTTGGGTTTTTATCCTGTTAGTTGACCTTGTATGTAATATGTACTTTCATGTACCTACTTCTGCAAATCTTCTAATAAAGTCTTCAATCAATCAATCAATCAAACCACCTCCATAACCAGTGTTATTCACGGACAAAGCCGGTCAAGGAAGCACCTTTTGCGGGTTAATAACTTTGATCCTCCGGGGGTTAGGAAAATAATTCCAACGTGTCCGGATAGAGGAGAAGCCAGGGAATTCAAAACCATTTGAATGGTGTCAATCCTACTCTCCTATCACCGTCGTGTATCTTGATAGTTCTTCATGGGTGAGGTGGTCTAAATAGTAGGCAGCCGGTAAATTGCGTCCACTCGCCATTTTGAGCGATGTTGCTGATACTTTTTGCCCGTCAGGTTGGTGGTTGCTAGGGAAGAAACCACGTGACTGAAAGCTATGAATAGTGGGTCAAAACACCTCAAACCAATTGTAGATTGTTCTGGGAGTGCCCATCAAAAAATGGCAACCTTTGGATTTCGCAATCAATTGATTAGGAGTTTATTAAAATTCAAGAACTCAAAAACCCTATGGAGATATGGCTGTCCTGATCAATAACTCTGCCAATATTGGGCCAATGCACCTCAAACCAATTGTAGATTGTTCTGGGAGTGCCCCTCCAAAAATGGCAACCTTTGGATTTCCCAATCAATTGATTAGGAATTTATTAAAATTCAAGAACTCAAAAACCCTATGGAGATATGGCTTTCCTGATCAATAACTCTACCAATATTGGGCGAAAACACCTCAAACCAATTGCTGATTGTTCTGGGAGTGCCCATCAAAAAATGGCAACCTTTGGATTTCGCAATCAATTGATTAGGAATTTATTAAAATTCAAGAACTCAAAAACCCTATGGAGATTTGGCTTTCCTGACCAATAACTCTACCAATATTAGGCGAAAACACCTCAAACCAATTGCAGATTGTTCTGGGAATGGCCCTCCAAAAATGGCAACCTTTAATTTTCCCAATCAATTGATTAGGCATTTATTAAAATTCAAGAACTCAAAAACCCTATGGAGATATGGCTGTCCTGATCAATAACTCTGCCAATATTGGGCCAATGCACCTCAAACCAATTGTAGATTGTTCTGGGAGTGCCCCTCCAAAAATGGCAACCTTTGGATTTCCCAATCAATTGATTAGGAATTTATTAAAATTCAAGAACTCAAAAACCCTATGGAGATATGGCTTTCCTGATCAATAACTCTACCAATATTGGGCGAAAACACCTCAAACCAATTGCTGATTGTTCTGGGAGTGCCCATCAAAAAATGGCAACCTTTGGATTTCGCAATCAATTGATTAGGAATTTATTAAAATTCAAGAACTCAAAAACCCTATGGAGATTTGGCTTTCCTGACCAATAACTCTACCAATATTAGGCGAAAACACCTCAAACCAATTGCAGATTGTTCTGGGAATGGCCCTCCAAAAATGGCAACCTTTAATTTTCCCAATCAATTGATTAGGCATTTATTAAAATTCAAGAACTCAAAAACCCTATGGAGATATGGCTGTCCTGATCAATAACTCTGCCAATATTGGGTCAAAACACCTCAAACCAATTCATAATAACCAATTCATAATTGTAAACATAATTGTAAACATCATACAGGATAGATAAAGTTAAAATATTTCAAACGAAATACTGAACATTGAATTATTAAACATTTGTCATTTTCAGGTAATGGAAACATACCTCCAGATACTTATAAATCAGAGTGGCAAGGGGCAAAAAAAAATTTGCTCAACCACTATACTGGAGGTATGATTCTCCATGGGACGAGGGAGGCAATGGCACGTCAATCCCTACGAAAGGTACTATGTTCACACTGCAAGGCTTACTGCTCAATTCTGATTTACTGCCCAGATCTGATTTGTTTGTTTGGCTGTTCCTATTGCCCTTTGAAATGTGACCTATATCAGATTTCAGTGTGAACTGGTCACAGTCCAAAGTACTGACCTGTGTGCAGGGCTGGACTGGGACAAAAATTAGGCCCTGCCATGTGGCTCAGACCCAACACAATCGGTCCGACACCGCCGATCAACATGCTGGCAGTCTGTTGAATATACCATTGTAAAACCCCCTATAGAGCGGAGTAAGTGACATGGACAGCAAGTATACCAATGCAAGTGTGAACCAGTGTACTCACTCACTGTTGACGTACTCCACGGTGATGAGACATGGCTGCTGTGCTGAGCAAACAATACCCATACTCAATACTGTTAAGTAGTTGTATAACAAAAAGCTCGGCAGTCATAGGAATAATTACAATTATTTATTAACATTTTAATACTGTTAAGTAGTACAATTATTTATTAACATTTTAAATACAAACAATATCAAATATCACTCAATATAACACCACTGTAAAAAAAATTGCAGACAATGCAATAGGGAAGAGAGAGAAAGACACACACACACACACACACACACACAAGAGAAATGTGAGACATGGTACAGCAACACATGTAAAAGATGGCTATAGCTGAAAAGATTGGATACTCACCCAGTTCCGAAAGGCTCAGCCCTTTCAATCTCCACCTGGACAATTAATGGCCATATCCGAAAAGATAGTGAGAGGAACAGAGTAGAGGGAGGGGCAGAGATAAAGAGACAAGGAGTGAGAAGACATGATAAGTGATTACATAACTGATTCAGATCAGAATCTTCTGGGAATCAAAAAACAGATTTGCAGCATGTCTATATAGTGTATACTCACCAAGTCAAAACGCTGCCTGTGAACTCCAGATCAACCAACACAAACGGAAAAAAGTGAGGGACCCTCTACCTTTTGTTCCACTGGATGCATGCAATTCTTTGCTCTTTTTAATGCACTCCTCAAGATGCTCTTTGAGGCTAACATTGCACTTTCCTATTATAAGGATGAGCTCCAAAAAGTTGCCATGATCCAGGGTACTGTCGTCCCACTTGTATGCTGCCTCGTTCTCCACATGCCTGTAGCTCAAGCCCCTCTTGCCTATCACCTTCACCACATCCACAACACACTCCAAAACCTGGCGTTTCTTTCTTACTTGCTGCCTATGAGCAGACATCTGACTGCCAGCAAACTTGCTCTGGATATCTCCTTTTCTACTTCTTAGAAAATAGGCTTCAGCACACTTTCGGTGTGTAGCACTCTTTTCATGCTCCTCCACATTCTGTTGCGCACGTCTCCATCCTGTCATTCCAGTAATACATTTTCTGGGGTCAGTGCTATTGCCAAATGCCATACAGACAAAACAAAACAATGTATGCTGTTCTTCGCAATATGTGAGCCACTTCCTACTGGTGCCATCTGCACATGTGAAATACTTTTGTGCCGCTGTATTTTTGGTTCTCTGCTGAGGGTGGTAATCTAAAAAGTGATCTAGCATGGAAGGCTCAGGACAGGCAAAGTAATTGAAGTCCTGAACGTGGCACTCTGTTTGTTTCCTCTGTTTCCTCTTTTTCTCTCTCCTTTTCCTCTCTTTCCCTGACACTCTGCTTTGCTGGGGAGGGCAGCAGCAGCTCAACCTGGTTCAACAAGACATGGACAGAGAAGTAAACTAACTGGTTGTCAAAATCAGCAAAGTTCTCATTTACATGTACACACAGGCTGCATGATTGCATTATGTTACACCAGAAGCCCAGTCATTTCAAATGGAAGGTTGCAAGACAACATTATTGGGTTGCAGACTGCATGAGTTTTATTTCTCCATGCAATAAAAAGCATTCATTAGTTCTGAACTAGGCTAGTGTAGATTTTTTTTATTTTATTTTATTTTTTTCAAATAAAAAGTATTATTAACACCCATTGTTGGTATTGCGTTTATGTCAGTGACAGTGATACCTCAACTTGCTAGCTAGCAACAAAATAGAAAGTCACAAAATGCAGAACACCCCCATCTAACGTTAGCTATAGAGTCCACAGCCAAGCAGCACTAACGTTACACCACGAGAGAGATCACTGTGTGTGCATGAATTCCAGCCAAGTCCTGGTGAAGCGCAATGCAATCATGCTGCCTGTACGGGTTAGCATAAGTCATAAGACATTCTCTGCTGCTGCTCCCTTAATCTGGCCAATGCAAGCGACTAACATAACTTTGCTTTTGTAAAACCAAGTAACAACATTGCTTACCTCTCTACAGGGGCGGATTTAGGATCGTAGGAGATCCGGGGCTTAGCCCAGAGGGAGAATCTAATGTGCGCGCGGAGCGCGCCGGAAAATTTTGCCTTCAACCTTCAACTTACCACCACCTTAAAGCGGACAAAAGGCACTGGAGAACACATATACATTCACACCCTTTAATGAAGCAAACTAATTGTGGTGGTTCTGGGCACAGAGGGAGGTCAGCACACGTAGCTCCCCCTGTCAGTCACCATCATTTATATTTGTATAGAATTACATAATTGATGGGCTGAGGCTAGTTATGTTACAGTATGTATATCAGGGCAGACTCTGTGCTCACCACATATTGTATTTAGAGTCTTGTCCTGTGTTATATGACGATATATTACATGTATTGTTGGCCTGTGTATAGTACTGTGAAATCAAATCCCCCCTGGGACATTAAACAAACTTAGTTAGTTAGCGTTACATCTTAGGATAGATTTGAGTCATGTTCTGTATACATACATACTACCATAAGGGCATACTTAATGTGGTTACTCCATGTTTACTAGCTGTAACATTAACGTTACATCATTCTTTTTCACTTGTTACTCAGTCAACCAGAGTGCAGATATCAAAGACTATCAGCCTGTTATTCACTTTATTTGTATAAGTATTATCCTTTGTTTGATTTCTTACCATGTACCGTAACAGTACCTTGCTATGTTTCATTTTCATTATAACATAACGTTATGTTATGATAGCCAGCTAGCATTAGCAAACCGGAAAAGTAGTGTCAGTGAGTCAGTCACCTTTCTAATAAGATTCACAAACCTGAAACATCATCTATGTCATCACTGCTGGTGATGTCATTGTTGTCAGCTGCTGATACGGCTGCTGCAACAGTTCTTGGCGCTTGTTTTGTTGAAAACAACTTTCGGATATCCATCCTTACAATTTTGCAAGTCAGGCACTGATTGAGATCACTTCTTCTTCAGGGCAGGGTAGGCTACGCAGTATGCAGGCTAATGTCGCGCAGCTGCTGCCTCTCTGTTGGACTCCGGTACTGCACGTTACTCACAAGAGTTTTTTTTAATTTTTTTATTTTTATTTTTTTTAAGTAAAACATTCGGGGCTTTTCAGAAAACATCCGGGGCTTGAGCCCCAGTAGCCACCCCCTAGCGCCGCCCCTGCCTCTCTAGATAGATAGATAGACTTTATTTGTCATTGTTACAGTACAGGTACCAAACAACGAAATTTAGGAGGAATTTAGGAATTTAGGAATTTAGGAGCTCCCCTGGTGTTTAAGAAAGGAAAAAGAAACACATTTTGGAAAAAGCATAGATGCATAAAATCACAAGAAGATAAGGAGCTGGTTTACATCAATAGAGGCTATGTACACAATCCACTGTACTATACTGCACAGATAGTCAACTAGGGTTGTCATATTGCACAAGAAAGTATTTTTTCACTTTTGTTTTAAAGTGTCACAGTTTGCAGGCTTGAAAATGTACATGTTTGTGCCTCAGCACTAGCTGCCATTACAATCCGTCCGGACCTGTCCTGGGCCCAGAACTTAGGCCTTTTCTGTGTTCAGGGCCTTGACGGCCCTGTGGTAGAAGCTGTCCTTCAGTCTGTTTGTCCTAGCGGCCGGGGTCCTGTACCTCCTGTTCGAGGGCAGCTTGACAAAGTGTTCGTGCCCAGGGTGGGTCGGGTCCTTGGAGATCTTGGAGGCCCTCCTGAGACAGCGTGTTTCGTACAGCTCCTTCAGAGAGGGGAGGGTGGCGCCGGTGATCCCCTGTGCTGTTCTCACGACTCTCTGTAGATCGTTTCTCTCCGCTGCCGTGCAGCTGTGGTACCAGTTGGAGATGCCGAAGGTGAGGATGCTCTCCACTGCGCCGTGGTAGAAGGCCACCAGCATCTCCTGCTTGCTGTGTTGTTTCTTGAGGCATCTCAGGGTGTATAGCCGCTGTTGTGCCCTCTTGATGGTGCCTTTAGTGTTGTCCTTCCAGGCCAGGTCATCCCGTATGATGTGTCCTCTGTCTCCTCCTCAATTGCTAACGGCACATCACTGCTAACGTTAGTTAGCGGTAAAGATGTTGCTGTGGCAGCCGCAGCTGTAGTAGGCCTAGCCCCCACAGTCGATGCAGAGAACATATCTGTCAGTTTCTGACATTTTGAGGCATCCTCTGCTAGCTTCTTACTTTTGTTCTCCCTAATTTTCTGGGCACCCCCTTTCACTATCTTATCTACGAACATGACACTGCACTTGGGTTGTCGGCCGAGGGATCAGAGTGGGGGAGGGGGCCGATGGACAGCAGGGCCTAAGCATGTGATTGGGCCAGCCCATGTGTTAGTATAAACGGGGGCCGCCGCTTGATTCAGCGCTAGTTGATGCCGCGCTATTTTGGGCCGCGCTAGTGTGGTATATTTTAAACACACACACATACCAGGGCATGCAAGGGCATGTTAACAATGGGGGTTTTATGACAGCCAAATGGCCGAACGCACACACAGACACGCACGCACACGCGCACACACACACACACACACACACACACACCCTTTTTCTCAAAACAACCCAGAGGTTTGGAGACACACAACGATCAGCTCCTTCTTAGGGCAAAGGCTGAGGAGGAAGGGTCACCATTGGCCAAGAACTATGAAACAAGCATTGACCCAATACTGTGTTGTGGTTGGCTCAAATGTGAGATGGAACAGGTATAAAATCCTGAGAGAAAGCTATATTCAGTCTCTTTGTTCCTGACCCACCCAGATACCCTGCGTTAACGACTGTGCTGTGTAACCTGTCTTTTTTGAATAAATAGTCTTAACTTTGCTCAAGACCTTTTCCTCATTTTTGGCAATCACCAGAGAACAGATATATCCCACACTAGTTTTTTTTTTGTTTTGTTTTTTTTTTTGGGGGGGGGGTCAGGCGGCCCGACCGGCCCAAAACTAGCGCGGCCCATCTGCCAGCGGGCAGAAAGATTGTATGGCCAGTCCAGCGGTGCCTGTGTGCAAATGAATAAACATGTCCTAATCTATCCTACTATACTGTCTGTCAAGGTACTGTATGAAATGATTAGTTGTTCTAAATATCTCATACTAGTTAGTGCATTGTATAGGTTACAAGTTTGTACATTTTTTGATTCTATAGGTGCTGAAACCATTTTTGTAAACATGCTAGAGTTAAAATCATTAGATGCTTTAATCTTGCATTCCTCTAGGAGTGACACAATCACAGTCATACAGTAGAGGAATACTTGACTTTATTCATTGGCTGACAGTGGCACTTCAGCCCGTCCATACACACACACACACACACACACACACACACACACACACACACACACACACACACACACACACACACACACACACAGGGATGGCACACCATTAATTAGATCCAGTCTTGTTTCTAATTGATAGCTTTTGTCTTCCTTTTTGAATTTGTTTCAGGTTTCATTCAGTGACTATGAGGCCATCATAGGCTTCATCAACATAAATAATGTGCACTGGACGTTAATGGTGAGATCATCTTTCTCAATCACTCCACCACACAAAATTGTGCTGCAATGTTAAACTAAGTGTATGATGAAACAGAGGTATGGTTTGTTACAGTTCTGTCAAGCTGCATCAGGCAGTGTGTTTTTAATCGACCCATCTGGAGGACAAGAGCTGGCGCATTCTGAGGATGTGGCCACAAGATTAAGGTAAATATGTACATCATTTACAAATATTTATGCATCAATAAGTCTACATGTAGGGCACAGTCATGTATGTATGGCACAACAATGAATCTGTTAGATAACAGAATTTGTTTTCCATACAGGGAATACTTCAGAATGCGGCTCAATAAACACGGGAAGAAAGACTGGCTGGGGTTGAAGTTGAAGGGGGCAACTATCAACCACACCAAACAACAAGATGGCTTCAGCTGTGGCGTGTTTGTTATGGAGGTGAACATAACATGATGTTTGCATATTCTGTACTCTTTGATATATTTAACTTTCAATTTTAGGATACTGTAGTTTAACAAGTTTAAATTATGTTCATATTTAGTTTGCAAGACAGATCATTGCAGAATTTCCAATCATCCCAACACACATGGTCTTAGATCCCTCCAAGAAGGGTATGACGTGGAAAAGAAAGGTGTTTGCTGAGGCCATTCTGGATGCATCAGGTGTGCACAATTAATTAACAGGGGCATATAAAATATTAATGCTATTACCCAGAGTATGACATTTTACAGCATACTTTCTTACAGACTTCAGAATCAAGAACTGTTGCTCCATGTGTGCATCTCAATCTGTTCCTGGAGGAGCCACACCTGTAATTCATTGGGTTAGTACCTGTTTCACTTAAAATTCTGTACTGTTTATTACTTATTTATGTATCTCTGTTTGGCAGATAATGCAGTCACACTAAACTTGCAGTATTTTGGTGTAATTTAGCAGATGTTTATAGAATGTGCCAATATTGTGAGATAGTATTGTGTTTCTGTGCTCGTGGGCACAATGTTGTTAGCATTAGGCAATTACCATCAAGTGGCAAGGCCCTTTTGGTCTCTGCTCCAATGGTCTAACCGTTGGGCTACACACCGTCCAGTATTCAATTTTCATGAGCATGTGATTTGGTAAAACTTAAATTACTATAAATGTAACAAAATACCATAAGTTAACTGTTAATTCATTCTCATTACTGTATTAACCAATACCTTAGTTGACATGGACATTAGTAAAAACAAAAGGGCGACATTGGATAATCTCCTGTTTTGTGCTATATGTCTGGAGATCTACACTTTAGCTTTTCCTATTCCACTCACTAACTCTACATGACGATAACATGCATCATGAGGGTGTAAGACATTATGTAACCGTTTCTAGGTTCAGTAGTTGAACCTAGTAGTTGAATCTGAAGTAGTTTGAATCTAGTATCATGTGCTACTCTCAGTGATAGTTTTGTTTTCAATTCTACAGATTGCCTGCTCTGTGTGCATGAGGTGGTTCCACTCAGAGTGTCTGAGTATGACTCAGGAGGAATTCAATGAGGCCAAGCGAGCTCCAGTCTGGAAGTGCCGTCTTTGCTGTGACAGTAAAAAGGGTAAACTCAGGTACATAGGAATGTATCACCTTAAAGCCCATTGACACAAGGAAAAACACCTTACTATCAATGACTGAATTGTAACACATTTCCATCCCAAATAAGACTATCACCACCCATTCTATGGACTGGTGGCATTGTTTTCTGAACACCACAGCCTAATGTGTCAGAATATATGGAGAAGTAAAGAGAGAATATCTTTGAATTATATGTCAGTAAATATTATGTAGAAAAAAAGGGAGAATGGGTTTGAATTAAATGCGAGGAAATGTCCCAGTCCAAAAGCGTTACGCCAGGGTTCAGGCTATGTGGCCTGTCTACGCATTGACCCTTCTCTCCCTCTCTCTCGCTCTTCCTCCATTCCACAGGGCCCATTGAGCAGCTCACTCCTCCATCACTCCTCCCTCTCTCCTCTCTGTTCCAGCTGGTTAGGAGAGATAGTTTTATAATAGTTTATTTTTTGTGCCAATATTTTTTTTAAATAAACATTTTGTGTCCATTTTGCTGAGTCTGAGAAAATCTGCTCCTCGACTGAAATAAGTACACCTACTGATAGCCTAAGCCTTGTATTGTTGTGCTACAGTGATTACAGCAGATTCTGCTGTCACCTCTCCGATAGTAATCTGCAATTGGTTTGAGCTGCTTTGGCCCAATATTGGCAGTTATTGATCAGGACAGCCATATCTCCATAGGGTTTTTGAGTTCTTGAATTTTAATAAATTCCTAATCAATTGATTGGGAAAAACAAAGGTTGCCATTTTTGGATGGGCACTCCCAGAACAATCTGCAATTGGTTTGAGGTGTTTTGACCCAATATTGGCAGAGTTATTGATCAGGAAAGCCAAATCTCCATAGGGTTTTTGAGTTCTTGAATTTTAATAAACTCCTAATCAATTGATTGCGAAATCCAAAGGTTGCCATTTTTTGATGGGCACTCCCAGAACAATCTACAATTGGTTTGAGG
The DNA here is from genome assembly GCF_963989245.1 of Nansenia antarctica. Taxonomy (NCBI): domain Eukaryota; kingdom Metazoa; phylum Chordata; class Actinopteri; order Argentiniformes; family Microstomatidae; genus Nansenia; species Nansenia antarctica. The sequence goes on along the minus strand of NC_137675.1, from coordinate 42,271,584 downwards.
TGTTTTGACCCAATATTGGCAGAGTTATTGATCAGGAAAGCCAAATCTCCATAGGGTTTTTGAGTTCATGAATTTTAATAAATTCCTAATCAATTGATTGGGAAAAACAAAGGTTGCCATTTTTGGAGGGGCACTCCCAGAACAATCTACAATTGGTTTGAGGTGTTTTGATCCAATATTAGCAGAGTTATTGATCAGGAAAGCCAAATCTCCATAGGGTTTTTGAGTTCTTGAATTTTAATAAATTCCTAATCAATTGATTGCGAAATCCAAAGGTTGCCATTTTTGGAGGGGCACTCCCAGAACAATCTACAATTGGTTTGAGGTGCATTGGCCCAATATTGGCAGAGTTATTGATCAGGACAGCCATATCTCCATTGGGTTTTTCACTACGTTTACCACGGTCCCTAAAATGCCGAATGTGAATGTCTGTTGAATGTCGAATATTAAAACAACTTTACCACTGTCATAAACAATGGTGTCAGGACTTTTCCTTTGGATGACACTGACACTTTCATTGACATGAATACTTGCTTTTGAGGATTGAACTATCCATTTTGAGCAAGTGACACGCTTTTGCAGGTTATCAACTAGGTTTTGCAGTTTGTACTAATTGTTCTGAGAAAAGCACTAACTGTTGTGCAAATGTTAATAGTGATGTGAGAAATGCACCAAAGCGACTGAGAAAAACTGTAGTGTGGCAGTGTGTGTTGCCACGCCCACCCCAGCTGTATGTTAAGGAGCCATGTGTGTGAGGCTGTTTATTGACAAGTTTACAAGATGGAGGCTCAAGCTCTCGCTAATGCTATCAACAGAATTTCATAAGCAGGCAGAAATATCGCCAGTGGGCAATTAATGAACTCCTTAATATTGGACTATACATAACGGGACCTCCGAACGGGAACTCCGAACTCCGAATCTGACGATGACAGATGACAACGGAATTTCAGACATTGATCTCCACTTCACTTTCATGGGACAGTCGTCTACACTACAGACAGACCTTCTGCTGTGTTCTTGGGTAAGTTTTAGTGAGTTACATGTGTTGTTTACTAGGATTTTGTGTTGTTTACTTAGGATAGCCAAACAGTTATTTGTTGTTTTGTGAGTAAGGTAGATAGCCCCGTTGTTAGCATCAGTTATCAAACCACTGAAACTGCTCACCACAATCATGCCACCCCTCTACAAAACTAATGAGATGGTGGGAGGAAGAAATACGTTGTCAAAGATAAAACATAATGAATAAATACATTTGTTGCAGACCTACTAACATGTAACATACTGTACAGTATGTTTCATGCACCATTTTAGTGTGTGTGTGTGTGTGTGTGTGTGTGTGTGTGTGTGTGTGTGTGTGTGTGTGTGTACGTACACCAGCTAGCCAAACAAGTGTTAGCTTGCTAGCTAGCTAGCTAGCTTTGTTAGAGATGTAATAGATTATAGAACAAGTAAATGCTTTTGTAATGAACGGTAATGTTATGTGGAATCAACAATTATGATTAATTCATTGATATGTAGATTTGCTGTAGAATAATACTGTGAATTGAAATGATTTCACTAGCCAACTTCTGTAATACAGTACACTGAGAGTCTATGGAAAACCTCCACTAGAGAAGTGTCCACACCTCTGACCTGAAATTTGTGTTACAGACTGAGGAGGTGAGAGGTTCTGAGAGATGACACCTTGATGAGTCACCAGCACTTCAGGTATTTGTCATTGTCATTGTATAAGCAATTCTATTTTATGAAGATAGTAGTAGGCTATTTTGTAAAAGTGGTGTTGGTAACAGTGGGCAATCATTTTAAATGTACTGTCTTCTTTTTTATTACAGCTTTGATGCCCAGATGGGATGGGAAGAAACTACCCCGAAGTCCCACTAGATGCTTTATGGACTATAATGATAAATGCATACACACAGACACAACATTATACTTTTTTACCATTCTATTATTGTATTGCTCAATTGTATCTTGCCTAATTTTTTCCATTGCCATGAATTTTACTCTCTTGTACTTGTAATGGGACGTAATAAACTTTTGGCACACATGGCAATAAAAAAATCATGAATCTTGAATTATTATTATTATTATTATTATTTGTATTATTATTATTATTATTATTATTTAGCTATTTAATAGTGTCAGCCCTGCAATTTTGCTTCCTGAGGGTTAGCTGACAACCCCACTGACAGATGGCAGGTAGGTAATGACAGGTAGTGTAATGGGGGAGTGGTTGTCTTGAGGGAGTGATTAGGGTGGAGTTAACCAGCTATTGGTCCCACCCATTACCTCTGTGAAAAACGTCTCTGAAGACTTTGAGGTCTCAGATCTCAGTACGGTGGTTCAGGGGGTATCACCATTAAAATATCCATGACTTCTTCAACTTGTTTCAGATTTCAATGTATGACACATCATTTTAAAGCTTACAAACTACCCTTTCATAATCTAAAAAATGTTTTTGCCCTACTTGGGGACTTTTTAACCATGCCCTGTCACATATGGGAAAAACTGAAAACACAGAAACAACAAGCAACAGATAACATGAGAACATAGAACACAGAGTTAACGAACAGGGAACAATTAACACAGCAATGTCCCGGGGGAAGGGGGGTGGCAGGGTAAGGCGAGATGGTTAGAGTTAGGGGAGGTTGTATGCATGGGAGAACAGGTAGGTTTTGAGGTGGTGCACCTCCATAAGTCATGCATCACCGTCGAGTAACACACTCTGTCGATGTTGCAACACGTCTTTAAACTGTTTTGCCGCTGCTGATGTGATATCATTCATAGTGGCTTATTCATATATAACTATATTTTTTGTGAAGCACTGCATACATGTTATCACACTGTCATGAAACATGATCGCTCACTTATAATATACACTACAGAGTATGTGGACACAATTATGGTCTGGGGCTGTTTTTCACGGTTTGGGCTAGGCCCCTTAGTTCCAGTGAAGGGAAATCATAATGCTACAGCATACAATGAGATTCTAGAGAATTGTATGCTTCCAACTTTGTTGGAAGACCCTTTCCTATTTCAGCATGATAATGCCCCCATGCAAAAGCGATGTCCATAATTACATGGTTTGCCAAGTTTGGTGTGGAAGAACTTGACTGGCCTGCACAGAGCCCTGACCTCAACCCCATTGAACATCTTTGGGATGAATTGGAACGCCGACTGCGAGCCAGTCCTTCTCGCTCAACATCAGTGCCCGACCTCAGTTATGCTCTTGTGGCTGAATGAGAGCAAGTCCCCACAACCATGTTCCAAAATCTAGTAGAAAGTCTTCCCAGAAGAATGGAGGCTGTTATAACAGCAAAGGTGGGACCAACTCCATATTAATTCCTATGGTTTTGGAGATGTTCAACAAGCACATATGGGTGTGATGCTCGGGTGTCCACATACTTTTGGCCATGTAGTGTATGTTATAACAAAGTAGCATGCTTATAAACGGACAACCCTCCATCCCTCCCATCCCCCAACCCTCCCTCCCTCTCTCCCACTTCCTATCACCTTCCCTCCCTCCCTACCTATCTCTCTCTCTCCCTCCCTCCCAACCCTCCCTCCCCCCAACCCTCCTCCCCTCCCTCCCTTTCGCCCCCCCCCCTCCCTCCCTCCCTCCCTCCCACCTCCCAACCCTTCCTCCTTTAGCCCTCCCCCTAACCATCCCTCCCTCCCACCCCCCGACCCTCCCTCCTTTTCGCCTCCCTCCAACCCTCCCTCCCTCCCTCCCACCCCCCACCCCTCCCTCCTTTTCACCACCCTCCAACCCTCCCCCAACCGACCATCCCTCTCTCCCACCCCCCAACCCTTCCTCCTTTCGCCCTCCCCTGTGATTGATACCATTCCGTATTCCGTTCCATCCATTACAATGAGCCTCCGACGTCTACCCCAGCCCTCCTTTGGTGGTCTCTGTTACTGGGCCCTGAGGCCAACCATGGAGTCTGCAGGGAAAAACTCATATAAATACCTTTACAGCATTTGTCAATCTGTATGCAGAACATACTGTATATGAGGTTTAGACATTTTACAGGGCACATTTGTCCATTTTAACACACTGTAGCTCTCACAATACATTCAGCAGGATATCCCCAAACCTTGGTGATTGAGAATTTGAGCGTTTTCACCTTTTACAGTGAATACAGTAGTATTAACATGGGGTTGCAAGCTTCTTCTGAAGGAATTCCCATGTCCATTTTATTTAAATGTTTCAGTTACTTTGGGCGCTGCCTATTACATTCATGGTGTTAGTATGCTCAGTAGTGTGTATGATTGTGCTCTGTCGTGTGTATGTGTGTAGTGTGTACAGTATGAGTGTGTAGTAGTGTGTATGAGTGTGTATTAGTAGTTATTTTAACTATTCAAACATTTTTTGTTCTACAGCCTTCCAATTAGGGCAATTAACACAACCTCTCCTGCAGGTTAGGTCAGGTCGTCTGGACAATGGGTAACCTTTGACCTCACCTGCCTTTGGGTCGCTGTCGAGGGTCTCTCAGCCAGGTATGTGGACCCTCCAGAGGATGAGTTGACCCCTGAGATGACCCCTAATCATCTGGCTCTTAAAGTGCCATGACTGGTTAACACACCTGAAGAAAAACCACACATTCACCACGGTATAGACCAGGGACTGGGTTAGGTTTAGTAGAGATGAGATACTCACCACGGTATAGACCAGGGACTGGGTTAGGTTTAGTAGAGATGAGATACTCACCACGGTATAGACCAGGGACTGGGTTAGGTTTAGCCATTTTTAGCAAACTGTAACCTGACCATCCTTTTTGAGGATAACTAGTGGTTTGCACCTTGCAGTGAAGTGTCTGTAGTTCTGCTGGTGAAGTCTTCTGCAGGTGGTAGTCTCTGACACATTCACGCCTACCTCCTGGAGACTGTTCCTGGTCTGTGGGACAGTTGTTCTACCTCCTGGAGACTGTTCCTGGTCTGTGGGACAGTTGTTCTACCTCCTGGAGAGTGTTCCTGGTCTGTGGGACAGTTGTTCTACCTCCTGGAGAGTGTTCCTGGTCTGTAGGACAGTTGTTCTACCTCCTGGAGAGTGATCCTGATCTGTGGGACAGTTGTTTTGGGGGTTTTCTTAATTATGGTGACCATTCTTCGGTCATCCCCTATTTTACTGCACTATTCCTTGGCTTACCACCCTGCTTGCAATTGCTAAGCTCACCAGTGCTTTTTTATTGTTGTCTTTAGCTGTATTTGTATAATAACCATGATGAATAGACACAAAGATAGAATTTCTAGGATGAAGATCTTTATTATCCATAGAATTTTCAATGTATTTTCTCAATAAAGTAAAGGTAGGATTCCCCCTTGGCGGCAAACTCGGAAGGGAGTTCCCCCTCGCTGTGGAACGTCCACGCGGTCTTGTCAGTCAGTCCACTGTCCACCTGACTCCACCTGACTCCATTGATAAACTAAAAATCAACCCATCATTGATTTCGTCAGTCAGTCCATTGCCATCTTTGTCAGTCAATCCGTTATAAATGTGTTTGGTCAGTCTTGGCTCAGCCCTAGGTTAGGTGTTGTTTGTCATTGGTGGTAGATCTGGCACACTGGGTAGCTGCCAGTCTGTCTGAGGTGGGTCTGAGTTCCTGGTCAGAGAGGTGTTAGACTTAGAGGTTGAAGCCTGTCAGAATGAATGAAAGAGAGGTGGTTCAGTTGAGGTCACGAGCAGACACAGCGACTGACATCTGTCCCTTTCTACAACATACTGTACACAGTAAGAGTCAGGGTCTCACCTGGGCTGATTTATGGAATTTTGCCGAATCGGGTCTGGTTTCCATGGTTTCCACCCCTGGAGTCAGTACCTGCTGAGCATTACCTGGCCTTGGCTGTCGAGGCAGAGAACACATCAAAGTGAGATAAGATGTTTGCTTAATGAATGTTATATTCCAGTAAGTTTGGTCAAGTCTCCATTTCCAGGCTGTAGGGTCCTGGGGAGACTTTGCTGCTTGATCTCTTCTCCTGTCACTTTTTCTCAGCTAACGTCTTTTTCCTTTCCCCTTGTTTCCTTTACCGTCGGGTTTTGATTTTTTATCATTATATTTGGTATCCTTCCTTTCATTATCGCCTCCAGAGAGTTGGTCAGAGTCTGTAGAAATCATTTGGATACATAATTGTAGCATAACCTACGTAATTTATACGTTTGTAAGTGATTTTGAATAACTACATAACTAAATTAACGTAGTTCTGCATTTCACAAGCAGAATTTAAATGTGTAGCTGTAAATGACTTAAGGACTCCTCACAGAACTCACAGGTGTCAGAGTTATCACAGCACTCACAAGTGTCAGTTATCACAGCACTCACAGGTGTCAGAGTTATCACAGCACTCACAGGTGTCAGAGTTACCACAGCACTCACAGGTGTCAGTTATCACAGTGTAACAGGTTCGTGCACAGAGGGAGCCGGACAACAGTACTGACGGGTACAGAAATGGGCGGAGCCCAGTTTATTATTCAACACAGTCTTTGCACTGAGCCTTGCTCAGGTGATCTCTGCCGGCGCACTACTCCTCACGCCCGACCCTTTCGGTCGCAGCTGGCTCTGTAGTTCTCTCTGCCGCTCACTCTCCCAGACTCTCTCTCTCTTTGGTTGCTCCCGCCCGTTTGCATTCGCCTCTCTTTCCGCTCTCTCTCTTCTCCACCTACTGAACTCCCGGGGGAAACAAACACACACATTAAGAGAGTGCCTGATGGGGACTCAATTGGCATCAGCCGGTGCCAATTACGCCCCCATCCCCTTCACCAACCGTCCTGTGGCTCCCCCTGCAGGTCGAACGCGCCATGCTCCCCACACACAGCAATCACAGGTGTCAGAGTTATCACAACACTCACAGGTGTCAGAGTTATCACAACACTCAGAGGCTACGTTCACACTGCAGTGAAAGGCAGTGAAATGTGACCCAAATGTTTGCCGACACGCGACTCAGGTCTGATTTATGCATGACCGTGGGAACAGCGCAAGTCACATGAAATCTGACTTTTTTAAATCCGACCTGAGTCGCGTTCAGAGGTGGTATTATATCGGATACATGTCTGATATTTAGCAACACGCCCCCGTCTGAACTGTCAAGTCGCTTTAATGTGACTTTTACACCACTCTAGCAGGGTTGCCAGATGGGATTGACAATTTACAGCCCAACCAGCCCATAACCGCTAAATCCAGTAGCCCATTCGGCGGTAACCCGCCCCATCTGGCAACCTTGCACTCTAGACGCAATTGCTCATATTATATCTTTTTAAAATGTATATATATATTAACTCATTGACTGCCAAAGACGCTTATAGAATAGTAACGTTGACTGCCAAAGACGCCAATTAGCGTCTTATAGAAAAAAAAAAAAAATCACGGGGATCGCGTTATTGACATGTTCTACACCTAGCGAGTGAATTTCAGACTTGGGTGTAATGTATTTCGGTCCCAGATGGGGGCAGTAGTTCGATAAAAGCCTGGAGAAGGAAGTGGCTTGCTGTGGGTTGTAGTAATGGCGAAACGGATCAGGGTATGTGCCAAACGCGGCGCGGAGCATTGCGGCGCGGAGCATTGCGGAGCATCGCGGAGCAGCACGGCCATCGCGCGACTCTTCAAACAGTTCAGAGTCGGATGATACAGAAAAAGTGCAGCAGCAAAAAAAAAAAAAAAAATTCTGCAGAAAAAGCTCGTTTTCTCTGTTTATTGGTCAAAATCAGGTGTTTTGCTGAAACCACCCTATGTTCTACGGCCGATTTCTAAACACTCAAAGAGGCTAGAAACAAACTTTCTTTTTCTGATGAAAGAAGAGAGTCTAAAGTTTTGGTAGATATGTTCAATGTTTATTTAGTCCGAAAAGTCAATATTTGGTGGGTCTTCAAAGTTCAGCGAAAATGCCCCAAAAGTCTGGCAGTGTGGAGCTCTCCGCTCTGAACATGGCTGGCAGTATATATATTTTTTGTTTTTGTTTTTCAGATTTTATCCCTTTTTCACCCAATTTAGTATCCAATTGAACCCAACCTAGCATCCAATTATCCCCTGCCTATTGCGTAGGATCCGCCGCACGACCCCGTGGCCGGCAGCCCCAGAGGAGATCGCCAGGCAGACTAGCTGACTGGCTCCTCGAGCCCAGCACCGTTATTCCGGCACCCCGGGGGCGCTGTTGCGCGACGGATCCTTGTCCGGAAATAGTCCTATACCGCCCTCTGTAGCGGCCGCTCAATATGCCGCTCCCTGTGTGCCTCGGCCATTATCCGGGTCTGGCGAGACCGGGATTCGATCCCAGTCCCCGGTGGGCAGCTTGCACTAGTGGCTAGTGCTTAGACCGCTACGCCACCGCGGGGCATGCTCATATTATATCTTGCTCATATCTTTACCGGCTTCCGCTGCACAAAAACTTGAAAATGAAACCGGTTGTAACGTTATCATGTTATCCTATATATGTTATCATGTGGAGACATGGAACACCGGGTGGATTCGACGGAGGGAGTGAGGGAGGACCAGCCGGATGGCAGCGGGGTTAATGACCCGGTCGATGGCGTAGGGGCCGATGTACCTCGAAGCCAACTTCCGGGAGGAGACATTGAGGGAGAGATCAGCCGTGGAGAGCCAGACCCTCTGGCCAACCTGGTACTCAGGAGCTGGAGTGGAGTGCGACGACGGTTGGCGCTCCGGGTGGTTCGGGCGGTGGCCCGAAGCAAGGCTGAGCGTACAGAGGTCCAGACCCGACGACAGCGAAGGAGGTGTGCCTGGACCGAAGGTACTGACGCTTCGCCCTCCTGAGTAGGAAGCAGGGGTGGCTGGTACCCCAAGGAGCATTCGAAGGGGGACCGGCCGGTGGCTTCATTGACCATGACGTTCAACGAGTACTCCACCCAGGGTAGGTCCTTGCTCCAGGAGGATGGATGGAGGGAGGACATGCAGCGGAACGCCGACTCCAGGCTCTGGTTGGTTCTCTCCGCCTGCCTATTGGTCTGTGGATGGTAGCCGGAGGAGAGGCTGACCGTGGCCCCAATCCCCGAACAGAAGGCCTGCCACACCTTGGACGTGAACTGGGGACCACGGTCGGAAACCACATCCTGGGGAAGCCCGTAAAGGCGGAAGACGTGGGTGGTGAGTAGCTCCACCGTCTCCGCCGAGGTCGGTAGCCTTGCCAGAGCCACCAACCGCACAGACTTGGAGAAGCGGTCCACGATGGTGAGGATGACCGTGTTGCCCAGAGACGGGGGAAGGTCGGTCACGAAGTCCACGGCGAGGTGGGACCACGGTCGACCGGGCACGAGTAGAGGCTGCAGCAGTCCCGATGGCGGCCGGTGGGATGCCTTGCTGCGAGCGCAGGTAGGGCAGGCCGAGACGAACTCCCTGACGTTCGCGGCCATGGTGGGCCACGAGAACCGCCGGCGCAGGAAGGACAGGGTGCGTAGGGCCCCAGGGTGGCAGGCGAAGCGGCTGGCGTGGCCCCACTGCATCACCTTGGTCCTGACGGCGTCTGCGACGAAGAGGCGACCGGGGGGACCAGTTCGGGGATCTGGCTGGGTGCGCTGGGCAGCTCTGACCACCGCCTCGACTTCCAGGGTGACCACTCCAACGACCCGGGAGGATGGAATGATGGTGTCAGGAGTGGTGGGTTCCTCCTCTGCGGCATGAAGCCGAGAAAGGGAGTCAGCCTTGGCGTTCAGGGAGCCCGGACGGAACGTGAGGTGGAAGTTAAACCGCCCGAGGAACAGGGCCCAGCGTGCCTGACGGGAGTTCAACCGCCTGGCCGACTTGATGTAGGTTAGGTTCTTGTGGTCCGACCAGACGGTGAAGGCGTGCTCTGCGCCCTCCAGCCAGTGCCGCCACTCGTGGAACGCCTCCACCACCGCCAGCAGCTCGTGGTTCCCGATGTCGTAGTTGGCCTCAGCGGGGGTATAATGGCGGGAGTAGAAGGCACAGGGGTGCACGGTCTGGTCATCCGACCGTTGTGAGAGCACGCCACCGACGCCCGTGTCTGAGGCGTCCACCTCCACAATGAAGGGCCTAGAGGGGTCTGGATTGATTAGGACCGGCGCCGAGGTGAAGAGCCTCTTCAGGTCACTGAAGGCAGCGCTGGCTGCTGGTGTCCACGTGAACTGGCGCAGGGGGGAGGTGAGGGCAGTGAGGGGAGCGGCTACCCGGCTGGAGTCCCGGATGAATCGCCGGTAGAAGTTGGCGAAGCCGAGGAAGGACTGCAGCTGTTTCCGGGTGGTAGGTTGGCTCCACTCGACGACGGCCCGAGTCTTCTTGGGGTCAGGGCGAGTCAACCCACCCTCCACGATGAGCCCCAGGAACTCCACAGAGTGAGCGTGGAAAGAGCACTTCTCAGCCTTAATGAAAAGGCGATTCTCCAGGAGGACTAGGCGGACGTGTTGAACGTGCTCCTCAGGGTTCCTGGAGAACACCAGGATGTCATCCAGGTAGAGGACGACAAAGATGTCCAGCATGTCTCTGAGGACGTCATTCATGAGGGCTTGAAAGACGGAGGGGGCGTTAGTGAGACCAAAGGGCATGACGAGGTACTCATAGTGGCCACGGGGGGTCTTGAACGCCGTCTTCCACTCGTCCCCCTCACGAATCTGGACCAGATGGTAGGCGTTCCGGAGGTCCAGCTTTGTAAAGATGGTGGCCCCAAGGAGGGGCTCAAAGTTGGAGCTCATGAGGGGAAGAGGATAGGTATTTCGGATGGTAATGGCATTGAGCTCACGGTAGTCGATGCATGGCCTGAGGGTTCCATCCTTCTTCTTTACGAAGAAAACCCCCGCTGCCACCGGGGAGTGTGATGGACGGATGAGCCCCTCAGCCAGGCAGTCGGAGATGTAGGTGTCCATGGCTGCCTTCTCCGGAGGGGCAAGGTTGTAGAGATGACTGACTGGGTGTTTGCTGCCAGGGCGGAGCTCGACGGCACAGTCGTAGGGCCGGTGAGGGGGCAGGGTGCGAGCACGCTCCTTACTGAAGGCCTCTCCTAGGTCGTGGTAGACCTCTGGGATGGAGGAGAGATCAGGGGAAGCCGGAGGCGGTCGCAGAGGCGACGAGGGGGTATGGGCTGCACGGAGGCACCGGGCGTAACAGGAGGTACTCCAGCTCAGGATGCGTCCCTCACCATAGCTGACATGGGGGATGTGGAGCTCGAGCCACGGTCGTCCCAGGATGAGCGGGGACTGGGGGGTCTTGAGGATGTAAAACCGAATCTCCTCCACATGGTTCCCGGAGACGGTCAAGGAGAGGGGTGTTGAGCGGTGGGTGAGAGGCCCCAGGTTATGACCATCTAGGGCTGAGACGGCAAGGGGGGTTTCTAGAGCAACGAGGGGAACGGCAGCTGAGCGGGCCAGCTGGGCATCCATCCGTTCTCGTCTGCCCCCGAATCGATAATGGCCTCGACAGTGAGGTTATGACCCTGCCAGGAGAGGGTGACAGAGAACCTGGCTGGGCTGGTGGTTGGTGGGGAGTGAGAGACACGGCTCACCCGGAATCCCCCTTCGGGTGAGCCTACCCCTTTTGGCAGGGACGGGCAGGTGTCACAGAGGTGCCCTTTCTCCCCACAGTAGAGGCACAGCCCCTGGACCCTTCTCCTCTCCTTCTCCGCCGTGGTGAGGCGGGTCCGGCCAAGCTGCATAGGCTCCTCATCAGTGGATGGGGTGCTGGTCGACTCCCGTGCAGAGGAGGGGTTGTCTGTGAAGATGGAGTCTTGGAGACGTGGCGAGCTGGTCTGGTGGCGCCCTCTCTCTCTCCGACGCTCCCGGGAGTGCTCGTCGACATCGATGGCTAGGGCCACTAGTTCGTCCAGGGTGACGGGCTTGTCCCGGACGAGCTCGTCCTTGATGGCCTCACTCAGCCCCTGGCGGAAATCAGATCGCAGTGCCCTGTCATTCCACCCGCTTCCGGCTGCCAGGGTGCGAAACTCAGTAGAGTAGGCCGCAGCTGTCCGGTTCCCCTGGTGGAGTGTCATCAGTCGCGCCCCGACCTCCTGTCCTGCAGTGGGGTGATCGAAAACCCTCTTGAACTCGGTGAGAAAAGCAGTATAGTCACTATACTGACTCACAGGTGTCAAAGTTATCACAACACTCACAGGTGTCAAAGTTATCACAGCACTCACAGGTGTCAGAGCAGCTTTTCCTCAGGCCTTTGCCTCCGCAGCATGTTAGAAGTGTCAGCAGTTGAAAAAACACTACAACAGTCTGTCCACTCTTCTTTCTTTCTTCCTTTTCTTTTTTTTCTCCTTCTGAGGTCGGCCTAGTTCAGCAATCTCTGTTCCACTTTGGGTCTGAGCCATAGCGAGGACTATACTATTGTTATACTCACAAACAAGGAAATATGAATCTACTATAATCAGAGATAGTAGTAGTATGAAGCAAATGGTGCTCTGTCTGAAAACTCTGGAACCTTGACAGTTATGTCTTATGATCACCATGGAGATTATTGTCGGTACACATGACATCATAATAGCAGGTGCCATAATAATAATAATAATAACAACAACAACAACAACAATAATAATAATAATAATAATGATTGATGAATGAATGAATGAATGAATGAATGAATGAATGAATGAATGAATGAATAGTTTAATGACCACACGACCTAGGTCGGTGGAATTTATTGTCGGTACAGCTCAAACAGCAGTGTCAAAAAACATACACACATTGAACATGACTATTACATGGACATGAACACACATAACCACAAGACAAGACAAGAACAATTTATACAGTGCAGTGAGTCAAGTGTTGAGAGTCCTTATGGCAGAGGGGAAAAAACTGTTTTTGAAGCGGGATGTTTTGGTGGCCAGGGATCGGTAGCGCCGTCCAGAGGGCAACAGTTGAAACAGGTGGTGAGCAGGGTGGGAGGGGTCAGAGATAATTTTATGTGCTCTATTTGTGGTGCGTTTGAGATACAGTGATTCAACTGATGGGAGAGGGGTGCCGATGATCTTGGATGATTTCCTTACTATTTGCTGTAGTTTCCTTTTTGATTTACTGTCCGAGCTGCCGTACCAAACTGTGATAGATGAGGTGAGTATGCTCTCAATGATGGCGGTGTAGAACTGAAGGAGGAGTTTTTGTTTTACTTTGAATTTTTTGAGCTGTCTAAGAAAGAATAGTCGTTGGTGGGCTTTTTTGGTGATGAAGTCTGTGTTGGTGTTCCATTTGAGGGAGTTGCTGATGTGAGTGCCAAGGAATTTGAAGGAGTCCGTTATGGTTATGGGTTCTCCAAGGATGTTGATGTTTTTTTTTGGGGGGGGGGGGCTGTGCCTGAAGTCTACGATGATTTCTTGTGTTTTTGATGAGTTGAGCTGGAGGTTGTTGTTGAGGCACCAAGTGACTGCTTGGGCTATCTGCTCGCGGTAATGGTCTTCATTATTAGTTGTTATGAGTCCGATTATGGTAGTGTCATCCGCATATTTCATAAAGGTGACTGAGCTGTGGAGAGATATCAGGTGGTTGGTGTAGAGGGAGAAGAGCCAGGGTGAGAGGACGCAGCCCTGGGGGGCGCCTGTGCTGAGGGTCAGGGGTCGAGATGAAAGGCTGTTCATCTTGACCCACTGTCGTCTTTTCCACAGGAAGCTCCGTATCCAGTGGCAGATGCAGGGGTCAATGTTCATGTCCACCAGTTTGTTGAAGAGATTGACCGGGTCTATTGTATTGAAGGCTGAGCTAAAGTCAATGAATAGGATGCGGGCGTAGGTGTTGGGTGATTCCAGATGTAGTAGTGTGTGATGGAGGGCTAGATTGACAGCATCCTCAACAGATCTGTTGGCACGATAGGCAAATTGATAAGTGTCCATCAGGGGGGGGGTGTGGGTTTTTAGGTAGGAGAGGACGATGCGCTCATACGCCTTCATGGCCACAGATGTCAGATTCTGAACATGCTGGAGTCTGTTGAGGACTCTGTTGGTGGTTCCAGATCCAACACTGTTGCAGTCGTCCAGCCTGGAGGTGACAGACGCATGGAGGAGGATCCCTGCATCACTGAAGGACAGGGAGGGTCGGAGACAGGCAACATTCCTGAGGTGGAACAAGGCAGCTTTAGTCAACTGTTGATTTTGGCAACCCAAAGGTTCTGACTTTGTTAAAAAAAAATCTGCCTAATAATGGCTTCCTTGACTTTAATTTCCTGCACAAAACTGTTATGGAACAGACTTGACTATCCCCTGTAAAAATTGTCCCATTACTTTTGATGCCTGAAAGGGGGGATTATGTATAAAAACTGTTTTTCTAAATGGTATACATAATAACAAATGTTTCATGTAGGAACCAATATGTACACAAATACCATCAAATAAATAATTACAATAATGTCTAATTATTTGATTAACTACTTAAGTCATTACAATTAGACAAAAGAAGAAAGTTGCCACAGGAGCAGTAAGACAGGTAACTAACCCCAAAAGCAGTAAGACAGGTAACTAACCATGAAAGCAGTAAGACAGGTAACTAACCATGAAAGCAGTAAGACAGGTAACTAACCATGAAAGCAGTAAGACAGGTAACTAACCATAAAAGCAGTAAGACAGGTAACTAACCATGAAAGCAGTAAGACAGGTAACTAACCATGAAAGCAGTTAAGACAGGTAACTAACCCTGGGTGGGGTCGCCGTCACAGGCCTGTGCAGAAGCCGGGGGCCTTTGTCCAAATAATCTGTCCAAAAATGTAGTCGAACCCAAAACAACATATACAATCACATCATCAGTGAACCCATCACGTTCTTAAACAACATTAGCAACAAGGGAAAGGGAATCAGTGTCAGGTGTGAAAATGGTACAAAGAACACAGTGGCTTGGGGGCCCAGGCAGATGTCCCCTGATGGAGGGGGGGGGGGGGGTTCACATACCACGCTGAACAACTGACACAGTGTGTCAACTGAAGATTATAGACATAGGTAATAATCATTCATGGTGTCAGATAGTTTTTTCCCTTTCATAATTCCTGATATGATCTATATTCTCTGCGAACTCTGATATTTTTGTCTAAGGTTATTGGCCTTTTTTGTAGCTGCACCTACAAACTGAGAAACGTGAAACATGGCTGAACAAAAGAGACAATAGAACAACAATGCTTCAATCTCTTTCACTGGCCCTGTCAGCTAGGGCCATTGATAAATATAGGCCTTCCACGGTGATTTTTCTATCGTTTTTTCGATGTGAATCTGCTGCTGTTTCCCGAGACGTTCACGATTTTAGGAGCACATCCGCCATCTTGTGGTTGGTCTTCTGCAGACTATTTATATGAAGGGAGAAAATGTATTTGAGAAATTATAATATTTGTTTTTATATTATGGCAATTGTCCCGTTTATTTTATTATTGTTTTAAAAATATTTGTATTTAAAAAAAAAATAATATATATAACCATTTCTTCACATATCAAAGTTGCCTCTAGGTTGGCACGGAGGTCTGACGAGATCGCCTTGAAGACGGCACTAGAAGCTCGCAAACCTCACTAGAAGCACGCAAACCTCACTAGAAGCACGCACACGACAATTTACATTTCCATACAGCTTCAGTCTGAAAGACAAGTTACTTTCGGAAAGTCAAAGTTCTGCTAGCAGACTTCCTCTGATTCACGAAGATACAACTGTCAAGGATCATGGGTAATATTTCTATACTTTCTGAAGCATGGCTCACAACACCGTTATCCTGCGTTATTGACGTTTTTGTAATTTATGTTGACAAACCCCAAGTTTATATTATCGATTGACAACATTGTAAGCTATTTATTGTGTAGACTACACATTTGGGTCTTCCGCAAAAATACCCAACCAAACAAACC
This sequence comes from Nansenia antarctica, assembly GCF_963989245.1. Lineage (NCBI taxonomy): Eukaryota > Metazoa > Chordata > Actinopteri > Argentiniformes > Microstomatidae > Nansenia > Nansenia antarctica. The sequence goes on along the minus strand of NC_137675.1, from coordinate 42,255,816 downwards.
ATGTGGTTCGGATGTCACTGAAAAGTGAATAAAACAATATGATTGAGTTTGATCATTATGACCAACAGCAAAATAATTAATTGTCAATCATAAAAAACAAAACAAAATCATGTCAGTTGTGTGATAAGTAGGCTGTTTAAACAACTGCTTGCGCGGATATCGATAGGTTACAATTGGACTTGTTGCACCATATCACCAACGCACTCGTTTGATGCTTTCGTTTGTTGTTACAGTCAACATGGCAACGAGGGCTTGAACGGTGACCCTCTCCGGTTTGAAGTTCTGAAGAACGCTGACGGGTGGAACAAGTCATGCTTCTCAAGGAGTATCGCATATGCATGCCCCTCACCGTGCAAGAGGTGAGACCCTCTTACCAAGGCTGGGATTACTACCACACAAGTGTCTCTGTACCTCCAAGTCAACTTGTTACCAGACTGACTGGTTTTTCTCTAAAACTGTCTGCAGGTCAACTTCATATTAATATTCCCCCTTCTGCTTTTACAAAGCATGTCCTCTTGATGGAGGGACTAACTATACGTGTCTGTAGTCCCCAGCCCTAGTAGCTCACTGGTTAAGACAGTTAATGAACTGTGCTACTTTTCAATCAAGATCACAATGTGTTGCTTTTGATATCGTGAGGTATAATTGCAGATGACAGAATATTCTGAAGATATGCAGCTTTTACAGAAGCCAAAGGGTTGGGGTTCTCTGTACAGCCAGATCGATCAGTAGGGTCTACTCTCTGATTATGTGTTTGTGTGTGGTCAAAGTCTCTTTCAGGGTGCATGAAAACAGAACCATGTTTTGAAATAGATAATCAACTCCAGTGTGGTTGTTGTACCAGCTTATAGAACACTGCACACAAACCTCTCACTCAGAATTCAGTACTTCCTAACAGACAAAAGCCTAAACTCTACTCTTGACATTTTATTTAACCTTTATCTCAGGAGAGATACGCTGAGAGCAATGCCTCTTTTGCAGGTGCACTCTGTCCACAATACACCGATGAGCCAAAACATTATGACCACTGACAGACAGGTGAAGTGAATAACATTGGCCGCGTTCGTGAATTCGCTCTGAGAGCGCCGGAGTGTCCACGTGACTGCCTCTTGTCCAATCAAATTACTTGGTTCCATTATGACGTCGAACCCAGTGTGCGCTCCGGCGAATTTACGAACGCGGCTATAGATTATCTTGTTACAATGGCACCTTCAAGGAGTGGGATATATTAGGCAGCAAGTGAACAGTCAGTTCTTGAAGTTGGTGTGTTGGATGCAGGAGAAATGGGCAGGAGTAAAGACCTGAGCGACTTTGACAAGGGCCACATTAAAAATAGTTAAATACAGAAATCAATAGCCTACATCATATAAAACCACAATATATATTAGGAGAAACAATCACATCCTTCACCATCAATAGCCTATGGTTTTATTTTTCCATAGAGTTCTTGTCTTATCTTCAGAAATGTGATGACTGACTGCAGTTTGCCACATGGTGTTGGTTGATGGTGTGCTGTTTTCCTCCTCTCTTCAGTACAAGATAGGGCAGCTGTACACCATCAGTAAACACAACCACCAGGAGAGCCAGAAGGGGGAGGGGGTGGAGGTGCTCTTCAATGGGCCCCACTACGACCCCAAGCATGGCCAGGGACAGCACACAGAGAAACGAGTGTACCTCTCCAGGTAACACCGACTAGCATAGCATAGCATAGCCTAGCGTACCTACCAGACCCATTTTCGCCTGACTAGCATAGCCTAGCATACCTGTTCAGATTCAGACCCACTTTAGCCTAGCCTAGCACACCTCTCCAGGTAAGACTGACTAGCCTAGCCTAGCCTAACATACCTGTTCAGGTGCTGAGTTGAATGTGTAAAGTCAATCCAAATGAAAAAGAGACCTCTGCATATTTAATGTCATGCTTCCCAGTTAGTTTAGTAACAACATTTGGGGTCAACGTTTTTTTTTTTTTATAGAATAAGGAGTTAGAGGAACATTTCCGTCAGCGAATGGAATGAGAACGTTGAGCCCTGCTGAATAAACCTGAACAAAGGCAGGCAAAAAGCAGGGAGGGACATATATCACTAGATTGCTTAGAGGCTGGGGGGGCAATGGGTGTGTGGGGTTCTGTGCTACGACACCATCAGAAGCAATGTAGAGAAGTGTGATGTATGCATTCCAAGGGGTGATATAACGCAGAGGGGTCTTTTTTTAATGTCTTCTCGTGATGTCAGTTCTAAATCGGGAGGTGTGTGAGAACCATCCTCTGTCTGAAACACATGTTAGCATTCTGCTAAGCTAAAAATACATAGCAATAGCACTCTCAACATCTTTGCCTATAGCTGTCTGCAGGTGGTATTTTGCACATGGCTACGTCTGACCTTGTTATCATGATGTGTGTGTGTGTGTGTGTGTGTGTGTGTGTGTGTGTGTGTGTGTGTGTGTGTGTGTCTCTCTACGATTTGCAGCAAGCTTCCTAGTTGGGCCAGAGCCGTGGTCCCCAGCAGGTTCTACATCACAGAAAAGTCCTGGAATTACTATCCATACACAATAACAGGTGAGGCTGTAACCACAATCTGTGTGTAATCTGATGTTTGATCATGGACTTTCTGAGGCCATCATGTGATGTGTTATTTGAGTCTGTGCTCATATGGATGATATGGTTTATGACATGTTTTTAAATAGTTTGTCTCAATCAAGTTGTTTTGTTCTCTTTCTCCACTCTTTACACTTTGCGACCCTTCCATCCAATCAAGAATTCACAGTAAGTGTTTTGAGTATACTCTAGTTTATTTCTATGCATTGTGTCAAGTTCTGAACATAATTTGAAATGGGGTGCTTTTCATTCCCAAAAAAAGGGGGAAAAAAGCATTACATATCATCAGCTGTGCTGCTAAAACTACAAACCCTCTGACCATTTTGACTTTAAAGTACATTTCTGAGGGCAGTTACTTAGCTTCTGTCTCAACACCATGTTCTCCACATAGTCCTCCTTCAGGGACTTGAGGCGTCTCTGTCACTCCTTTTATTGGTAATTGAAGACACCCCTAGAGTGCGGCCTTAATTGTCATGGTAACCATTGTGCGCAGCGTTTCTGTTCCGTCAGCTGTGTGGTGAGTGTGGATGTGCTTCGTCCCAACAGAGTTAGATGGAAATGGCGTCTGTTAGGGGGAAATATCGGTCACAACGGGCGCCTTTCAGTCCTCTGTACAGCGTACACCTCTGTTTTACACCTCTACAAGTTATCATTATATTATGTGTTTTGAGTTTTGGTTGTCCACTGATCCCAACCACTGGCCACATTTGCTTCTTACATCAGTGTTAATGCACTAGAGATGCATGTTTCCCGCGGTAAATTGTTTGTGTGTGAAAAGACGATGTGCCGCATTAATGTTGTTGAAGTAGAACGTCTGTGTCAATGACCGTTGTCTCTGTGAGGACTGTACGGTGGGTCAGCAGTGTGACTGTACGGTGGGTCAGCAGTGTGACTGTACGGTGGGTCAGCAGTGTAAGGCAAGGCAAGGCAAGTTTATTTGTATAGCACATTTCATACAACAGGGGCAATTCAAAGTGCTTTACATGCATTATTTAAAAAATACAGCAAGAGGAGCATAAGAAAATAAAAATGACAATGAATAAAAGCAAATATAAGAAGTAAATAGATAAAACATTTTAAAAAACAATAGTTAATGAAAAAAAGACATTGATAGAAGTGTTTGTGTTTAATCATAACTGGTGCAAAACATGAAGGTTTTTAGCTTAGATTTAAATATTTTAAGGGTTTGGGCCTGTTTGATTTCTTCAGGGAGTTTGTTCCAGGAGCATGCAGCAGCGTGACTGAAAGCTGCTGCACCGTGTTTTGTTGTTTAAAGATGGCTTTGTTGGACTAGCCTGATGATCACATTACCCCTCTCTCTTTGATCCAGTGCTCCTTCTTCCCCAAGTTCTCCATCCACATAGAAACCATATACGAAGACAACAGCGGAAGCAATGAGAACGTGAGTAGATACATTTTTAGGGGGGCGGCGGTAGCCTAGACATGGGTGATGTATGCTAAATTTGAGGACATTGCAGGCAGGATTGCGTTCTATAAATTAAATAAATGTAGTCTTGCGCCCAGCTTTATAATTAAAGGATGTCTGGCTAGCAGTGTTAGTAAAATCAAAGAGTTATTCTAATATCTCTTGTAAAATGGAGAGGTTTCTGACACCAGCAGTGCCACAGCTTGTGCCCGCAGGCAGCAAACAGAAACATAGAAAATACGATTAAGCGTGCATAAACTTTGCATTTACATGGATAGGATCAAGCGACACCCCACGACCGCAATGTCTCGTTTGCAAAGAGGTGCTGGCTAATGATAGCATGAGACCTGCAAAACTTCGCAAATTACTGGAAACTAAGTACTACGAGCTAGCATCAAAACCACCAGAATTTCGAGTCGTTTTTCGGGTCATTCAAGGATTCAGGAAAGCTAATGTCAAGGCCACTGAGGCTTCATATCGGGTCATTCATTAGGCATTGCCAAAGCAGGTAAACCAACACTATTGGAGAAGCCTCAGTGCTGCCAGCTGCCAAGGAAACATGTTCTATAATGATGGGAGAAACAGCAGCGGCTATCAGACAGTACCTAAGCTAGACCCTATCAGACAGTACCTAAACTAGACCCTATCAGACAGTACCTAAGCTAGACCCTATCAGACAGTACCTAAGCTAGATCCTATCAGACAGTACCTAAGCTAGACCCTATCAGACAGTACCTAAGCTAGACCCTATCAGACAGTACCTAAGCTAGATGCTATCAGACAGTACCTAAGCTTAACCCTATCAGACAGTACCTAAGCTAGACCCTATCAGACAGTACCTAAGCTAGACCCTATCAGACAGTACCTAAGCTAGACCCTATCAGACAGTACCTAAACTGGACCCTATCAGACAGTACCTAAGCTAGACCCTATCAGACAGTACCTAAACTAGACCCTATCAGACAGTACCTAAGCTAGACGCTATCAGACAGTACCATGGCTAAGCTAGACCCTATCAGACAGTCAGTGGTGCAAACTTGTCACCTTTCGGCGAAATTAGTTTTTACCTCAAAATAGGTGACCTACGTGAATCATGTAGATCTGCAAAAAAAATATTTGGGGGGGGGTCTACATCTCATCCAAGTCACATGATGCCCAAGCTAACATCTTCCTGTCTGCTAAACTCTGCTGCAGTTGAAATAAAACGTCTTAAAGAGGTCTTAAGATGGAAGTAGAAACATAAGAAGTAATAAAATAGAATAACATAGAAGTTAATTCTATGTTGCGATAACTTCTCAACAGGATTTTACAGGGTTCGTTCAAAGTATCGTAATTCCTGAACTATATGTGCAATCGAAAAAAATCCAACAGTTTCTGAAAGCAGAGAAGAGAATAACATTTACGGTTATTACGGTAGTTCACCAAAAAAACTAATGCATTGACCTCAAAGTGTCATGGAGTGATTTGAAGAGAAGCAGTATTTTAGCGGTGTTTTATACTTTAGTGAGTTTCTGTACATATATGTTTGTGATTGTGAAATGTCACAAAGACCATCTAGGCTAGGGTAACCAATCCACCTAAAAGTTTCATCGAGGACGACGATGTAAGTGACGAAGGACTGATTTCTTCTTCTGAACCAGGGTATGGAGGTTAGTTCTAGCGAATTTACCTGATAGAACATCGACATGCTAGAAACACATAACTACACATAATTCGATGATCATTATAAGTATTTAGTGATCGTTAAACTGTTGTTGTTTCCTCCAGGATTTTTCACATTAGTGGCGGAGCGCTCTTTTTTCGCGTGCACGCGCATAAAACGCCACTGGCGCTCAAAACTAAGACGTAATTTCACCCAAAACTAGAGGGTGGCAACAATTATAATTTCAATAGATTATTTTTGCCCCGCGCATATTGCTATGAATAGTTCGAAGCTAGGTGCTTGCACGTTAGGTGCGAGAATGCTCGGTTAACCCATTAGCGGGAACATTATTTGTTTCACAAAATAGGCTGATTTAATTGACCATGAACATCAGAGACATACATTACGAATGTTCATTTAAAATACTCTATACTGAGCAGTGTGAGCACTGGTATAAGAACATGAACCAGAGAACAGCAGTAAATGCAATAACCCACAGTCGTCGCTGATGATGTTGCATTTTCGATTAGGATACGTTTACGGGATTAAAGGGACCGGCGACGGGCGAAGAGAGAAATCCAAATGTCCCGCTAAATTCGGACCAATCACAAAACTGTTTTGAAAGCACGTCGCCTCGCGCCGCGCGCCTGTTGAGAGCGATTCAGTCTCGATTGTAGTGCGAACACAAAAGACGAGGTTTCTTCTTCGGCGTATGGGTTGTTGTTTTTCCTCTCCGCTCCACCAGGCTCGGGGCCGAGGGGCTACCCTTTTACCACCCCGAGACCTGGTTGAGGGGCTCACCCGGGCTATATTTCTGGACACCCCTCCAGAAGCCACGTCATCGTCTCGTCATCTAGTACCGACAGACCATGCATCCCGTTGGGTGGGTGGTACACCGGGCAATCCAGGATAATATGGTCTGCGGTTTGGTCCTCTGCGCCACACTCGCACGACGCATTTGGGGCCAAGCCCCATCTGTGCATTGATGAGCGGAAACGCCCGACGCCGGTCCGGAGACGATTGAGCCTCACCCAGGATAGCCTTGGCAAGTCCATCCCGAGGGGCTCAGCGCCGGCGACTGGGATGTGGTCGCGGAGTTTGGAGGTGTTAGCCTCCCACTCCGCGCGCCACATATAATCCGGGCCCCTCACCCGGGCTGGTGTTCGGCAGCAGCCGGGGGAGAGGTCTGCTGACCTCGAACCCAGAATACTGCAGCTGAACACCGAAGGACTAACCCCAAGGACTAAAGACGAGGTTAATTGCAACATTGTAACATATTCTAACTAACTACGCCCTAAATCCTAACGAAATGTAGGTCTGGAAGCGGCCTAAATCTAGCTTCAATCTGCTTTTTTTCTGTTCTCCGGTCATAATAACTCGCTGCCTTTCTGCGCAGCCTGAATCAAAGTGGACTGTCTGAATCAATTAGTGGCGGAGGAAATTCATTCGAGGCGGCCCGCCACGAATAAATGCATATAGAAGAAACACTGCGAGTGGGTATCTTACAACTTCAAGTTTCGTGTTATGAAAAAAAACGAGTCGCCGAGTGGTTTGCCCTAGGCTGCGTTCGTAAATTCGCTCTGGAAATTTGATCAGCAGTCATGGAATGCCTCTTGTCCAATCAAATTACTTGGTCCCTTTATGACGTTGAGCCGTGTGTGCCCTCCAGCGCTCTCAGAGCGAATTTACGAACGCTGCCCGAGACTGTCTCGCGTCCCCCTTTACCTCGCTTCTACCATGCTGCTACGCTGCTTCTATAACATCAGGATCAGACACAGGGCGAGACTTTCAAAATAAACCTTTTGAATGGCTTCTGTGTGCTTTAGACTTGCGTAGAATCGATTTTATTTTTATTTTAAAAGTCTGACCGGAAAATGTATTATTTTCGCCAGACCCACTGCGTGGGAATACGACGCGTGCGGATGAGAGACAACATATAAAACAAAACTTGCACATTTATTGCTCGTGTGACATTGGTTAAGCTGCGCCCAAAACCCCGATATTTTGCCACTTGAAATGATAAGACAAGAGGCCACGATACGATATTCGCCGTAGGAGGCGATTCGACTGCAGGCATGTGAAGTTAGAATTTCTTCAAACTTGCAGTGGTAGCAACGGTGTGTGTGTTTTAGTAAATATAGCGTGTGTGTGTGTGGCCCTCCTGTGAGAGGTGTGTGTGTGCCATATCTCAGTATGTAGGCTATGCAGTGTAAGTAAGTGTGTGATTATTCTGTTATTTATGCTATTATATCTAGTATTGTGTTGAGAAGCAATGGAAATGAATCAAGAAATTGATAGAGTAGGCTAACTTACATTATCATTGTTCTATATGCAACAGAACAGATCACCCAGCATTGCTAATGAAAAGAATCAACGAATGTGAGTCTAATACCAATACTTGCTCAATAGGTCTTACAATCTATTAAAAGTGGTCTTATAAAGGTCTTAAATGTAACTTGTTGAAACCTGCAGGAACCCGCATAATTATTTTGAGAACAGGTTGCTTACATTAATTATGAGGGTGTTAAGGTCAGGGCCATCGCTACTTACACGCGCATCATTGTTAGACCACTGTTAATGCTAGAGCTAACCATCTACGGGCAAAAAAAAAATGTGTCACCTTTTTGGACCATCGCCAGTTTGCACCCCTGATATAGGTCTCACCTGACTATAAGTCGCAGGACCAGCCAAACTATGAAAAAAAGTGTGACTTATAGTCTGGAAAATATGGTATATATACAGTATATCTCAAAAGTGAGTACACCCTTTAGATTTTTGCAAATATTCTGTTATATCCTTTCAGGGGATAACATTATCCTACTGAAACTTTGATATAACTTAAAGTAGTCAGTGTGCTGCTTGAATAACAGTATAGATTTATTGTCCTTTGAAAATTACTCAGTACACAGCTGTTAATGTCTAAACAGCTGGCAACAAAAGTGAGCACACCCCATAGTGAACATGTCCTAATTGTGCCCAATGATGTTGTTTTCCCGCCCTGGTGTCATGTGATACGTTAGTGTTACAAGGATTCAGGTGTAAGTGATAAGCAGGGCTGTTAAATGTGGTGTTTTGGGCACAATTCTCTCTGAATGCTGGACAACATGGCACCTCATGGCAAGGAACTCTCTGAGCGGCTGAAAAAAAGGATTATTGCGCTTCACAAAGATGGCCTTGGCTATAAGAAGATTGCCAACACCCTGAAAATGAGTTGCAGCACAGTGGCTAAGATCATACAGCGGTTTTCCAGGACAGGTTCCACTCGGAACAGGCCTCGCCAGGGTCAACCAAAGAAGTTGAGTCCACGTGCTCAGCGTCATATCCAGAGGTTGGTTTCCAAAAATAGACGTGCGAGTGCTTCCAGCATTGCTGCAGAGGTTGCAGAAGTGGGATGTCAGCCTGTCAGTGGCCAGACCATACGCCGCACACTGCATCAAATCGGTTTGTATGGCCGTCGCCCCAGACAGAAGCCTCTTCTGAAACCGATGCATAAGAAAGGCCGCAAACAGTTTGCTGAAGACAATGAATCCAAGAACATGAGTTACTGGAACCATGTCCTGTGGTCTGATGAGACCAAAATAAACCTGTTTGGGTCAGATGGTGTCCGGCGTGTGTGGCGGCACCCTGGTGAGGAGTACCAAGACAAATGTGTTTTGCCTACAGTCAAGCATGGTGGTGGCAGCATCATGGTCTGGGGCTGCATGAGTGCTGCCGGCACTGGGGAGCTGCATTTCATTGAGGGACACATGAATTCCAATATATACTGTGACATCCTGCAGCAGAGCATGATCCCCTCTCTTCGGAAACTGGGCCGTAGGGCAGTTTTCCAACATGATAATGACCCTAAACACACCTCCAAGATGACAACGGCCTTGCTGAAGAAGCTGAAGGTTAAGGTGATGGACTGGCCAAGTATGTCTCCAGACCTAAACCCAATTGAGCACATGTGGGGCATCCTCAAGAGGAAGGTGGAGGAGTGCAAGGTGTCCAACATCCGTGGGCTCCGTGATGTCGTCATGGAGGAGTGGAAGAAGATTCCACAAGCAACCTGTGCAGCTCTGGTGAATTCCATGCCCAGGAGGGTTAAAGCAGTGCTAGATAACAATGGTGGTCACACAAAATATTGACACTTTGGGCACAATTTAGACATGTTCACTATGGGGTGTACTCACTTTTGTTGCCAGCTGTTTAGACATTAACAGCTGTGTACTGAGTAATTTTCAATGGACAATAAATCTATACTGTTATTCAAGCAGCACACTGACTACTTTAAGTTATATCAAAGTTTGATTAAGATAGTGTTATCCCCTGAAAGGATATGACAGAATATTTGCAAAAATCTAAAGGGTGTACTCACTTTTGAGATATACTGTATATAGCTATGTAGAGCTATTTCTATATATATATATATATATATATATATATATATATATATATATACATGTATATATAGCTATGTAGAGCTCTTTCTATATATATATAGCTCTTTCTTCGATTGATGCACACTGATGTGGCCAGCTGCGCACAACTGCTTGTATATGTGCGGTACATCAAAGACATGAGGATTATTTATTCTGTCCCCAGCTTGCCCATACAATATGAAATGTTTCTTAGCAAGGAAACACTGTTAGGCCTAATTAAGAAAATAGAAGAGTATAATTGATGCCTTCTGAAAGATTTGATTTGAAATGATAGTAAAGTTGAATGAAATATCCAAATAGTTTGACTGTTAGAAAAATACATCAATAATACCCTACAAAAAAATAAACACAATACAATTATTTTGAATTATTCTGATTCTGTGTGTGTGTGTGTGTGTGTGTGTGTGTGTGTGTGTGTGTGTGTGGGGGGGGGGGGGTCTGATCCCCATCTCAGGAGGGAGCTGCATTTGCCCTTGAGCATGGCACTTAACCCGTAATTGCTCCAGGGGTGCCGACTGTGGCTTTCCTAATTCCTGATATCATATGATCTACAGCAGGGGTGCCCAATACGTCGATCGCGATCGACCGGTCGTAGCAAAGGTGGTATGGGTAGATCGCATGGCATTGAACAAACCCCCCCCCCCCCCAAAAAAAAAAAAAAAAAGTTCGCCTATCATCCATCCTCACTATGGCTTTTGCCACTTGATTGACGTACAGGTAAGCCAGTCTGAGATCTGATCTTTTGACTTAACACACGGTTCACCACGCATGCACAGTCAACAGCGGCAACTACAAAATACAAAATACCGGCGAGACTAATTAACTAGTTAGCCTTCCAATTTCTACTATTTACTATTTAGTACTAAATAAAGGGTATACAAATTAGTGGGGAAGCTGGACCAAGTAAGAAACCAATAACGTACAACTTCCATCCAGAATGGGAGGAGGACTTTTACACGATGTGATATTGGAAGTGCGTCTGTCTGATCTGCAAATCTACGATGGCTATTTCGAAGAAGGGAAATGTGGCAAAAGAGCGAAAACGTACGGCTGTAACGATAGCTTCTTATCGCGTCAGTCACGTTCTTGTTAAACACAAGAAGTCATTCAAAGACGGCGAAATTGTGAAAAAAGCGTTTCTCGAGGCTGCAGATTGCCTTTTCGATGACAGATCCACAGTGGCTGATGACACCTTGCAAGCCTGCCTACACCTTGCAACCAGCTCCTACAGCCCTGACTACTAGAAACTAGCTGCCTCCTCCCAGTGCCAGGTCTCCCACTAAGGTAGAGAAATGCATTTATTTCCTCCTTTCAAACTAGGGAATTACCTGTTTTGTATCTGGTTTACTTTTCTGTTTGTTGGATCAGTAATTGGCTATGGTACTGCAGACTGGCTGTCAGTGTGTGAGTGAGAGAAATTGAGGTGTGTGTGTGTGTGTGTGTGTGTGTGTGTGTGTGTAAGAGAGAGAGAGAGAGAGAGAGAGGGGGGGGGGGGGGGGGGAGAGAGAGGGAGGGTTTGTGCTATGGCTCCCTATGCAGACTGGCAAATGTGTGTGTGTGTGTGTGTGTGTGTGTGTGTGTGTGTGTGTGTGTGTGTGTGTGTGTGTGAGTGAGAATAGCAAAGAGGGAGGGTTTGTGATGGTCTTCTCCTGTGTGGCTGTGTGACAGAGAGAGAGAAAGTGTATTGTGAGTTTACTATGCAGGCTGGGAACTGTGTGTGTGTGTGTGTGTGTGTGTGTGTTTGTAGTACGTGCGTGTACATTTGCGATGTTGAAACTAGACTGGTAGATCTTGGCAGACTGGCTACTTGAAAAGTAGATCTTGGTTCAAAAAAGTGTGGGCACCCCTGATCTACAGTGTTTCCTCCAGGATTTTTTACATTAGTGGTGGGGTGTTGCAATCTTTTCGCGTGCACACGCATGAAACGCGCACTGGCGCTCAAAACAAAGACGTTATTTCACCAAAAACTAGAGGGTTAGTTTTTTTTTTTTAAATAGCTTAAGTCATTAAAGCCGAGCAGGTGATTTTATATAGAAGGTGATCAAATACAAAGATATCCTGAGGCTACAGCTGCAGCAGAACATGCGGAACGCGCATACAGCACTAAACATCAGTTACCGTATAATATACATGTGACTTACAGATACGCCCAAGACACTGACACACACAGAAAAATCATCAGCTCATCGAATATGAAGTACACGAGAGATAATTAGCTCATCGAATATGAAGTACACAAGAGTAGAGTACACATGGAACCGGGAACACGCTTACAGCACTGAACAACATCCGTAGAATATAAACTTGTGACTGACAGTCACATACATACATATACACACACACACACACACACACACACACACACAATGAAAGATCATCAGCTCATCAATATGAAGTAGGCCTACATGAGAGTACACGCACAAAACCGGCTAACGTTACTCACTAACTGTTTACACAAGTAAAATCACAGTGTGACAGATTCGGTAAACAACCAACAGCAAGGTAATGCATCAGCTGAGTTAAAGAAAACCAATTCTTACCCTTGATGACACCGACATGAGCCCTGTTTACCCGTACCTCCGCCGTTATGTTCGTGATGATTTTAGAGGCAATAGATTATTTTTGCCCCTCGCATTTTGCCCTGTAATTAGACCATGCAACCACACCTTGTGTCTCTTATTGTCCAAATGTTTTTCAGCATGTAAATCTGTTGTCCAAAACATTTTGACTCCCCTTCTTTTCCCCAGCCAATACTGTGTCGTTTATGACATTTACCAACGTTTATGCTATGAATAGTTCGAAGCTAGCGTTGGGTGCGAGGCTGCTCGGTTAACCCATTTGCGGGAACATTATTTGTTTCACAAAATAGCCTGATTTAGTTGACCGTGAACATCAGAGACTACATTACGAATGTTCATTTAAAATACTTGTATACTGAGCACTGGTATAAGAACATGAACCAGAGAACGGTAGTAAATGCAATAACCCACAGTCGTCGCTGATGATGTTGCATTTTCGATTAGGATACGGGATTAAAGGGACGAGCGAAGAGAGAGAGAGGAGAGTAATTTCCTGAAATCCAAATGTCCCCCGAAATTTGGACCAATCACAAAACTGTTTTGCAAGCGTGTCGCTTCGCACTTGTTGAGAGCGATTCAGTCTGAGACGAGGTTAATTGCAACATTGTAACATATTGTAACTTACTACACCCTAAATCAGAACGTGTAGGTCTGAAAGCGGCCTAAATCTAGCTTCAATCTGCTTTTTTTCTGTTCTCCGGTGATAATATCTCGCTCTGCCTTTCTACTATGGCTGACATTGAATCAAAGTGGACTGAATCAATTAGTGGCGGAGAAAATGTATTCATGGCGGCCCGCATATAGAGGAAACACTGATCTATATTCTCTACGAATTCCGATAGTTGTTTTCTAAAGTTATTGGCCATCGTTGTAGCTGCAGGCCAGCCTACAAACGGAGAAACTTCAAACATGGCTGAATAACAGAGACAATAGAACAACAATGCTTCTATCTCTTTAGCAGGGTCGTTGTTAGGATTTTGAAACATCGGGGGCTGAGCCCAGCATTTTGGTTGTGAGCTGGGGTGGTAGGGTTTATGATTGACGGGGGTCGATCGTTTTTTTCCCCAGGAAAAATAATCCAGGGCTATTCAGAAAACATTTGCCGCTCGAGTTTAGGGCTGGGTATCGCCACTGATTTCCCAAAACGATTAGATTCCGATTCACCAGGTTTCGATTCGATTAGCGATTCGATTCAATATCAATTTCGATTATTTAGTTACAATACCAATTTTGCTTGAATATGAAAGAGATTCTCAGAACTAATGCTATAACAGGTTCAAGGAACCCTCTAACATGTTGCGTTGTTAAAAATATCAATGTTTACATTAAGAATTGACTCCAAAGCAGTTATATGAATGTGCTTTTTATTGGAACATAAATGACCATGACCAGCATTGACCAACACAAGTTGTGCAAAATCAGACACTACAAAAAGTGTGTTCTTTACTGCAGCCAGTGTAAATAAAGGGGCTACTTCGGCAGCTTCTCTGTGCAGTAACGATATCGCCAGTGGTTGGGAAAGCTCTCAGACGGGACCCACAGATGTTTTTATGTAAGCTGTGCAAAGTGGAGGTGAAATAATGTGGAAATACCACAAATCTACAAAACCACTTACTGTGACATATGCAAAAGCAGATCCGAAACCAGCCTCGCTGGAGAAGACACTTGTTTGCAAGTTACAGTCCAATTCTCTGTGTGCCAAAAAAAGAACAGAAGTTTCATATGCAAGGATATACGGCCGTACAGCGTTGTTGAAAATGCCGGCTTTCCAAGCTTCGTCAAATTGCGTGAAGCAGCCATGCTTTTAGATTCAACCGCGTTGAGAGATCTCGTTGTGCGAGACCAATTCTTGAATCGGGAAATAGATTTTTTTAACCCAGCCCTCATCGATCAATTGATCGTCATTGATGGTCCAGAGAGTCCATTGACCCTGGTGTTCCCAGGTCAGAGAGGTAGGGCCACTAGTTATAACCACTAGAGGGAACACTCCCCTAAATGAAGTGGGATTATAGAGGCAGTGTCAGGTAGTCAACTTCTGTGTTTTGAGTGGCCGTAAAATCTGGACTACATGGTGCCACTCATGGCAGTGAATGTGAAAGCTAGCATGTGCCTGCTCTAGGGCTAGAACTTTATACTCTAGGGCTAGAATTCTATGGGTAGGACGGACACCAGCAGTGCTACAAACGCCCGGATTTGCCGGCTGTTTTCTTGGAACGGAAGTCTCCATTGACAGCTGAACTCTCCGCGGAGAAACGGTTTGAAGTCTGCTTTTCTGTCTCGCAGCTTTTTCCGAACGAGAAGACCAACTGTGACGTGGCGGTAGATTATGTGGACATAGCCTACGACGCCTTCCCAGAGAGACATTACAACAGCTCTGAGGTATGTGTGTGTACGGTGTTGTGTGTCTTTGAGATGTTGGTTTGTGTGTCCAGGGTCAGAAGGCCCTTGTCTCTCCACAGTCCTCCCCCTGACAGAAAACTAATGAAAGAGAAATAGCAGATGCATTTTGCAATTCAACGATGTTCCATGATTGTGTGTGTGTGTGTGTGTGTGTGTGTGTGTGTGTGTGTGTGTGTGTGTGTGTGTGTGTGTGTTAAGGACCTGACATGTTTCTCGTCTGTGAGGACGGGCAGAGGGCCTCTAAAGGAGGACTGGAGGGAGGACAGTGAACCAGTCATGTGCTCCTACAAGCTGGTCCGGGTTCAGTTTGAGGTGTGGGGTCTTCAGACGCGAGTGGAGCAGTTTTTACATACGGTGAAGAACACACACACACACACACACACACACACACACACACACCCCCACACACACACACACAGACACCTTTTAATCCAGGGGTGCCCACACTTTTTTTTAACCAAGATCTACTTTTCAAGTAGCCAGTCTGCCAAGATCTACCAGTCTAGTTTCAACATCGCAAATGTACATGCACGTACTACAAACACACACACACACACACACACACACACACACACACACACACACACACACACACACACACACACACACACACAGTTCCCAGCCTGCATAGTAAACTCACAATACACTTTCTCTCTCTCTGTCACACAGCCACACAAGAGAAGACCATCACAAACCCTCCCTCTTTGCTATTCTCACTCACACTCGCACACAGACACACACACACATTCACACACACACACACACACACACACACACACACACACACACACACACACACACACACACACACACACACACACACACACATTTGCCAGTCTGCATAGGGAGCCATAGCACAAACCCTCCCTCTCTCTCTCCCCCCCCCCCCCCCCATTCTCTCTCTCTCTCTCTCTCTCTCTCTCTCTCTCTCTCTCTCTCTCTCTCTCTCTCTCTCTCTCTCTCTCCTCTCTCTTACACACACACACACACACACCTCAATTTCTCTCACTCACACACTGACAGCCAGTCTGCAGTACCATAGCCAACTACTGATCCAACAAACAGAAAAGTAAACCAGATACAAAACAGGTAATTCCCTAGTTTGAAAGGAGGAAATAAATGCATTTCTCTACCTTAGTGGGAGACCTGGCACTGGGAGGAGGCAGCTAGTTTCTAGTAGTCAGGGCTGTAGGAGCTGGTTGCAAGGTGTAGGCAGGCTTGCAAGGTGTCATCAGCCACTGTGGATCTGTCATCGAAAAGGCAATCTGCAGCCTCGAGAAACGCTTTTTTCACAATTTCGCCGTCTTTGAATGACTTCTTGTGTTTAACAAGAACGTGACTGACGCGATAAGAAGCTATCGTTACAGCCGTACGTTTTCGCTCTTTTGCCACATTTCCCTTCTTCGAAATAGCCATCGTAGATTTGCAGATCAGACAGACGCACTTCCAATATCACATCGTGTAAAAGTCCTCCTCCCATTCTGGATGGAAGTTGTACGTTATTGGTTTCTTACTTGGTCCAGCTTCCCCACTAATTTGTATACCCTTTATTTAGTACTAAATAGTAAATTGTAGAAATTGGAAGGCTAACTAGTTAATTAGTCTCGCCGGTATTTTGTATTTTGTAGTTGGCGCTGTTGACTGCGCATGCGTGGTGAACCGTGTGTTAGGTCAAAAGATCAGATCTCAGACTGGCTTACCTGTACGTCAATCAAGTGGCAAAAGCCATAGTGAGGATGGATGATAGGCGAACTTTTTTTTTGTGGGGGGGGGGGGGGGGGTGCCATGCGATCTACCCATACCACCTTTGCGATCGACGTATTGGGCACCCCTGTTTTAATCTGATAACCCTCCTGTCGTGTTCTTATTTTGGTGTTCCCGGTCAAATTTGACCAGTTTGTTTTAACTGCTCTTACATTAACACAAAAGCCATTAATCATCACCAAATTTTATTTAACACCCTTTAAACAATGTCTCAGACTAGCGGTTAACATGAATAACTGCAGTGAATATACAAAGAATAGACACTGAAAATGTAGTGGTTGTGAATGTATGGGGATGTTTTCCATCTGATGAATGAACATAATCTAGGGTTACCCATTCATTTTTGACCGGGAACACCACAGGTGTTAATAAGTTGACTAAACCTCTCAAAATTCAATGAAAGTGGTGATCAGCAATTTGACATGTTCAAATTCCTCGTGTGGAGGATACCATAAGGCCTTGAGGCAATCAAATATATAACACAAGCAAGATCCAGGTGTTTGTCAACAAATGCCTGCGGTACATCCTCAAGCTGTGGTGGCCCATCAGAATCACAAATGAAGAGCTGTGGAGAATAACAAACCAGGACAGCATAGCTACCACCATCAAAAGGAGAAAGTGGAGCTGGATAGGGCACACCCTTAGGAAGGACTCCAACAACATCACTAGACAGGCCTTGGACTACAACCCGCAGGGGAAGAGGAAAGTTGGAAGACCGAAAAACACCTGGAGACGTTCCACACTCCAAGACCTGAAGAACATCGGGGTGAGCTGGCAAGAAACAAAGGCCCAAAAGAGAGTGAGATGGAGAGCTCTGGTGGACGCCCTATGCCCCTCAACGGGGTGAAGAGGACTAACTAACTAACTATGATTGATGAAAGTTGTAAATCGGTCAGATTTGACCCGAACACGACAGGAGGGTTAAAAATAATAATAATTCTCTCTCCCTCTCTCTCAGGTCATCAGGGATGTGTTGTTGGTGGGACACAGACAAGCGTTTGCCTGGGTGGATGAGTGGTACAGTGAGTTTCACTCTCCTCCTTTGACTGTGTCGTCTCTGCGTGCGTACGTGCGGAGTGAAATGAGGGGTAGATGGATGGAGAGTGAGAGGGGGGATGAGAGGTGGAGGAGGGGGGATGAGAGGTGGAGGAGGGGGGTACAAGAGTTGGAGGAGGGGGGATGAGAGGTGGAGGAGGGAGGGTGAGAGGTGGAGGAGGGGGGACGAGAGGTGGAGGAGGGGTGTACAAGAGGTGGAGGAGGGGGGATGAGAGGTGGAGGAGGGAGGGTGAGAGGTGGAGGAGGGAGGGTGAGAGGTGAGAGGTGGAGGAGGGAGGATGAGAGGTGGAGGAGGGAGGGTGGGAGGTGGAGGAGGGGGGGTGAGAGGTGGAGGAGGTGGGGTGAGAGGTGGAGGAGGGGGGGTGAGAGGTGGAGGAGGGGGGGTGAGAGGTGGAGGAGGGGGATGAGAGGTGGAGGAGGGAGGGTGAGAGGTGGAGGAGTGGGTACAAGAGGTGGAGGAGGGGGGGTGAGAGGTGGAGGAGTGGGTACGAGAGGTGGAGGAGGGGGGGTGAGAGGTGGAGGAGGGGGGGTGAGAGGTGGAGGAGTGGGTACGAGAGGTGGAGGAGGGAGGGTGAGAGGTGGAGGAGTGGGTACGAGAGGTGGAGGAGGGAGGGTGAGAGGTGGAGGAGGGAGGGTGAGAGGTGGAGGAGGGGGGATGAGAGGTGGAGGAGGGAGGGTGAGAGGTGGAGAAGGGGGGGTGAGAGGTGAAGGAGGGGGGGTGAGAGGTGGAGGAGGGAGGGTGAGAGGTGGAGGAGGGGGGGTGAGAGGTGGAGGAGGGGGGGTGAGAGGTGGAGGAGGGAGGGTGAGAGGTGGAGGAGGGGGGGTGAGAGGTGGAGGAGGGAGGGTGAGAGGTGGAGGAGGGGGGGTGAGAGGTGGAGGAGTGGGTACGAGAGGTGGAGGAGTGGGTACGAGAGGTGGAGGAGGGGGAAAGTTTGAATTCTATGAGACAGCAGTTGCCAGTGCCGAGGGGAGAGAGTTGCTCTGGAAGGGTGAGTGATACTGTGTCTGCGTGGACCGCTGGAGAGAGGTAGTTGTCGAGGCATATTTACAAGGGTAAGGTGAACCTGTATGTGTGCGCGTGATTGCGCCTCCTGGCACAAGGAGATGGGCCCCACCAACGGCTAAAATAGTCCAAGGGTGTGACATTGGGGTGTGTTTTCGATGATGCATGTTCTCACATGGTGGGTGTGTGTGACTTCACGTGGTTGGAGGGACAAGTTTATTTGTGGCTTTTCTGGTGACTTAAATAGTGCGTGCGCGCGTGCATGCTCAGATGTGTGCATGCGTGTACTCGGATGTGTGCATGCGTGTGCGTGCGTGTCTCTCTCTCGCATTTCTGTTTTATTGGGATAGAGGCAGTAGAGATTGACAGGAAGGACAAGTGAGGGAGAGGAGAGATGACATGCAGGACAGGTCGATGGCAGGAAATTAACCAGGAGCTACGCCACCCAGGCGCCTCAAACCTGATGACATCTGATCATCTTTTTTCCAGATATGACCCTGGAGGATGTGAGGTCGTACGAGGACCAGATGCACTCGGCCACCAATCAGAAGCTCCAGTGCTAGAAGACGTAGTAGAGGGACTGCACTGGGAAGGTTTGTCATTTGACCTCCATTTTTAACTGCCTGTCTCCTTGTCTGTCTGTTTATTCCTCCATGTATCCGTCCACCTCTCTGTTTATCTGTCCATCTCTCTCTGTCTCTCCATCAGGCCATCTGTCCGTCTCTCTGT
This sequence comes from Nansenia antarctica, assembly GCF_963989245.1. Taxonomy (NCBI): domain Eukaryota; kingdom Metazoa; phylum Chordata; class Actinopteri; order Argentiniformes; family Microstomatidae; genus Nansenia; species Nansenia antarctica. The sequence continues at coordinate 42,236,203 of NC_137675.1, read as the reverse complement.
GTATTTGTCCGTCTTTCTCCTCATTGGTCTGACCCTCACAGATAGGGCTAGGAGAGAATGTATTGACCTGTGACATCGTTCACCTGTCATCCAATCTCAAAGCATGGTTCGAGAAGGTACGCTTCTCTATCGCCCTCTTGCTGCTGGGTGAAGGATTTCACCCCAACGGATTCTTTCAAATGTCTTGGCACTCACATCAGTAACTCCCTCAAATGGAACACCAACACAAACTACATCCCAAAAAAGCCCACCAACGACTATTCTTTCTCAGACAGCTCAAAAAATTCAAGGTAAAACAAAACCTCCTCCTTCAGTTCTACACTGCCATCATTGAGAGCATACTCACCTCATCCATCACAGTTTGGTACGGCAGCTCGGACAGTAAATAAAAAAACAAACTACAGCGAATAGTAAGGAAATCATCTAAGATCATCAGCACCCCTCTCCCATCAGTTGTATCACTGTATCTCAAACGCACCACAAATAGAGCACATAAAATTATCTCTGACCCCTCCCACCCTGCTGACCCCTAGACGGAGCTACCGATCCCTGGCCACCAAAACATCCCGTTTCAAAAACATTTTTTTCCCCTCTGCTATAAGGACTCAACACCTGACTCACTGCACTAACCCTGCCAGATGTACTGCACTTTATAAATTGTAAATATTGATTATGTCTTGTCTTATGGTTATGTGTGTACATGTCCATGTTATAGTTATGTGTAATGTGTGTATGTTTTTGACACTGCTGTATTGAGCTTTTCCACCTGTACCGAAAACAAATTCCACCGACCTAGGTCGGGTAGTCATTAAACGATTCATTCATTCATTCATTCATTAAAAGAATAAAAGTATTCAAGAAATGTACTCACTGCATTTCTGTCTGTGTGTCCGTCACTAACCACCCCTTTCTATCTCTCTCTCCCTATCGCTGTGTCTGCAGATTCGGTGCGAGGCAAGTGTTCTGATTGGACAGGCTTTAGGACATCCTACATTGCAGCTCTCTGTTATGGTGCTCATGACAGACACACACACACTTGACATTCCTATTGGCTGGATCATATGACTGGCCAATACCCCTTATAGTTCCACTACCATTTACATCATTTTGAATGTGTGCTGAATATTTTCTGGTTGTTTGAATGTCTTAAATTTGTGCTGTAATTTTTTTGAACAAATAAATATGCAAACTAAGCTTGATGTCATTCTGAATGGGACTTCTACCTAATGCTTAAATACATACATAATACACCTAAATAAAATTCAATTCATATTATTACCAATGTTAACCATGTCTTATAACTTAATTAATTTACAATGAAAGAATATCAAAGTAAAGATTTTTGAAAGGAAAAACATGGTGTCTGTGCAACTGTTTCTCGTTTCAGCAACATATTTGAAGGATTGTTTGAATAAAGTGTTATTACCCCATGATGCTTTATCATGATGAGAAGGTCAGACGCCTTATTCCAAAGCGACTTAGAACCGATATATAGGTGCATTCAACAAGTCACAATGTGCTCCAGAAAGGCATAAAAAACAACACTTTGTTATAACTTGAGAACAAATGCCAAAAACAATCCACTCTCAGAACAGGCCGCTTGGACACTTTCGGAACAACTCTGTTAATGACTGAAAACAGCTCTCTAAGAGATTGTCAAAAGAGACTCTGAAAATGAAACGTTGATAACTTTTGAGCAAAAGGCTGCACACACGTAATTCAAGTTGCTCTGATTGTCATTTAGAGTTACAGTATAGGTGCATTCAACAACAAGTCACAATGTGCTCCAGAAAGGCAGAAAACAACACTTTGATATAACTTGAGAACAAATGCCAAAAACAGTCCACTCTCAGAACAGGCCTCTGAGACACTTTCGGAACAGCTCTGTTAATGACTGAAAACAGCTGAATGACTGAAAACAACAGAGAGATTGTCAAAAGAGACTCTGAAAATGAAACGTTGATAACTTTTGAGCAAAAGGCTGCACACACGTAATTCAAGTTGCTCTGATTGTCATTTAGAGTTACAGTATAGGTGCATTCAACAACAAGTCACAATGTGCTCCAGAAAGGCAGAAAACAACACTTTGATATAACTTGAGAACAAATGCCAAAAACAGTCCACTCTCAGAACAGGCCTCTGGGACACTTTCAGAACAGCTCTGTTAATGACTTCTTCTTCTTCGGCGTATGGGTTGTTGTTTCCTCTCCACTCCACTTTTTAATTTTGTTTACTGGTGTTTACTGGTGATTACTGGTGTTTACTAGTGTTTACTGGTGTTTACTGGTGTTTATTACTGTTTACTGGTGTTTACAAGTGTTTACTGGTGTTTACTAGTGTTTACTGGTGTTTACTGGTGTTTACTGGTGTTCACTGGTGTCTACTAGTCTTTACTAGTGTTTACTGGTGTTTACTGGTGTTTACTGGTGTTTACTGGTGTTTACTGGTGTTTACTAGTGTTTACTAGTGTTTACTGGTGTTTACTAGTGTTTACTGGTGTTTAGCTGTAGAACTGTTGTATAAATGCAATGTCACACTCGCGGTTGTGCTGTTATACTAAATGGTTGTACTAAATGGTTCTATAATGATTGTCTTCAGGACTCGGCCTGCGGCCTCGTACCTACGAACGAATCACAGCCGTGCTGATATTCAGTATAACAGCACTCCCTCTCGTGTGATATTGCTTAATTGACAGACCATAGTCCGTCTCCAGTGAGTAGTATGTTGATCTACGCAACTTTCTTCGTGGATAGTGCTTGATTGCAGCGTCCTCTCTTGTCAACAAACAGACACGCACATGGCTATTTATGAGAATGTGGGTCCGGAGTCCTGAAAGCGACACACCTATTCAAAAATAAATAAATAAATAAAGATACTACCCCCCCCCCCCCCCCCCCAAGTTTGCTAACAATGTGTAGGTATTAAGTAAATGTAAAACTGTTGGTTATGATATCGAGTGTACATAAAATGTAACAACAAAAAGTCCACTGACTTTATTGACATTGATATGACATTGATAAGTAGTGAAAAACTGTATTGAGGGAATTTCGAAACCATTAACATACATCTGTAACTTATCATTCCAAGCAGGTTTCTTTCCAGATCAAATGAAAATAGCTCAAATCATACCTCTGTATACAACTGGGAGCAGTTTTGGGAACACCACTTCACAAACTACAGACCTGTCTCTTTACTTCCACAATTCTTCAAAATATCAGAAAAACTCTAGAAAACGACAAATTTTTTGAAAAGCACACATTACTTCCAGACAGTCAATATACAAACAATATGCAGTTGGGGTATTCATTGATCTAAAATAATAATAATCTTTTGACACAATCAACCATGTATTAATCAATAAACTGAAAAGATATGGTATCAGGGGACTAGTATTACATTGGGTTAAAAGTTATTTAAGTAAGAGACAGCAGTTTGTGAAGCTGAGTAACTTCTGCTCAACATGTTTGGACATTGCTTGTTGTGTCCCCTAGGGGTCAGTGTTGGGCCCAAAACTGTCCATTCTGTATCTCAATGACAGATGCAGAGTATCAAAGCTACTGAAGATGGTACTATTTGCAGATGATACAAATATTTTCTGTTCTGGGGAAATTGTAAAAAAACAAAAAACACTAGAGGACATCACTACAGAAATTGGCAAATTCAAAATATGGTTTGATAGAGACAAATGATCATTAAACAGGGGTGCGCCTGTTATGTGCGCCTGTCGGGGCTTCTCTCTGGATTATTCCATTTTGAATTGGAAACCCTATGGTTACCCTAACCCTAACCCTAACCCTAACCTTAACCCTAACCCTAAATGTGGCCTAACTAATTAATGCAAGTGCAATTCAAAATGGAATAATCCCGAGAGAAGCCCCGACAGGCGCACATAACAGGCGCACCCCTGCGCTATCAGAACGAGCTACCCCAATGTCACGTCGGAATTCGACGTTTGGATGCAAATGTCACGTCGGAATTCGACGTTTGGATGCAATCTCACGTCAGAATTCGACGTTTGTCCATAAACGTCGAATTCTGATGTCTGCCGTGTGAGACCAGGTTGCTCTAATTATTTAAAATACAAATAAATAAATAAACAAGAATGTGTTGTGTAACAACTCCCCCAACATTCCCCTCCACCACAGAGAGACTAAACTGTCCTTCTGAAAGAGACTACACTGACATCCTCCATCCCAGACAGACTACAATGACCACCATCACAGTGTGACATGGGAGAGTTACTCCATGAGAGTGGAGAAACCTATTCTTCAGGTAGCATGTGTTCCTGATGTTGTGGACTACTCTTTTATCAACAATTTCACAGTATTGCCCATTGGTGGCAGTTGACTTCATACCTATCCCAACAAGTTGGCGTGGTTCCCAAAAACATTTATGATGTAGGAACAGGAGGGTGTCAGTGATGGCTGAGGGTGGGAAGAGAAGCTTTGCTCCCTCCTTGTACTCTTCACAGCCTGTCAGGGGATCTTCTCTGTGGAGTGGCAGGAACACGGTCCCTTCAAACAGGAGCTGTGGATTCTCTGAAAATAAAAGACATCAAGTATTAAGGTAGGCTATAGATTCCCATCAATATTTTTTATACAAGGTCTTTCAGTAAGACTATTTTACCTGACATGGTAGCCCATATGCCTGTGATTTTCACCGGTTGCCTGTGGTTCCTGTCTTCACCAAGTAGGGTTGGGTTGAGTTGGGTTGGGGTTGTCTCCACAAATGACCCAACTCTGATAGTCTTTATATCAAATCTGAGAATGAAATTCAGTATGCTAATTATAAAAGGGGTATGCTATTGATAATAGCATATCATTTAGATTGTTTTTAATTTATTATTTTAGATAATTCATTATTTTAAAATATTATTTTCTTTAGATAAACAACTAAAATAAAAAATCTAAATTAGATGCTATTGATACTGCATAGAAACACATTGATATAATATACTTGTATGTTTCAGGGGACAATGTTGCACTCTGATATTTAGTGTGTCTCTGTGCTGCTTGCCCAGCAAGAGGGTTGTCAATATTTTGGATGACAGGCTTTCCCCTTTTCCAAACCTAGGAAATAAAACAGCATGCATAATTGCAACCTTTAGTTTCCTGGTTTTTGTGTGACTGCACCCTCACTTGTCCTTTCTGTTGCTCTATGTTGCGCCCTTCTACCCCGAGTCACCAGGGGGCGTAACACCCCCTATCAATTGTTTTAAGCTCAATTGTAATTGAGCTTTTAAGAGTTACAAGACTTCCTCACATCCCGGTATGTTCGTAACACATGTGTAGTGACAATGGCTCAAATAATGACTGGAGACCGAGGTGGTAAAATATTAGTTCTGGTAATTTTAGGTACCACAAACACCGCACAAACGTACAGAATATTCGGTGGCGGTGTTGGAGAGAAGACTGCCGGACAGTTCTGGTTACCAACATCTTTGATGTAGAGGTAGTCAATCCCAACATCGAAGTTCGGGAGGTCTACGAACATGTACATGCCCCCGATACACAAATGGTGAACAATGCGCAATTTCGCCAAGTGATTACTGGAGAGGTGGTGAGAGAACCCACAGTACCAATCAAACGCATTTACAATGCTGAGCGCGTAGGTCTACAGCGGGGCCGTCCGATCCAGGGTGGAGGTCGGGGGCGACCTCCTCAAAGATTTCTGTCAGTTAGGTCTGTTATGGCCAGAGCCAGAGCTGCTGTAATCCCTCCCATCCCAGCTACCGTTGATGATGTAAGGATCGACGGTCCATGGGCTGAGACATGGGGCAGAGACCACTTCCTCCTGCACCAAGACAGTGAGTGGGGCATAGCAGTGTTTTCCACAGAGGACAACCTGAGACAGCTGCAACACTGCAGGACATTGTACATGGATGCTACATTCAAGTCGTGCCCACGCCCATACAACCAAGTATTTACTATACTCTGGGACATTCATGGCTTCGTTGTCCCCCTTGTACATGTCCTCATGGAGCAACGTACAATTGGACACTACCGACAAGTGTTCCAGTGTGTCAAAACGTCAGTCAGGAGAATCACCCACCACAGTTGGCGTCCGCGTAAAGTCATCTGTGACTTTGAGCAAGCGCTGAAAACTGCTCTTGAAACGGAGTTGCCACAAGCCAGAATCGGAGGATGCTACTTCCATTTCAACCAAGCCTTGTGGAAGAGGGTACAGGGACTTGGATTGGCTGGTCCATTCCGAAATGACCATCCACTGGCAGCAGTCATCCGCAAGGTGATGGCCTTAGGACACCTGCCTCTGGCTCTGGTCCAGATCAATTTTGATCTTCTCCTCAACCACAGAAACACCAGGCGTGCCCTGAGGAACCACCCTGAGTTACAAGACTTCCTCACGTATGTTCGTAACACATATGTCCATCCTGGAGCGGCCTTCCCACCAGCAATGTGGAATGTGTTCGAAAGAAACATGGAGCAAAGGACCAATAACCATGTTGAATGTAAGTGTAACAATGACAGATCTGAACAAAAAAAATATAATTTCATCTAATAACTAAATCTGAAGTATTAAGTTAATTATTTTATATTGTTAATATAATATTGTCTGATAATTATGGGTTAATTCATTCTTATCCTATCACCTCTGGGCCTGTGCGTATATCGAGTATAGGTTTAACTATGAGCCGAAACAAAAATTAACGAAACATCAAACACAGCAGAGGACAGGAGGGCTCTTTAAACAGGAGGGCTCTTTAAACAGGTGGACGAGTTGCCACGGTACAGGTGCGCTAATGATGATGGACGTAACATCAGTCCAATCATGGGCGGGCACCGTGATTGAGAAAGGATTAAGAAAGGATTTAAAATTGTGAAAGGAGGAGACACAGAAGGGAAAATGTTCAATGTCAAAATGTTCATGCCAAACTAATAACATTTAGGGCCTGATTTACTAAGATCCCAAATAACGAATACTAATTGAAGTTCACACACAGGGGAAGTTGTGAGATATACTTGTTAGAGTATATCTTACTAGAAGTTGGTGCGCAAAATGAGAGGACTGTAACAACGGAATTCTTGGAACAGCAGAGAATCCCATTCGACATCGCTCGGTCGCCGGGTGAACAATACTACGCTCTCCCAACACTCAAGCGCAAACGTCGGCGGCGAGACCGTAAGCAACGCCGAGGACGAAGGGGGGGCCTGCTAGCTAGGCTGAGGAGAAGCCCGAATAAACCTGCTTTGCCGAGTATTTTCCTATCCAACGTCAGGTCTCTGGCAAACAAGATGGACGAATTGAGACTGCATGTCGTTACCAATAACATCGTGGGAGATAGCTGTGTGATTATCCTAACGGAGACCTGGCTAAATGACACTATCCTGGACTCCGCGGTAAGCCTAGAAGGAAGGACCCTACACCGGGCGGACCGGACTTTGCTTAGTGGGAAGACCCGTGGAGGCGGCCTCATTATATCTACGAAGGACAGCTGGTGCTTAAACACGAAAACTGTAAGTAGCCACTGCTCCCCAGACCTGGAATACTTGACTGTTAAATGCCGACCCACTTACCTCCCGAGGGAATTCAACACAGTGTACATTACATGTGTTTACATTGCGCCAACCGCGGATGGTAGCTTAGCATTGGCGCGGCTATATGACGTCATCAGTGGTGAACAAAGCGCGGACCCACAGGCAGTCCATATTATCGCCGGAGACTTTAATCATGCTGACCTGAAGGTAGTACTACCCAAGTTCTATCAACATGTTAAATGTGCAACAAGAGGAGAAAAAACACTGGATAAGGTATACACCAACATCAAGCTTGCTTACAAGGCTAGACCACTAGCTCATCTAGGCATGTCTGACCATGTGTCAATCCTCCTGATCCCAGCCTACACTACCATGAGGAAAAGTGCTCCCATCACCACTAAGACTGTCAGAACCTGGCCAGCAGGGTCCGCTCCACTGCAGATCTGCCTAAATGACACCTCATGGCAGGAATATGAGCATGAGGACCTGGAACAGTTCACGTCGTCGGTTCTGAACCACATAGTGAACTGCACCAACTGTGGACACCGTGGACAACCGTGGACAAACGGGTCCGGGTCTACCACAACACGAAGCCATGGATGACTGGGAAGGTCCAAAAACTGATCAATGAGAGGGACAACGCCTTCCTCGCAGGGAAGGGCACACTGCTGTACAGCACCACCAGGGCTAACCTAAAGCGCGGCATCCGGGAGGCCAACACAGACCACAGAGAGAATATTGAGGAATGCTTCCTGAGCAACGACTCCAGGCGGGTGTGGCAGGGGGTTCAGCACATGACAAACTTCAGAGCCAACAGGCTCACAGCCGCAGAGGACGACCCCCTGCTGGCGGGAAAGCTGAACTCCTTCTACGCCCGGTTCGACGAGGGGCGAACGGAGGTAACCACAACACAAACACCACTCTCTCCAGCTCTCAGCAGCCTCACCCTCACAGAGCATGAAGTGAGACGCGTGCTGAAGGCGGTGGACCCCAGGAAAGCCTCAGGGCCGGATGGCGTCCTGGGACGGGTGCTGAGGGACTGCGCCGACCAGCTGGCCGGGGTTTTCACCAACATCTTCAACCAGTCCCTGTCCCAGGCCACCATCCCACCCTGCCTGAAAACCTCAACTATCATCCCAGTCCCGAAGAAAAGCACGGTGAGCTGCCTAAACGACTAACGCCCGGTGGCACTCACACCAATCATCATGAAGTGCTTCGAGAAACTAGTCCGGGCCCACATAGTCACACGCCTCCCGCCCAACCTGGATCCATACCAGTTCGCCTACAGAGCCCACAGGTCCACAGAGGACGCCATCGCGACGACTCTCCACTCCACTCTATCCCACCTGGAGAGGGGAAACAGCTACGCGAGACTGCTCTTTGTGGACTTCAGCTCTGCCTTCAACACCATCCTTCCAGACAGGCTAGTGACCAAACTACTAGACCTGGGACTATCACACTCTATATGTGCATGGATCAAGGACTTCTTGTCCGACCGCCCCCAGAGGGTGCGGGTGGGCTCCCACACCTCCACAGCCCTCAGACTCAGCACTGGGTCCCCCCAGGGCTGCGTGCTAAGCCCCATCCTCTACAACCTCTACACGTACGACTTCACCCCCGTCCACCCCAGCAACTCCATCGTAAAGTTTGCAGACGACACCACCGTGGTGGGCTGCATCTCGGGAGGGGACGAGGCGGCGTACAGGGATGAGGTAGAGCAGCTGAGCAAGCTGTGCAAGGTTAACAACCTGCTGCTGAACCAGTCAAAGACCCAGGAAATCATCGTGGACTTCAGGAGGAAAAATCTGAGGTCCAGCCCCTGCTCATCGACGGAGAGAGCGTGGAGAGAGTCTCAACCCTCCGATTCCTGGGGGTGCACATACAGGATGACCTGTCCTGGAAGAACAACACAGCAGCCATCATCAAGAAGGCACAACAGCGGCTCTACTTCCTGAGAGTCCTCAGGAAGGAACACAACAAGCAGGAGATACTGGTGGCCTTCTACCGCTGCGCAGTGGAGAGCATCCTCACCTACTGCATCTGCAACTGGTTCTCCAGCTGCACAGCCGCAGAGAGAAATGCGCTACAGAGAGTCGTGAGAACAGCCCAGAAAATCACCGGCGCCCCCCTCCCCTCTCTGGAAGAGCTGTACAACACACGCTGCCTCAGAAAGGCCTCCAAGATCTCCAGAGACCCATCCCACCCTGGGTACGAACACTTTGCCCGGCTGCCCTCGAAAAGGCGGTACAGGACCATGGCCGCAAGGACAAACAGACTGAAGCTCAGCTTCTACCCCAGGGCCATCCAGGCCCTGAACACAGCAAAGACCTAGGTTCTGGGCCCTGGACAGTCTGGACGGATTGATGGCAGCTGCTGGATTGAAAAATCAGGTGTAGTGCTGAGGCACAAATGTGTACATTTCAAGCCTGCAAACTGCGACACTTTAAATGAATGTGCAATAACACTATGTGCAATATGACAACCCTAGTCGTTTTATCTGTACAGTATAGTATAGTGGATAGTGTACATAACCTTTATACTAGTAAACCAGCTCCTTTCCCTTCTTGTTTTTTTAGTTTTTTTTTTCTTTCCTAGCACCAGGGGAGCCACCCCTCCCAAATTTCGTTGTTTGGTACCTGTACTATAGCAATGACAATAAAGACCATAAAGACCATTCATTCATTCATTCATTCATTCATTGTTATAGGCTATACTTCAAATAAGGCCCGCTATCTTCTACATTGGAAAGATCAACAATCCTCACTGCACACCGTTATTAGATCAGCTTGCAGATGTAGAACCAGTTTGCACATTAATAGGCCATTAATAGGCTAATAAGTTATAATTCTGTATTTTTGTTCTAGCTTATCATCGTACTCTAAACGATGCTGTCCAAGTGCGCCATCCTTCACTTTGGATATTCCTTCGGCACCTGAAGGATCAGCAAACACTTGCAGAGGATAAGCTGGGGATGGCAGACAGAGGCCACGCTCCCCCAACAAGGAGAGGGAAGTGGAGGGAGTTGGAGGCCCGTCTACTGAGGCTGAAAGGACAGTATATGCAGGGCCTCAGAGATCTGGCTTCGTACTGGAGGGCTGTCAGCCGTAGCATCCGTATGGGCTAGATCTTTTTGATTTTTTCATTTTTCCACATTTATTTTGATAGCACTTTGGCCTATGTGTTTGTTATTATTATTGTTATTGGCCTAATTTTGTTATTGTTATTATTATTATTATTATTGTTATTATTATGGTATTGTTATTGTTATTATTATTGTTATTGTTATTATTATGTTATTGTTATTGGCCTAAATATTGTTATTGTTATTATTGTTATTATGTATGCACAAACATAGTTTTTGTTGTTGTTGTTGGTTGCAATAAAAGCCTATATTTTGGATTGATATCTCTACTGTATTTATTTGATTCCGTTTGACAAAAATATAGAAAACATTTAATAATGTGTATATATATATATATATATATATATATATATATATATATATATATATATATCACTGGTGTTCTTTTAGGAATATAAGATTTTCAATTCCATCTCGAAAATGATCTATCTAGGGAGAAAATGCTGAGACAATACTATGACATTGATTATTACATAATATATATTATGTATATTGATACATATGATTATGTATTTGTGTATGTTGTTTTTTAAATGTCAGATTTCAGATTCAGATTCATTTATTTATTCAAGGGACAGTGCATATTAATAAAACAAAAATAAATTGTAAATACGCCAGAGTTAGCCCGAAAGCTAGTTTTCATCCGCAGTCCCTATGCCATGATGTTGTATACGGCTCCCTGGAGGAAAAAAGTACATTTAAAAGATAAAATATAGGTAGACCTAGGCACAAAAAAGTAGACAGGACAAGCATTTAGCTTAAGGGCATAACATAGGGGGTTAAAAGAGCATACATTAATCATAGGCGGTTAAAAGGAGGGTACATATAAGCAGAGGGTTAAAAGAGCATACATTAATCATAGGCGGTTAAAGGGAGGGTACATATTCGGTAAGCAGACTAAAAACAAGCACACAGACTGTACAGGTAAGACATGTTAGGCGGTACACAGACAGGCGGTACACATGACATACAGGTATAGGACAGGACATTTCAATGTTGGCAGGTGTGTGTGTTGATCGTCCACTGTTTTAGGTGCTTTCTAAATGATTTAAAGGTGCCTAATTCTTTAAGGTGCCCTGGAATCAGGTTCCATTCACGTGCCCCTCTAACTGACCAGGCAGACTGACTAAAGGCACTCCTCCTAAATGGGATGGTGCAGTCCCCTCTGGTGACACCCCTTGTGGTGCGTGCTGTACTTCCTGGTCGTGAGATAAAGGTGTTAAGTGGTGGTGGGGCTAAATTGTGGATAGTTTTATAGACAAGGCAGAGGTTTGTGTAGGTTTTCAGATTGTCCCAGCTTAGAATGTTGTGTTTCTTCAGTATTGTGCAGTGGTGAAAGTGTCTTGGCTTCTTGTATAGTGTTTTGATTGTTTGTTTGTATAGTGACTCGAGTGCTTTGCAGGTTGTGGGATTTGCTTGTGACCAGCTTGTTATGCAGTAGTTGATGTGTGTGAAGATCATGGCGTGGACATACATGGTAGCTGCCTCTGTTGACATGTAGTCCCTTATAAAGCGGAAGTTGGACAGATTGAACTTGACAATTTTACAGACCTTTTTGATATGTGCCTTAAAAGTGAGGTTGGAATCTAACAGCACCCCAAGATATTTGAACTCGTTCACAACTTGTAGTTGTTCCCCTGAGATAATGACATTATTCTGCTTCTTCAGCAGAACGGTTTGTTTTGGTAAAAAACATGCTGACCGTCTTGGAAACATTAAGTTGGAGACGACAGTGGTTCAACCATGTAGTCACCTGAGCCATAGATTTGGTAAGTACAGCAGCTACCTCCGTCTTGGTCTGACCATGTACAAATAGTAGTGTCGTCAGCATACATTAGTGTATCAACCTCAGGACATTGATATTGATATTGACATTGATACATAATGATTGACATTGATACATATGATTATGTATTTGTGACAGGGCATGGTTAAAAAGTCCTCAACTAGGGCAAAATATTTTTTCAGTTTTTTCCAGATTATGAAAGGGTAGATTGTAAGCTTTAAAATGATGTGTCATATGTTGAAATCTGAAACAAGTTGAAAAAGTTATGGATATTTTAATGCTGATCCCCTCCAAATCACAGTTTTGAGAAAACCATGGTCAAGTCTTGAGAGAGTTTTTTCGCAGAGGTAATGGGTGGGAACAATAGGTGGTTAACTCCACCCCAACCACTCCCTCAAGACAACCACTCCCTCAAGACAACCACTCCCCCATTACACTACCTGTCATTATCTACCTGTCATCTGTCAGTGGGGTTGTCAGCTAACCCTCAGGAAACAAACTTGCATGTTTAAATTGCTGAATAATGATAATAATAATAATAATAATTCAAGATTCATGATTTTTGTATTGCCATGTGTGCCAAAAGTTTATTACATCCCATTATACAAGTACAAGAGAGTAACATTGTTATGGCTTCAGTTCCAGTCGACATTGCAGCAGCAAGAAAAAACTACATGGCAATATTTATGTATTTTAAATCAAATCAAATAAAGTTTTCTTTGTATAGCGCATTTCTCACAAAATGTGACCCAATGAACTTCACAGAGAGCAAAGAAGATCAACAACTAAGATGGACATCAAAACCACATGATGACAGAACACGCAAGCAGGCAAGGGCGAAACACCTGTACACTGTGCATCCCTTGCAGCCCTCTACTCATAGAGCGACTACCTCCAGTTTGCTTATCAGTGTACACACTGTCCACAAGTCAATAAAGTAATTTCCTCGTCGTCGGAACTGCCGGACAATTCATGGTCCAGAGCGGGGCACAGATCCTGGTGCAGGTCCTGGTACAGCCTGGTGCAGGTCCTGGTACTGGTCCAGGTGCCGCTGACAGCTATCCTCTCCCAGGGAACAGGAAACAATAAGACAAGATACAATTGAGCAATGATAATTAGATTACATTAAATTCAACTTCATTTTAAATGCAGTTTAAAATCTAACCAAAAGTGTAAGTAAGTAAAGCTTTATTTATAGTGCCTTTCGTACATGAAATGCAACTCAAAGTGCCCAGTTTTTCTGAAGTCCACAATGATCTCTTTGGTGTTGAGGGCCAGGTTGTTGTCAGCGCACCACGCCACCAGATGTTCACCTCCCTGTAGGTCGTCTTGTCGTTGTTATGCATCGGCATGCAGTTGTCGGTGAAGAGGAAGTAGAGGAGGGGACTCAGCACGCAGCCTTGAGGCACGCCGGTGTTCGGGGTCAGGGTGGAGGAGGAGTGGTTGTCCAACTTGACGAGCTGGGGTCTGTTGGTCAGGAAGTCTAGGATCCAGTTGCAGAGGGAGGTGCTGAAACCACAGTCTCTGAGTTTGGTGACCAGCTTGATGATGGTGTTGAAAGCTGAGCTGAAATAAATGAACAGCCTAGCATAATAGAAAAGTAAAAAATAATAATGTGTATCTAATGGGACTCTGGTGGAGGGCATGTGATGTTTTGTGCCTCATCTGCACAGAATTCTCTGATCTTCTCAAAGAGAAGACAGTACATTTAAAATGATTGTCCATTGTTACCAAAACACGTTTTTTACGAAATACTACTATGTTCATAAAATAGAATTTCTAATACAGTGACAATGATAAATACCTGAAGTGCTGGTAACTCTTAATATGTGGGAGCACTCGGAAGTAGCCACGGAGATGTTTATGCCAGTCGTAGCTTTCAACACACACTGTGCCATCCTCCAGTCCTACAAGCTGGGGGATGTTCACTTGCTTCACAGGAGAGCTCTCGCTCACAACCCTGGCAATATCTGACAGTGTGTCCACTCTTGTCTTTCGGAAGCACTGCTTGATCAGTCCAAAGCACCAGTCAGGGCCAAACTTTGTGTGGCCTGCAATCAGGAAGTGGAGGCCCAGCTTCAGGTGAAGCTTGTGAATAGTACGCCAGGCACAGTACCATAGCACATAATTGTTCTTATTTTGCCCACTGCAGTTATCACAATGAAGGTCGATGTTTGTTTCTCCGACTCCATAGTTATTGAAGAAGTGATTTATGTAATTGATGACGGCATTGCTGCCTTTACTCGATGACATCCCTTCATCAATTAGGTAATTCACTTGCTTAGGCATGCCTTCACACGAGACACCAAAAAGGCCACACTTGCGTGGAGTCAAAAAATACATGGGCCCAGGCTGATGAGGGTCAGTAGGAAAGTGCACCTAAGAGAGAAGGAGAGATTAGATACATAAAAAATCAACATCTGCCTACTTAGGCAGTAGTAGTGTGTTTTGGTACACCAAATCAGAAGTGTCATAGGATGAACTTATTCTCACCTGTTGTGCAAAATCAAAACTGTAGTGCATTGTGATCTGCTTGCTTGCAGGCCTGGAGGTGCCTAGAGACAGATCCAAATCTTGACAGGTCCTGGCACAGTCAGCATTCATGCGCTGGTATAGAGAACGCTCCTTCGCAACAAGGTCAAGATGCTGTTGCTGCTTTTTCATCTTGGCTGATTTCACCTCGTCAGGCAGATTGGAAGTTCGCCGCAGCTGGTAGTTGTTTTTCTGGCACTGCCAGCACAGATCTGTGCGGGGTTTGGTGCTGGTTATCTGTGGCAGCAATGACTTCCACAGTGTTCGGAAGCTGCCCTTTCCAACAACACGCTCGCCTGCAAATACATCATTTTTATGAGTAGGAGATTAAATACATTACCGTTCATTACAAAAGCATTTCATTTTTCTATTACACTTCAGAACATGAGTGTTATACACAACTTTTACACATACCAAGCTTTTCCACAGCAACTTTGTAGAGACGCCAAACAGAGGCTTTGGTGACATTAGTTGGCAGCAGCTTTGCACTCAAGTCTCTGTGACCAGGGTGCCTGCCAGGGAGGACAATGGCGTGGTCTTCTGCAAAATTCATGATGAACGCCACCACTCTTTTGATGTCTTCAGTGTTGAGGAAGTTTTTGTTTGTTCGCTCACGTTTCTTCCTCTGGCGTGGTACTGCACCATTCTCCTTGTAGGACTGGGCAATGGATTGCAGAAGGTTTTTGCTGATCCTGAAAAAAACTGGTGTTAATAGGTGCTAAGAGGTGCTAATCTGATTGATGAATGCTGTCCTACCCCAACACACACACGCGCGCACACACACACACGCACACACACACACACACACACACACACACACACACACATAGCCTACACATACTAAACTGGTGCATGGAACATACTGTACAGTATTTAGTAGGTCTGCAACAAATGTATTTATTCATTACGTTTAATCTTTGGCAACCTATTTCTTCCTCCCAACATCTATTGGTTTCGTAGAATTCAACGTAGGCTATAGGGGAGTCATAATAGGGCTTTCACACCGGCAAAGAACCGTGCCGGTTCGCGTTCGCGTTCCGGTGTGAAAGCCCTAATAACATACACACAGTTTCAGTGGTTTGATAGCTGATGCAAACAAAAACTATCTACCATACTCACAAAACAAATAACTGTTTGGCTATCCAAACAGGTTAGGCTAGGTTACGCTAGCCTAGTGAACAACACATGTAACTCTTTAAAACTTACCCAAGAACAAAGCAGAAGGTTTGTCTACAGACGACTGTGCCATGAATAGTGTAGCTTGTTCGCCGAAAGCGTCGTTTAGTGGAAACCTGTTTTGTGCATTGTGTCATTTCTGAATCCTTCGAAGATGTCAGTATAGTTCCCAAAACGAGCATGTCTTTGTTGTCGGTTGACAACGACACTGTGTTCATTCTGGTACTATAAATAAATTCTGGAGACAGCCTTTGACTGCAAGAGGCAGCCTGTTGTTGGGACTCTTTCCGTCTCTGCTGGCACTTGCAATCAAAATGGATTATTTTATCCATTTCTTTATTGTAATCAGCGTCTACTGTTATAGCATCTACTGACCGTAAAACCCTTTCGATGCTCACAGCCACAGTGCCACAGTCGTCTTGTGCCTCCTCGTCAGAACTGATGTTGAGATCAATGTCTGAAATTCCGTCGTCTTCTTCATCATCTTCGTCATCTTCTGATTCCGAGTTCCCGTTATGCATGTAGTCCAAAATGAATGAGTTCATTAATTGGCCACTGTCGATATTTCTACCGGCTTCAGAAATTCGGTTAATAGCGTCAGCTAGAGCGTCCGCATCCATCTTGTAAATTTGTCAACAAAACCAGACTCACATGGCTACTTAAATACAGCTGGGGTGGGCGTGGCTAACAACACTGCCACAGTAATACAAATAATACCCCCCCCCACCGACTTTGCTAACTAAATGTAGGTATTTAGTGAATGTAAAACTGTTGGATATGACATCGAGTGGGTCCTTCATCGCTTCGTTTGTCGTCCTATGCCAAAAACCGGAAAACACATTTTTTCACAACAACACTTGTTTGGCTCGATTGCGAGGTTTCAAAATGGCCGAGATGGGGACCTATTAATCAAACGCTGTCACATTTGTGTATGTATTTGTGTATTTGTGTATGTTGTTTTTTAAATAAAAAATAAATAAATAAAAAAATACAGTATGATTATGTATTTGTGTATGTTGTTTTTTAAATAATAAATAAAAATTAAAAAAACTCTCATGCAGTACTACATAACGACACCTGGGGTCGCTTGACACAACGGCAGGCGGGGAACATAGGACCCTTTTTCGGAAGCAGGGAACATAGAACCCTTTTTCGGAAGCGGGGAACATAGAACCCTTTTTCGGAAGCGGGGAACCGGGGAACATAGAACCCGGGGAACATAGGACCCGGGGAACATAGGTACGCTCCCGTATAAATAATGAGCAAGAGAAGGAGAGTGGAGGAGTTGTTTGTAAGAGTGGCTGGGGGAGATTCTTCTAAACTGTAAGTACTGTAAGCTGGCTGATTGTTTCCATGCAAATGTATGTGCCAAGTTTGTATGTGTAGTTTATTAGTGATGAAATGATTTCATTGTTTGTATTTGCTCTTGAATTGCTTTCTATTATCTATTTGCACAACTACAGTATTTGCATGTTCTTGAGTGCAGTTATTAAAATCAGAAAGTCATTGTTTGTCATTAAATGAACATATTCAGGAAACACTCATTGAGATCTGAATAGAGTTCAGAAGAGGAGAAAGGGGTCAGGATGCATTCCGTTTCTAAAGTCTAAAGTCTAATGTTCAATTAATTGGTTGATTCTTTTTTCTTCTTCTTGTTTTTCCCCTCAGGTAGGGTGACTCCACAGGGGAAGCTTTAAGAGAGGAAGTGAGAAGAAGAGTGTCTTCTAGGCACTGTGTGTGTGTGTGTGTGTGTGTGTGTGTGTGTGTGTGTGTGTGTGTGTGTGGGACCATGCGTGTAAGGGTGGGGTGGGGGTGTGCCGTTGGCTGACCCTAGTCACGGGGCTACTGGAATGCCTGTGTTTTGCGGGGGCCGTGTTCGGCTGGGCCTCCCTGGTGTTCGTCCTGAAGATGGAAGGCTATTTCAGCTACCTGTGTGTGAACGTCACTGGGGTCAACAGCACACAGGTCCTAGGTCAGTGACCTCACTGCCAGTCTCTCTCTCTCTCTCTCTCTCTCTCTCTCTCTCTCTCTCTCACACACACACACACACACACACACACACACACACACACACACTTAGGCACGGAGACTTACACTTCTCTGCTTGTCTCTCAGACTGCAGTGGGCAGGATGAACAGTTCTCCCTCATCTTCACCATCGCCAACTTTATCAATAACTTCCTCTTGCTGCCCACCGGCTTCACGGTGGCCAGGCTGTTGGGAATGTGAGTCTGACACAACCTTGTTTATACAGTGTTCTTTAGAAAGATACCGTTGTGTGAACCCAATAAAATTATCTCAGTTTTGTCCTTGTTTAGTTCATGAAGTTTTGTGTCATCCAGGAATTTATTTGTTCAAGACAGTTCAAGGGAGATTGTCGATGGGACTAAAGTCGTTCGGTGAGAGGGCTATGTAGATTTGAGTGTCCTAAAAAAAGGTTGGTCCCCCCCCCAAAAAGAAAGAACTACAATTTGCAAGCATTTCGGGTTCCGACCGAATGACAAGGGAGAGCCAGCAAATCTTGACAAGGCTGTGTGTAAGATTTGCATGAAGAAGGTGACAGCCAAAGATGGAAATATTTACTACATACTAAAGTGAATCACCGTTTAACTACTGTGAGGATGAATATGTTGAGTGTTTTATGTAGGCCTATAGGCTACCCACTGTGTTTGACCTCCAGCTTTGTTGCACTCAAAGTTGTTGTTAATAGATGTTGTTAATGTTGTTAACATGTGATATTCCGTTTATGATGTTGTTCAGAGAATAAAACTGGAATGTATGCATGTACATTTTTGTCGTTATGTGAAAATAATGATAATAATACACTTTATTTGTATTGCACCTTTCATACAAGAAATGAAGCTCAAAGTACATTACAATAAAGAATGACATGCACTAAGTGCTTCACATAAAAATGAACATAAAATGAATATAAAAACATGTTAAAAAAGCTAATGTAGCATACAAATCACAGTTCAAGTGCATTGCAGCCAGCCACCTTGTAAATGGTATAGCAGCGACTACATTCATCATTTGAAATTGGCGGCTCCCTCAAAGCTCCCTCAAAGCCACCTCACCCGGGGCTACGAGCCAATCCTCTGAGCTGGAGCTATGGAGGGAACAACAGATGGGAGACCCCGACTTTCGGCTGCTCCAGGCCTGGATAACCAAAGGTGAGCCTCCCGCACCTATTGATCGTTCAGTTTTGTCCCCCCAGCTCCGCTGCCTGCGCCGCGAATGGGCGCACCTAGAGCTCTGTGAGGGGATCCTGGTGAGACATGTGACTGAGCCAGACACGGGCGCTCCAGTGAAACAGATCGTTGTCCCGGAATCCCAAGCTCGTGCCCTGTGGGAGGATTACCACAAGGCGGCGAGACATCCAAACGGTGACCGAATGATGTCATTGCTAAGGAGGAGATTCTACTGGACAGGTATGAGCAGAAATGCCCGGGCTTGGTCAGTGGAGTGCATCACTTGTGTGGTAGGAAAAGCAGGTGCACAGCCAAAGGCACCTCTGTGTTCCCACCAAGTCCAATCCAAGAACCACCCTTCCCTCCAGCAATGGCACCGGCTCCGACTGCCCCAACTGCCCAGCCTCAGGAGTCCCCAGAGCACCAACTAGGGGCAGACCAAGGCGATTCACGGCGGTATTCACTCCGCCCCAATCGTGGCAATCCTCCATCACGGTTTTCACCTTAAGGGTCGAAACAGACTGACTAGAGTCGTGCTCGGGACGACCATGTTTAAAGGGGGGGCGAATGAAGCGGGGTGGAATGACAAGTATGAATGAGTGGGCGTGTCAGAGTCAGTGGCGGCTGGTGCTAAAATGTTTGGGTGGGGCACAGGTTATGGGGGCATGCTCCACGGGGAAGAATATCAACTTTAAAATCTGGATTTACAGTCAATTTTAGCATGAGAATAGCTCTACCCCCCTGTACAGACCTCGCCATCCCCTCTACCCCCCTGTACAGACCTCTTCATCCCCTCTACCCCCCTGTACAGACCTCTTCATCCCCTCTACCCACCTCTACAGACCTCTTCATCCCCTCTACCCACCTCTACAGACCTCTCCATCCCCTCTACCCACCTCTACAGACCTCTCCATCCCCTCTACCCCCCTGTACAGACCTCTTCATCCCCTCTACCCCCTGTACAGACCTCTCCATCCCCTCTACCCCCTGTACAGACCTCTCCATCCCCTCTACCCCCCTGTACAGACCTCTCCATCCCCTCTACCCCCTGTACAGACCTCTCCATCCCCTCTACCCCCTGTACAGACCTCTTCATCCCCTCTACCCTCCTCTACAGACCTCTTCATCCCCTCTACCCTCCTCTACAGACCTCTTCATCCCCTCTACCCCCCTGTACAGACCTCTTCATCCCCTCTACCCCCCCTGTACAGACCTCTTCATCACCTCTACCCCCCCAGTTTTCTCTACAATTTCTACAATTTTCTCTCTACAGTTTCTACACGTCAACGTGTACCGAAACACTTGTTTCCAACGTGGTCCTACGTTTCTCCTACACCAAGACACATACAAAGAGCATAGAAACATACAAAGAGCATAGAAACATACAAAGAGCATAGAAGATACAATCAGAATACAGTCTGCCATTCCTTCTCCCAGCATCGATTTGGTTTTCCTATCATGACTGAAGGACAGATGATTCACTTACTTACACAAGTTTGACTTCGGTAATAGGTCCAGTTGCAATATCAAGTTGGGAACAAAAGATGCCTCCTTCTAATCCATTTGTTCAATTTGTTTACAAAGTCCGGTAGTGGAAAGCAGAACAACGCATTTGTTACTTCACATCCCGCTAGCCATGTTTTCTTCTCATACCAACCCCTCGTAAATCCTCGGTTATACGATTTTCCAATTTTCCCTGCCTTATAAACTTGCTTTATAATTAAATTTGGTCTGGGTGGTCCTAATTCCTTTACTGTTAATTTCTCCTGGTTGCTACGACGGCTGAACGGTGTTTCTTTTAAAGATTCAACCGAGTTGTTCAGAACATTACTAGCCATGGTGAAGCAGGTGAACGAACGTGACGCCGGCCGTATGACATGACGTAAGCACGTACGATTCTTTGTGCATGTCCCAAAACCCCATAGACAAATGACCGAATGGCCTGAAGTTACCAAAATAGATTTTACATGCAAGTCTACGAGAACAGCCTAGTGCAATTTCGAGTAGACTGAAAGTTGCCCTGAAAGGGGCGGGACTTGAAGCTGATTGGAACATACTCCACAGAACACTAGCTGATTGGACTATGATATACTCCACAGAACACTAGCTGATTGGACTATGATATTCAGAAGCAACACTGTCTAGAAGTCATAGAAAAAAAATCTCTCTCTTCTCCCTTTGGTGGGGCATTGTCCAATTGCCCCTAATGAACCAGCCTCCCCTGGTCAGGGTGTAGTGGTGTGAGTGTTTGTGTGTACGTCTATCTGCTTCTCCACAGGTGTTCTCAATCACAATGAGAGTATAAATGCCGGTGCTTCCGTTCTACACGAAAACCGACTTTCCTTCCACGCACCGGCGAAATCAAGGGCTCGAACGACGGGAACGGACCTACGATTCCACACCATACGAGAGATTTTATACAACGCCCTCAATTCATCACAGTAAAGGGAAGTCATACTACCCTTGCCTGTGTGTGAGTTGAGCAACGCAGGTTTTCCCTTTTGTGTGTGTCTGGCGACTGATTTTATCCTTCTCCCTCCTGAACCACAGCGCGCACCGGACTGGGCCAGCTGACCAGGCAGCGTGGAGATCGGCGAGAGACTAAACATACAACGCCCTCAAATCATCACAGCAAAGGGAAGTCCGACAACCATTGCTTGTGGGTGGTTTGAGCAACGCCAGTGTTTGTCTGTTTAGTGCATGTGTCTGGCGGCTGATTCTGCCTCCCCCTCCCCCTACCCGCAGCACACCGGACCAGCCAACCATCGCGGAACGCCGAGCGACGATTGAGGATTTCGGGAACGACCAACATCTATCGACCGACGCCTATCACGAACGCCCCTCCCCCTGGACTTCCCCCGAGAGTCGCAGGACTGAGCGACTAACACTGACGTGCTGGGATTCCCTCTCACTCCTCCCCCGATTGGACGAGACTGTGGGTTGGGCCTTGAGAGGGCGGCGTTATCCCTTCAAACTCTCCTCACCACCAGGTTCAGTAGTTTTAGCCGTAATAGTATTTGTGACAGAGTTCCGGTTAGAAGCATAGTCTCGGCTGCCTGCTTGGAGATAATAGTGTAGTTTCAGGACCAGTAGAGACAGCTGCAGTGTGTAGTTTTTCGCGTGCCTTATTGGGTATAGCCTACCCCATACTTGATTTTGCAGTGATATGTTTGCAGTGTAGTTGCAGTGGTACGATTTTTGCAGTGTGTTTACAGTGATACAGTGTGGCTGTTTATTGCGTGCCGTGTACATTTAGAGCAGCACTATTCTGACTCTCCACCAGGGGGAGCCCAACTGGGCCTAGCTTATTGTTGTCCCACCAAAGTATGGTGGCTGTGACTGGTGCCGCCTGACCACTCTGCCTTAGAGACTGATTTTATACTTTTGATATTACTCATCCTGATCATGGTGCATGTGTTTTAAATAAATTGTTAATAAAACTATTGTTGAAATATATATCGCCTCCTCTTGCTGTGTAACTCAAGGGTCCTAGTATAACCTGTACGGCTACACTTACCCCATCAGAACCCAAAATAGGCACTCTTTACACACCATTGTCTGTATGTCATTGTTACATTAAAATTGTTAGCATTCATCAGACGCCATTATCCAAAGCGACTTACAACAAATACAATTGTCTAAGTAAGTGAATCACCTATCCATCAGTCATCGCAAAAAAAAGTGATCTATGATCGGGCCAGAGGCCATTGGCAGTCAAAATGCTAGAAGAAGGAAGAATTACGTTTTTACATTTTTTTTTATTATTTACAGTAGAGAAACTCTTCATGGGGGTAGAGGAGATGGAGAGGTTTCAGGAGGGACAGTTAAGGTGCAGCCTGAAGAGATGGGTCTTCAGTCTACGACGGAAGATAGGGAGTGACTGCAGTTCCAGACAGTAGTGGGAAGCTTGTTCCACCAGTGGGGTGCCAGGACAGTGAAAAGTCGTGGCCAGGTAGCACGACTACTGCATTCCCCTAGAGGCGGTGGTGCCAGCCGGCCAGCAGAGGTGGAACAGTGGAGTGAACGGGCAGGTGTTTGGGGGCTGACCATTACTTGCATGTAGGAGGGGGCAGATTGGAGAAGAGGCGAGGGAATAGCATTGAGAGGGCAAGTGGAAGACTCCAATTCCATCTGTTGCATACAGTTCCTTGCCCTGTGCTAGACGTAGATGAACAGCTTTGCGTGACAGGAAAGAAAACAACTCGGTTTTGCTCTCATCGCATCGAAGGAAGTCCTTCCAGTTCTTAGGCATCACAGTTGGAGGAGCCACCCTTTTCCTGCTGCCCTTTCCCCTCTTCTGTCTGGTTGAGGCTTCCAGGCTGGCAGGTAGGTATACATCCCAGACAAGGTTGACGCGGGTGCTTTTCTGAAGTTGAGCAGAGATGTATGGTGCAAACACTGTTTCCCCATACTCTTGAAATGTTCTTGATGTGCTAGGATTTAGCATTTGAACCACAGCTGCACCATTAAGAATTACTGCATCAGCCACAGGCACACTCTTGTCTTTGAGCAGATCTGACTCCAGGCAGCGAAGTAGATCTGCTTTAACCCCAATCCGAAGTTTTCCTCCAGTTGACAGAGCTGGTGGGGCTGCCTGGTTTTCATGGGAGAAGACATTTTGGATGTCTTCATCTTGTGTTTGACAGGAGATGTACAGCCTTGAAAAGAGACCACAGCCACTCTTCAGTACTGCAAGTTGTGCCTTGTCTTTTGATCTTATCTTGACAGGTGGCCTACTGAACAGTGGCAATTTGTTCTTTGGAAGTGTTTGTGTCATGGTTTCTTAGGTTTTCATTTTGGAGACATCTAGTGGACATTTTATGACATTACATTCGTTACTGCCTTTATTCAGTGTATATCGGTTTATGGAACATTAGTCACATGACGAACATTAGTCACATGAAGTGAGCACACTGTTCAGACGTGATAGCTCGTAGCAGCAGCTAGCTGAGAGAAAAAGCTCCGGAGAATCTCTTTGTTTACATTCTTGCCCTGGAAAAGGCTTTGCTTTTTTACAAAATAACCAAACGACCACTCATGTTTCTGAGGATTTAGTAAAGAACTGAACTTTACTCCAGCGTCTGAGGATTCATTGATGTGTCAGTGTGTGTTCGCTATCTGTTGAAGTTGCGCCCTGGTTACGCGCAGTGGGAACAGAATAGTAAAAAAGCAACCACTCAGCGGGCGGATCGACTCAAGGAGAGAGATCTTCAGCGCAAGCACTGCTCCCCATCATCCTTGCTCACGCCAAGCACACAGCAATATTCATGATGGAAGAGTTGAGCAATGTTGAGACAAGGTCAGTGGCCTCTAGCACATCTAGGTCTTTTAAATCAACAGCCAGTAGGGCAGCTGTCAATGCACGTGTCAAAGTGGAAGTAGCACGCACACGTGCTGGCTATGCAAAAATGGAATCAGAGATTATGATCGAAAAAGCCCAAATGGAAGCAAAATTAAAGAACTTGCTGCATGAGAAAGAAGTGGCAGAAGCCATCGCTGAAGCTAATGTTCTTGAAGCAGCAGCGGAGGAAGAAAACAACGGTATCGAAGCTGTCATTCATGCCACTGTTGACCGCACACGCCAGTACGTAGAACAACAGTCACAGCTACCACTATCTGCCGAAGATGTTAAGGACTCTATAGCCAATCTGGAACCGATAGTCCATAGGCTGAGATCCTCCTCACCACCCAGACAGCGTCTGACTGTTTCATACGAGAGACAGCACTCCTCCACCGTGAAGCATGAGCACAGCTCTCCATCACTGCGACCTAGTAGGCCAAAGACATCAGGGCAGCCCACATCAGAGCAGCCCACACCCAGCAGGCCCAAGGGTTCACCATACAAACCAACAGGAAGCGGTGACACAACCGACATCAGTGATCGGTACCTAGCGCGCAGAGACCTCGTAACCTCCGGTCTCACCAAGTTCGATGATCACCCAGAAAATTACTGGGCATGGAAGTCGTCCTTCAAGAATGCCATTGACGGACTACTACTCAGTGCTAATGAAGAGATGGACCTCATGATTAAGTGGTTAGGGAGTGAATCTGCAAAGCACGTGAAACGAATAAGAGCAGTACATGTAGGTCATTCATCTCAAGGTCTATGCAAAGCTTGGGAACGCTTAGAAGAGTGCTTCGGGTCTCCAGAGGTAATTGAAAAGTCCCTCTTCGACAGGCTGGAGAACTTCCCAAAGATCAGCAATAAAGATCCTGTGAAGCTGAGAGAGCTAAGTGACCTTCTCCAAGAGTTGGAAGCAGCCATGTTCGAAGGTTACCTGCCTGGTTTGAGCTATCTGGACACTTCACGCGGCATTTTGCCCATCGTAGACAAGTTGCCCTACAACATCCAAGAGAAATGGATATCACAGGGTTCCAGATACAAAGCTGAGCGACAGGTAGTTTTTCCCCCATTCACATTCTTCTGCGAGTTCATCACCAAAGAGGCACGAGCTCGCAATGACCCAAGCTTCAGACTATCGATGAGTAACACAGCCCAGATGAAGTCAGAGCAGCCATTCAAGAGACAAAGTAAGAGCATGGTCTCTGCACATAAGACAGATGTCTCTCACGAGAAAGACACACGAGACGGTTCAGGCCGAACAGCAGTGGACATAAAAAAACTATGCCCTCTCCATAAGAAGCCACACCCCCTAACACGCTGCAGAGGTTTCAGAAGCAAGCCCCTCGAGGAGCGCAAGGCCTTCCTCAAAGACAACGGTGTCTGCTTCAGATGTTGTTCCACAACTACTCATCTAGCCAAGAACTGCACCACAGCCATCAAGTGCATGGAGTGTGAGAGTAACAGCCACACCACGGCTCTTCATCCAGGACCTCCGCCTTCAGCCCCATCTGAGGATGGCGGGGAGGGAGAAGGAGGATCAGACCAATCTGCAGTCACCTCAAATTGCACAGAAGTCTGTGGAGAGGGTCAAAGCGGCAGATCCTGCTCGAAGATTTGCCTGGTGAATATATTCCCAGAAGCACACCCAGAGAGAGCAACCAGAGCATACGTTGTGCTGGATGACCAAAGCAACAGGTCGCTTGCACGGTCTGAATTCTTTGATATGTTCCACATCAAGGGGTCAGATTCAGCATTCACACTTCGTACATGTGCAGGTACAACTCAGATGACAGGAAGGAGAGCCACAGGCTTTGTGGTGGAATCTGTGGATGGAGCTACAACAGTGACACTACCTACACTAATAGAGTGTAACAACATTCCCACCGAAAGAGCTGAGATACTTACGCCAGAAGCAGCGTTGCATCATTCCCACCTCAAGCCCATAGCATATGGTATACCACCTTTGGATTCTAAAGCACAGATCCTTCTCTTGCTAGGCCGAGACATCCTTAGAGTTCATAAAGTGCGGGAGCAACGGAACGGTCCACATGACGCCCCCTACGCACAACGACTCGACCTGGGATGGGTCATCATAGGAGAAGTCTGCCTAGAGGCAGCCCACAAGCCTTCAGACATCCAAAGCTACCGTACCAATGTGCTTGAGAACCAACGCCCTTCATTCTTCAGCCCATGTCCGAACAGGATCCAGGTGAAGGAGCAATATGTTCCGAAGCCAGCACATCAGATTGCCCCAGCGCAAGGCACCCACAGTATCCGGGAATGCAACTTAGGGAGCACCATCTTCAACATGTCCGGGGATGACAACAAGATTGGACTCTCTATTGAAGACAGACTGTTCTTAAAGGTCATGGACAAAGAAATGTATATGGATGACTGCAACAGCTGGGTGGCACCATTGCCATTCAGAACACCACGTCAGCAACTCCCTCACAGCCGAGGCCAGGCCCTCACACGACTTACCTCTCTTCAAAACACACTGGAGAAAAGGCCCGAGATGAAGAGGCACTTCATCGCGTTCATGCAGAACATCTTCGACCGTGATCATGCTGAGCTGGCTCCTACATTGGAGAACGGACAAGAATGTTGGTACTTACCTATCTTCGGGGTTTATCACCCTCAGAAGCCAGGCCAGATTCGAGTCGTCTTCGATTCCAGTGCAAAATGGAAAGGCGTGTCACTGAACGATGTTCTCCTTTCTGGTCCGGACTTAAATAACAGCCTCTTAGGAGTACTGGTGCGATTCAGACGAGAACCGATCGCTGTCACTGTGGACATAGAACAAATGTTTCACAGCTTCGTTGTGAAAGAAGACCACAGGAACTTTCTCCGCTTTCTGTGGTATGAGGACAACGATCCTAGGAACGACATATGTGAGTACCGCATGAAGGTTCACGTATTCGGGAACAGTCCCTCTCCTGCGGTGGCAATCTATGGTCTCAGACGTGCTGCAGCTCATGGTGAAGAAGAATTTGGGTCTGACGCCAAACAGTTCATCGAAAGAGGGTTCTACGTTGACGACGGACTCCTGTCAAGGCCCACAGCACGTGAAGCCATCGACCTACTGAAACGGACACAGGAGATGCTTGCTGTGTCGAACCTGCGACTTCACAAAGTTGCTTCCAACAGCCAGGAGGTTATGGAAGCATTCTCTGCTGAGGACCGAGCAAAGGGACTCAAAGACCTAAACTTGGATGTCGATCCCACTCCTATTCAACGGAGCCTTGGAGTGAGTTGGGATCTGAAGAAAGATGTCTTCACGTTTCAAGTAGCAGAATCCACAAAGCCCTTCACACGTAGGGGTGTTCTAGCTACTGTCAACGGCCTCTTCGATCCACTTGGATTCGTTGCACCAGTTACCATACAGGGAAAGATCCTGTTACGAGAGCTCACAAACGAAGCCTCCGACTGGGACTCTCCTCTTCCTCCAGAAAGGGAAGATGAGTGGAACGCTTGGAGAAACTCTCTTCAAGACCTCAGGCAGTTGGAGATCCCAAGAACCTATTCTGCTTCTACAATCTCAACAGCCATAAGAAAGGAGCTACATGTGTTCTCAGACGCTTCAGTGAAGGCTATTGCAGCAGTCGCCTATCTCCAAGTAATTGATGTTGAGCAAAAATGTCAAGTAGGATTTGTCCTTGGAAAAGCTAAGTTAACTCCACAGTCGGCTCACACTATCCCAAGATTGGAGTTGGGAGCTGCCGTGTTGGGTGTGGAAGTCGCTGAGCTAGTCACAAGCGAGCTAGATATAGCTCTGGATGCTGTAAAGTTCTATACAGATAGCCAAGTTGTCCTAGGATACATCAGCAACCAGACAGAAGGTTCTATGTATATGTGAGCAACAGAGTGCAGCGTATACGGCGGTCTTCTGAACCAACCCAGTGGCACTACATCTCCACAAGCCATAACCCAGCTGACCTTGGCACACGTTCTGTGCCTGCAGCTATGCTAGGTGAGACAACCTGGCTTAGAGGACCAACGTTTCTGCTACAAGTAGAGGAACCATCATCACCTGATGTCTTTGACCTCATCAACCCGGACTCAGACATAGAGGTGCGGGCCCACATCACCAACCTGCCCAACGACAGAACACACCTTGGATCTCACAGATTCGAGCGTTTTTCCTCATGGAAGCGACTTGTGAGAGCAACAAGTTCACTCATCCACATCGTGGAATCATGTAAGGCTACCAGCAAAGATCAGGATCAAACTTGCAGTTCATGGCATCACTGCAAGCAGCCTCGCACAGCTGAAGAACTGACAAAAGCTGAACTCATCATCATCAAATGCGTGCAAGGAGAGGCTTACAAGGACGAACTTGCGTGCATAGCAAGTGGAAAGGACATCTCAAGAAGTAGTCCTCTGAAGAAACTCAATCCCTATTGCGACGAAGAAGGCCTCCTGAGAATAGGGGGACGGCTCAGACATTCAGATCTCGCCTACAAGGAAAAACACCCTCTTGTTATTCCGGGACGGAAACACATCGCAAAGCTACTTGTGGAACACCATCACCAAAGGGTGATGCACCAAGGCCGAGTCTTTACCGAAGGCGCTGTCCGCACTGCAGGGTACTGGATCATGGGAGCAAGACGACTGATCAAAGGCATCCTTCACGACTGTGTAACCTGCAAGAAGCTCAGAGGCAGAGTGACGGAACAGAGGATGGCCGACCTACCTGTTGATCGCCTGAGTACTGAACCCCCATTCACCTACGTGGGACTGGACGTCTTCGGCCCCTGGCATGTAAGCACAAGACGCACAAGAGGAGGACAGGCAAACAGTAAAAGATGGGCTGTTCTTTTCACATGTCTAAGTACGCGCGCTGTCCACATCGAATTGATTGAGTCAATGGACACATCATGCTTTATCAATGCGCTACGCAGGTTCTTTAGTCTAAGAGGACCTGCCAAACAGATTAGATCAGATTGTGGAACAAATTTCACAGGCGCATGCCGAGAGCTGAACATTCTGCTGACCGACCCCAACATGCCTAGCATTCGAAAGTACCTGGGAGAAGAGGGCTGCTCATGGATCTTCAACCCACCTCATTCATCCCACATGGGAGGCTCCTGGGAAAGGATGATAGGGATATCAAGGCGCATACTTGACTCCATACTGCTCAAGGCTTGCCCTTCTCGCCTGACTCATGAAGTTCTCTCCACCCTGATGGCAGAGGTTACAGCCATAATCAACGCCAGACCTCTCACCCCCATCTCAATGGATCCAGACTCTCCTTTTCTTCTAACACCAGCTATGCTTCTTACGCAGAAGATGTGCACTCCACTTCCTCCTCCGGGAAATTTCAGTGATACGGACCTCCACAGACAGCAGTGGAAACAGGTTCAGCACCTTGCAAATACTTTCTGGAGCCGATGGAGACATGAATACCTCACGACACTACAGAGTCGCAGCAAGTGGCAAGAGGAACGTCCGAACCTCAAAGTAGGGGATTTGGTCCTTCTCAAAGATGCTCAAGCTAAGCGCAACGACTGGCCCTTAGGACTAGTCAGCCAGACATTCCCTGACAAGGACGGGAAGATCAGAAGAATCGAAGTGAAGATCACCAAACATGGGACGGCTAAAACGTTCTTGAGACCAATATCTGAGACAGTGCTTCTCATGTCGCCAAAGGACTGAGTATCCCTGAGTTAGTTCATAGTGGTATTTCCTCCATACCAGACGGGGAGTGTCATGGTTTCTTAGGTTTTCATTTTGGAGACATCTAGTGGACATTTTATGACATTACATTCGTTACTGCCTTTATTCAGTGTATATCGGTTTATGGAACATTAGTCACATGACGAACATTAGTCACATGAAGTGAGCACACTGTTCAGACATGATAGCTCGTAGCAGCAGCTAGCTGAGAGAAAAAGCTCCAGAGAATCTCTTTGTTTACATTCTTGCCCTGGAAAAGGCTTTGCTTTTTTACAAAATAACCAAACGACCACTCATGTTTCTGAGGATTTAGTAAAGAACTGAACTTTACTCCAGCGTCTGAGGATTCATTGATGTGTCAGTGTGTGTTCGCTATCTGTTGAAGTTGCGCCCTGGTTACGCGCAGTGGGAACAGAATAGTTTGCATGACAGGTGTTGTACAATCAAAAATGTATTTACTACAACATTTCGGTACTATGACTCTTATTCTGAAACTTGCTTTGAAACCAGTAATAAAAACACTAATAACAGACCTACATTAGTTTAGCTAGCAGAATTATTTTGATCAGCGCTGCCATAGCTAGCTAGCAAACTAATTCCCGGCTATAATCAAATTCAATGTCTTTGCATGTTACAGTTAGGAACTAAGGCTTTACTCAAGTGTACTAATATTGTCTGTTCATAGTAAGTCAGTTTACCTGTTGGGATATTTCTGTCAGAAGTGCTCTCCGTCTCGTGCATACTTCACTCATCACGTAGCCTACTGACTTCTACTCTACTGGCGTTAGCTACTGGTGCCCTAGAGGGCCATCTGCTGATAACACTGTGCTTAGCAGGAATAAATGAAATAACCACACATCCCAGTAAATAATAACTAATAACTGAATAAGGAAGGTCAGTAAACAAGTAATTGAAGTATGTTTTCGAGTTAGTAAATCAACAACTAATTCTGTTTTCTGAGGTAAATTTTTATTTGCATTTCTTGAATTCTGGCAATCTCAAAAGTATCACCAAATGAATGGGCATCCCTAATTTAGTTGGAAATGACACCTTAAGTGTTTTTCTACTCTGTTTGGTTCCAAAATTAAGCCTGTTTGAACATTAGACATGGTGGACTGGCGGCCATCTTGAATTTGACCTCTCCCCGGCCTCTGGGGTAAAATCTGACTTCCCTCCACATCAGAAGATAAACCTTATGGTATGTACTAACTATGGTGGAAATGTCATGCTTTCTTCAAAAAGTGCACAATTTCTCATAATATGAGAGCTTAGTAGGCTACTACGTGGGAGGAAAGAGCTGATAAGCCAGAGACTGAGTGTAGCATAGTGGGTTAGGGAGGGGTGGTAGCATTGTTGGCAAGAGGTGGAGAGAAGGAACGACTAATGTCATCAACTTTTTTTTCAAAGTAGTTGACAAAGTCATCCGCAGACAGGTAGGAGGGAGGGGGGGGGGGGGGGCTGTTGAGGGGTGTGGAAAATGTGGAGAACAATTTCCTTGGGTTAGAGGCAGAGGATTGGATATTGGAATGATAGTAGGAAGCTTTAGCAGCTGATGCAGAGGAGGTGTAGTTGAGGAGGAGAGAGAGATAAGGGTTTAGGTCATCAGGGAGGCCGTTCTTTATCAATTTCCTCTCAGCTGCCCGGACCCCCATTGTAAACAAACACTGTATCTCTTTAAAATATTGCTAAGACTATCATTTTGAACTCATGGATTGACAGTCCTTGCATCCAATGCTATCCAAGTCTGAGTTTGACTGGTAACATTTCTCCAGCCCCATCACTCAGTAGTTGTTGTTTTGTTCTTCTACTCTCGTGATTAGTTGAACTGGGACTGACTCTCCATAGCTTCAGATTTAAAGCCTACTGCTTGTCTTTTGATTTCACCCAAATCATTGAAGGCCCCACACGGCTAAATCCCAAACGTCCAGACAAATCGACGCTTCTGGACTTATTTATCACTAATAGGCCGCATAATTCACTGCAGCTAGTGTTTTTGCAAATGACCTCAGTGATCATTGTATAATTGGAGCTATCAGGGATAGCAAAATCCCTCGTTCTAAGCCCTGTGTCATTCAGAAGAGATATCTAAAGAACTTCATAGAGCAAGCTTTCCTCCATGACCTGCAGCAGGCTCGATGGGACCGTATTTTCCTGATTGGTGATGTTGACCTCGCCTGGGAATATTTTCACGATAGTTTTAGCTGTCTTATTAACAAGCATGCTCCTTTTCGGCGCTTCAGGGTTAAAGGTCGAAACACTCCCTGGTTCTCTAGTGAGCTGTCATCCCTTCTTCACAAAAGAAACCGGCTCTGGGCTGCTGCCATGCAGTCCGACTCTGAAGTTGATTGGCTTTCTTTTCGGCAGGTGAGAAATAACTTCACTGCTTCTGTCAAAAAAGCAAAAAGTGATTTCTATCTTTCTCGTTCCACTGATAATCTGAATGACCCCAGAAGGTTTTGTAACGCAGTTAAGTCCCTCTCTGCCAACTCCGGTCCTGCTGAGCTACCTTCCCATATTATCGACAACTCAGTACCAGTGTTCGATAAATCGGAGATGCTTAACTGTTTCAACAAACACTTTATAGCCTCCGGTTTACTGTTTGATTCCTTGTCAGGAGCCAACTCCCCACCTTCCGGTCCCCCTCCTCCTCCTTTGGCGAAAACCTCTGGTAGTCTCCCTGGGCACCACTCTTTCTCGTTCTCCCCCTTCTCTGTTAGTGATGTCTGGAAAGACTTAAGAGAGCTAGACCCTAGGTCCTGACAATCTTCCTCCTCTCTTTCTGCGCCTTGCTTCAGATTTCATTGCAGACCCTGTATTACACATTTTCAATTGATCTATTTCTAACAATGTGATGCCAGAGGTCTGGAAAACCGCTTTTGTGCTCCCACTTCTGAAGGGGGGTGACCCAAAATGTTTGAACAACTACAGACCAATTTCAAAGCTTTCTGTCCTAGCCAAGGTCCTTGAGCGACTAATTAAAGATCAGATCAAGGACCTCCTAGATTCACACAACATCCTATCGCAACTTCAGTCTGGCTTTAGGAAGCAGCACAGCACAGTGTCTGCTGCTGTCAAAGTGGTTAATGATATTACTTCTTCTTTGGATAAGAAGAATCACTGTGCTGCACTTTTTATCGACTCGATCATGCCATCTTATGCCAGTGCCTCTCTGATATTGGGTTGTCCCCTCATGCTGTTGGCTGGTTCACCAACTACCTGTCACAACGGAAACAGTCTGTGCAGTTTGGTGATCTCTCATCCAACTTGCTCACTGTTTCCAATGGGGTGCCACAGGGTTCGGTCTTGGGGCCAACTCTCTTCACCATTTATATCAATGAAATAGGATTAATCTCTAATGCTGCTGTTCATTTGTATGCGGATGACACAATCTTGTATTGCTTTGCATCCTCTATCAACCGTGCCTTCGAGGCTTTGCAGACTGCTTTTGATGCCCTTCAGTCCCAGCTGTTTCAGTTCAGACTGGTGTTGAATGCAGGGAAGACCAAAGTCATGCATTTTTCCAATAACAAGCGGGTGCCAAGTGCTTTTCCTGACATTGTATCATGTCAGGGTTCACCTATTGAGCTTGTGCCAAACTACAAATACCTTGGCATTCAACTGGACGACAGCCTCTCTTTTCAACTGCACAGAGACAACCTTCTAAAGAAACTGAAATTGAAGCTAAGCTTTTTCTTTAGAAACAAGTATTTCTCAGCTGCTGCAAGAAAACGTCTGGTTGCTGCCACCTTTCTGCCTCTCTTGGACTACGGTGATGTCTTGTACATGAATGCCTCTGCTACCTCTCTTCAACATCTGGATGCAGTTTACCATGGCGCGTTAAGGTTTATAACAGGCTGTAAACCCCTTATGCATCACTGTGTGCTATACTCTCTGGTTAACTGGTCATCTCTCTCTATCCACCGAACCCTTCACTGGTATACTTTCATTTACAAATCCATCCTTGGTCTGCTCCCCTCCTACCTTTCTAATAATAATAATAATAATTCATTACATTTATATAGCGCTTTTCCGAGGCTCAAAGACGCTGACAATACAGGAGATACGGAAAACACAAAAACAACAAGCAACATGGACACATGGAACACAGAATCAGCGAACGGGGAGGGGGGGGGGGGGTGGTAGGGGGGGGAGGTGGTTAGGGGTAGGGGAGGCTGTATGCATATCAGGAGGGTGGCAGGGTTAGGGGAAATGGGTAGGGGTAGGGGAGGTAGTATGCGTTCTCATTTGCAGCCCCTTCCTCTTGGAATTCTTTACAGCAGAGTCTGAAACTGTCTCATCTGATCCCACTTTCCAGTTTCAAGCTCTTGCTGAGAGACATACAGTGCGAGTTCTTGCAATTGAGTTGACCCTCCCTTTTGCCCATTGCCGACCCCTCCCTGTCCCTAGCTCTTTAGCTGTCCAGTTTTAGGTTTTGTAGTTTTAGTTTAGTTTTAGACTATGTAGGCCAGGTTTTGTATTGTATTTGTTTGTGGTGGATGTTGTTGTTGTATGCCTGTGAACAGGTCACACTTGAAAATGAGCCCTTGGGGCTCAATGTGTTTTTACCTGTATAAATAAAGGTTAAATAAAAAAAAGGATGACAGGATGAACTGTGGACAGATGGAGACCATCAGCCCAGAGCCGGCAGCAGCCAATGGCCCTTTATCAACCAGAATGCAGAAAAGGAAGGTCTTTGGATTTAACTTGATAACTTGGATCATTATTTATTGGCAAAGTCACGCAGCTAGCTGTTTACATGTTTTATTTGTTTACAGTTACAGTTTTATAGTTTACATCATAAGCAAAACCTTCAATAAGAATGAGTACCACAGGCAGTCACAGTGCCAGAGAAATAAAGAAAACAAGATACCTAGGTAGTAACTCTGCCAGCTTGACAGTGGTGGGAAGCCCGTTCCACCAGTGGGGAGAAAAGACAGAAAAGAGAAACTATGTTGAATGACCACTAGGTTCTCATAAGTTCCAGTGCCAAGCCACCAGCAGAGGGGGAAGAACGGAGTGATCGTGCTGGGGTTTGGGGATTGACCATTGCTTGCAGATAGAGAAAGGCTGTCCCCATTACTGCTCTGTAGGTGACCACCAGGGTCTTAAATCTGATGTGAGCTGCTACTGGGACCCAGTGAAGGGTGCAAAGCAAGGGGTGACATGGGACAATTTGGGGAGATTGAACACTGAGCTGCTGAGGTCTGATGGCGGAGTGCGGGAGCCCGGCCAGTTTCAGAGTTGTGCTGCTTGTTTTGAGAGGAATGGGCATATCCTCCTAATGTTGAAGAGGAAGAATCTACAGGAGTGGACCATCACTGTGAAGTTAGCCGCACAGGACAGTTGGTTACCCTTTGATTTGACCCTAAGCCACCAGTAAACTTCACCATTCTCATACTGTAGTTCCATAAACATCTCTCTCTCTCTCTCTCTCATTTTCTCTCAGAGCGTAGTTTCAAGGACTGTTTCCTGTCCAAGTTCTTCATGTTTCATATGGTCTGGGTGTCTGTCATGCAGCTGCGACACTACCTGTTCATCGGTACACTCAACCCCACCCTACAGCGACTGACCAAGGGCAAAACATCCCTGGGTAACCACACATGCACAATACACAAACTGACTGTTCTCCTCTGAGCTGCTGGGTAACATTGTTCAGAGAAGGCCACACATACCTCAGGATCTACCTGTGCCGTATTTAGATTTGCCTTTCTTTGCTATACTCTAGTAGAGTTTTATTCTCTTTTATCCTCATTGGCTCCGTTTGTCCCTCCAGTGAGCACGTACACCAATGCGTTTGCAGTGACTCAGCTGTGTGGGGTGCTGTGTGCCCCCTGGAATGGCCTGATCATGGACCGACACAAGGGCAAGCCCAGGGTCTCCGGTATGAACTATCTACTTACAGTACACCCACTAAACCCAACACAACACACATCAAAACACCCGTCTAACCATGTTCTGGGGACAGGAAGGAAATGTCCAAGGAGATGTCCTATCTGTGTGTTTATGTGTGTGTGTGTGTGTGTGTGTGTGTGTGCACGTGTGTGTGTGTCTGTGTGTGTGTGCACGTGTGTGTGTGTCTGTGTGTGTGTGTATGTGTATGTGTACGTGTATGTG
Source organism: Nansenia antarctica (assembly GCF_963989245.1). Classification (NCBI taxonomy): domain Eukaryota; kingdom Metazoa; phylum Chordata; class Actinopteri; order Argentiniformes; family Microstomatidae; genus Nansenia; species Nansenia antarctica. Next base: position 42,199,747 of record NC_137675.1, on the reverse strand, counting down.
TGTGTGTGTGTGTGTGTGTGTGTCTGTGTGTGTGTGTGTGCAGGAGAGAGCGAGTGGGAGGCAGACCTGAGGTCCTCGGTGCTCTCTCTGTCTCTAACGGCGCTGCAGTGCGTCCTGTTCTCCATCTGTGCTGCCACGCCCGTCCTCCCTCACCTTCATACTGCAGGTCATCAACCGCTCCTTCCTCTATGGAGGCAACGCCGCCTTCATCAGCATTGTGTTACACACACACACACACACACACACACACACACACACACACACACACTGTGTAACGGTTCCATTTGGACACCAGGGGGCAGCAGTGTCCAAATCTCTTACTCAGGCCCAACAGGTGCATCTTATTATTTGAATGAAAAAATTAATGGTCTTTATTGTCATTGCTATAGTACAGGTACCAAACAACGACATTTGGGAGGGGTGGCTCCCCTGGTGCTAGGAAAGAGAAAAAAAAAGAAGAAAAAAAACTAAAAAAACAAGAAGGGAAAGGAGCTGGTTTACATAAATAAAGGCTATGTACACTATCCACTATACTATACTGTACAGATAAGACGACTAGGGTTGTCATATTGCACATAGTGTTATTGCACATTCATTTAAAGTGTCGCAGTTTGCAGGCTTGAAATGTACACATTTGTGCCTCAGCACTACCTGATTTTTTCAATCCAGCAGCTGCCATCAATCCGTCCAGACTGTCCAGGGCCCAGAACCTAGGTCTTTGCTGTGTTCAGGGCCTGGATGGCCCTGGGGTAGAAGCTGTGCTTCAGTCTGTTTGTCCTTGCGGCCATGGTCCTGTACCGCCTTTTCGAGGGCAGCCGGGCAAAGTGTTCGTACCCAGGGTGGGATGGGTCTCTGGAGATCTTGGAGGCCTTCCTGAGACAGCGTGTGTTGTACAGCTCTTCCAGAGAGGGGAGGGGGGCGCCGGTGATCTTCTGGGCTGTTCTCACGACTCTCTGTATCGCATTTCTCTCCGCGGTTGTGCAGCTGGAGAACCAGTTGCAGATGCCGTAGGTGAGGATGCTCTCCACTGCGCCGCGGTAGAAGGCCACCAGTATCTCCTGCTTGTTGTGTTCCTTCCTGAGGACTCTCAGGAAGTAGAGCCGCTGTTGTGCCTTCTTGATGGTGGCTGCTTTGAATTTGAAGTTTTATGAAATAATGATGAAATGAAAATGAAAATGAAAACGAAAATGAATGAAAATAACACATCTTCATTATGACCGTCCTATTGTATGTGGGGCAGTCCCACTCATATTTTTCATTGGATAGAGATAGTGGAGATAGACAGGAAAGTAAAGAGGAGAACATGTTAGCATGGCATGGGCCAGATTCAAACATGTTGTTTGAACCCTATATACCACTGCATTCACTTGTCTGCTTCATGCCTGAAGAAGGTCTATGACCGAAAGCTTTACACAGATTTGAGTGTGTGGGTGCTGCTTTTTTGCACTCTATTTGATACTCTTCAGCTCCAGCACCTCAGCTAAGTCTGATCACAAATGAGCGGTGGTATTTTCAACATTCCAATCCATAAAGAAAGTAAGTAAAGCTTTATTTATATAGCACCTTTCATACAAGAAATGCAGCTCAAAGTGCTTTACAACAGGAAAAAGAACATGAATATAAAAACATATATAAAAACATATACAAGCATAGAATGAATATAAAAGCAGGGGAATGCACAATGCACAATCACTTCTTTCTCAACTAGTCTTTTTATCTGTCAGTCTGTGTACGTGAATATAAAAGGAGGGGAAAACAGTAAAAATAAAAGGTAAAGGAAAATACAATAAAAATAAATTTAAAGAAGGGCTAGTTGATAAAACATTTAAATTGCAGTAGCTGGCAAATGGGCAGTAGGCAGGCAGGTGCAGATGAGCTAGTTGAAGGCTATATTGAAGAAGTACGTTTTTTGGTTTCTTTTAAAAATATTTAGTGAGCTGGTTTCCCTGATCTCTAAAGGTAATGTGTTCCAAAGCTTTGTAAGTAAGTAAGTAAGTAAGTAAGTAAGTAACGTTTATTTATATAGCACAAAATGTACAACGACAAGAGCTGCCCAAAGTGCTTAACAGATAGAATATAAAGAGAAAAACAAGATAAAAGAGATGAAATACAGATTAAAGAACACTGATAAAATAGAAAAACACACTAAAAGCAAGGTGCAGTACAAATAAAAGTGCAAAGAGTGCAGTGTCGGGAAGGCAGGCTCACCTCAGGTCAAAGGCCAGGGAGAAAAGATGTGTTTTGACTACGGTAGTTTTTTAAAAGCCTCAATGCTCTCGGCGGCTCTGATGTGGAGGGGGAGACTCTTCCAGAGCCTTGGGGCGGCCTTAGAGAAGGCTCTGTCCCCTCTAGTTTTTAATTTAGTCCTGGGGACCTCCAGAAGCAGTTGCTCAGCTGACCTAAGGGCTCTGGATGGAGTGTGGTGGCGCAATACGTCAGCCAAGTACCAGGGTGCCAGCCCGTTCAGTGCTTTAAAAACAATTAAAAGTAATTTAAAATCAATGCGGGAGCGGACGGGGAGCCAGTGAAGAGAAGCCAGGATTGGTGTAATATGGTCATGCTTCTTTGTACCGGTGAGTAGTCGAGCTGCAGCATTCTGAACTAGCTGCAGCCGACGGAGCAGGGACTGGTCGATGCCAACATACGAGTTGCAGTAATCCAGCCGGGTTGTAGGGGCAGCATGTAAAGGAGAAATAGAAGGGGGCCCATTATCGACCCTTGAGGAACCCCACAGGTGAGAGGGGCCTTAGAGGAGAAAAATTCACCTAGCTGAACGGAGAAACTACGTCCGGACAGGTAGGACTTGAACCAGCTTAAGGCGACACCAGTGATGCCCACACGTTGTTCTAGACGTGACAGTAGGATCGAATGATGCACTGTGTCGAAGGCGGCTGAGAGATCTAGGAGGACCAAAATGGCAGGACTGCCAGGGTCGGCTGCTAGGAGCAGATCATTTTGGACTCGCAGGAGGGCTGTTTCAGTGCTATGGCATGGTTTAAAGCCAGACTGACATTTCTCATGGATGTTATGCACAACTAAAAATGCTTGCAACTGAACGTAAACTGCTCGCTCCAGGACTTTGGACAAGAACGATCATTGGGAGATGGGCCTGAAGTTGGAGAGAATGAGGGGGTCGAGATTTTTCTTTTTAATCAGGGGTTGTACCACAGCGTGTTTGAAGGCAGCTGGGACGCGTCCAGAGCTGAGAGAGGTATTGATAAGTAATAGGATAATTGGGCAGACCGACTCAAATACCTCTTTAAGAAGGCGAGAGGGAAGGCTGTCTGAGGGGCAATTTGTGGGCCGTAGGTGCTGGACTAAATTGGAGAGTGGGGAAAGGGATACCAGCTTGAACTGCTTGAAGACAGCAGGCTGGGGGCACTGAGGGGAGGGGGGGGGCTGGAGTAGTTAAAAGGTGAGCTGGAGCAGAAATGTTGTCAATGAAATAAAATGTAAAAGCGTTCACAGAGAGCAGGTGATGGCACAACAGGGGATGTGACAGGGGGGTTGATGAGAGCATTGAGGACATTAAAAAGAACCTGGGGCTTGTGGCTATTGTTAAAGACCAAGTTAGAGATGTGCTTAGTTTTGGCTGTTTTAACAGCTCTTTGATAGTCAGACAGGCAACCACGTAGAATTTCAAGGGACACGTGGAGCCTGTCCTTTTTCCACTTTCTCTCTGCGCGCCTGCATGCACGTCTGAGAGTGTGCGTGGAATCATTAAGCCATGGTGTTAAAAATGCCTTTTTGCGTTTGGACCTGAGGGGAGCCACAGAGTCAAAAATGTCAGAGCAGCAGAGACTTGAGCTGCAGAGTTTTGAATGAGCTGAAGTCTTGCAGTAGTTTTTTTAGGAAGGCCAGTAAAAAGTGCGTTATAGTAATGAGCCGGCTTGAAACAAAGGCATGAATCAGTTTTTCTGCATCTTTTTGGTTTATAAGTGGTCTTACTTTAGCAATGTTTCTAAGATGGAAGAATTATGTTTTCGTCACCTTGTTAATATGGGACTTGAAGCTTAGGTCTGAGTCGAAAATAACACTTAGATTTGTAACCTCAGGTTTAATCCATGATGTCAGTTTCCCCAGATTATTAAACAGCATTCCCCTTTCTGCTTTAGGGCCGATCAGTAGGACTTCAGTTTTGTCCTCGTTTAGCTTCAAGAAGTTATTTCTCATCCATTTATTTATTGCTAGAAGACGTTCGTTATGGCTGAAGTATCATTTCGTTCAGCAGAAATGTACAGTTGCGTGTCATCGGCTTAACTGTGGAAACATACGTTGTGCTCTCTAATGATGTCCCCGAGTGGTAACATGTATAGTGAGAATAGTAGTGGACCAAGGCAGCTCCTTTGTGCGACTCCGAAGTCGCTGTCATATTTCTCAGACACATGATTCTATCAGTTGCCCGCTTACTAATCGGCCTGCGGCCTGGTACCTACGACCGAATCACAGCCGTGCTGATATTCAGTATAACAGCACTCCCTCTCGTGTGATATTGCTTAAATATTTATTATTACATCCCAAAGATTATACAAGTGCAAGAGAGTAAAATTCTTATAGCTTCCATTCCATTCGACATTGCAGCAGCAAGAGAAACAACATTTATACAATAGTTCTACAGCGGGATTTATTAGTTAACAGTAATAAGCGACAACAGATTATGATTTGTTTGTTTATTTAATCATAAAAATAAACAAAAAATAGTTCCGCAACTGAACTTCAAATGGACTGTTGCCTAGTAACGTGAACACAAACATGTAGTCTAATTAACGGTCCTATAGTAGAACATCTGTGCGGCGGAGTGATACATATAGTTAAAAGTCCCAGTGCTGTTATACTGTATATCAGCACTCATGGAATGCCTCTTGTCCAATCAAATCCAATCAAATGACTTGATCGGAACTAACTGTGGTATAAAATGTAATAATTAAATAAAATATAACCGCAAGTGGCAATGGGGCGTGTTCCTACAGATATACCCCCATAACCATAAATGGAGTGAGATTGACAGACACAGGGTAGATCTACAGACAGGTTGTAGATTGACAGATGGGGGGTAGACCACTCACCTAATATGGTCCAAGTTGAATTCATGATATACTAAGCTATGATATTATGAAGTACCCTAGGACCATGGGCCTTTTAGGTAGTCACCTAATTATGGCCTGATATACATAGTGTTACAACGAGTTATCTGCCTGTATAAATGACATATGTGCGGTCGGTATCTCTGACCATTCACCTGTTGTGTTTACCATAACCACTCCATGCCAAGGTAGTACTCGTGCCCCTGCGGATTGCTCACGCAGGATCAACTCTCTGACTGCCTCACAGTTTTCTTTTTTTCTTTTTTTTCTTTTTTTTCTGAGTGGGGCAGTCCCACTCATATTTTTCATTTTTATCGACAGTTACAATGAAGATTTAGACAGGAGGGATGGGTGAGTGTTCGTTATTGTTAAATGCTATATTCTGACTCCGCCTGTTTGTAAGGCAGGTGGCGCTAACCCAGCGCTAGTTCAACAGACCGTAGTAGACTTTCAGACACAAAGAGACGCGGAGTCAAAAGAGCTCAGTTTTCTTGCGCAAGGAGAGTGATTCAGAGAGACCGTGTTTAAGGGTCAGTCAAAATCGATCTGAAGTTCCACTCTCTAAGTCAGCCTTTATTCTAACAGAATGGAAAAGGAGGAGACAGTTTTTCATGAGGAAGTGCAGCGTTAGTAAAAACACTTTTCATGGGAAAGTCATCATGAGCAGTTTCTCTGCTGGGCGACTCAGACAACACAATGACAGGAAGTGACAGGAAGCGGACGCCCAGCTGAAACTGAAGATAAGGGGTGGACAATGGGTGAGAAAAAGTTCATACACAGAGCCCAGAGTAAAAGGGTGTACAAAGTTCAGGGTGTACAAGGTTCATACACAGAGCCCAGAGTAAAAGGGTGTACAAAGTTCAGGGTGTACAAGGTTCATACACAGAGCCCAGAGTAAAAGGGTGTACAAAGTTCAGGGTGTACAAGGTTCATACAGTAATACAGAATTATACAGAACATCCAACTCTATCATTTAACATTTATGAAAACATCGTCTTTAACTCTAACATTTCCCTGCTGTTTTTCATATTTTATCACGATACAAACATCCGTCTCTTTATTCAGGTAGAGCTATCTTGTTTCCACATTTTCTAGTTCAACCGTCATTCAACGTCGCCGTACAGATCACAGACATGAATATTCATTTTTCTCAATTTGGGTTAGAGGCTGGTACTTCGGTTCCATCATAATCTCTCGAGTCAACATTTGTGGTACAAATATTCCTGAAATCAGTTTGTTAGTCATAGCTTTGAAGCAGGGGAAGACACAACAAACGAGCACAGCCAGAAATATCATTACAACAAAGAAAATCATTAGTCCTTTTACTAATAGTTGTTTCATGCCTCCCAGGTTCAGCCAATCCAACCATCCCCACGCATTCTGATCAGTGTGGGATGTTGTCAGGATGTGTTGCAAGTCACGGAGTCGGTTCAAAGCGTCAGTCATATTGGGCAAGTGTAAGTTGTCTGTGATGTAAGTGCAGCATGTGGTGTTAAGCATCACACATGTTCCTCCTGCCACTGCAGTCAATAGGTCAAGAGCCATTCTGTTCTGGAGTACCATCAGTCTGATCTGATCGATTTCGCGGTTCTGGGCTTCGTTTATCGTAAGGGATGCATTTACAAATGTCTCTAATTGATAGTTCAGGGTTTCTATGTGCAGGGAATGCTTCCCTATCCCTATCCAGGGGAACAATGCAAGTACAATCTTTTGACTAGTAGTCCAAAGTTTCTTGTCATCTGGGACATCACTGCCCCAGATTGGGTCGTGTGCCTGGACTTGGGCGTCTCGTTTGGTTCGTCGGGAGGAGATGTCATGGGTCATGATGTAAGTGTGTTCTGATAGGACAACGGGAGCACACACCCCGGCCCAGTTATCTGGGAGATGAGTGTATGCCTTATTCCCACAGACCCAATATATCCCCTGTACTGGCCGAGTGCCATTTCTAGGGAAATCGTTCATTCTCGACCATTCTTGAACCATTCTTGAACCTTTAAAGCTCTCATCGGGATCCGGATCGAGCTGTACTCTGCCCTCTCCTATAATGTACTCTGGTATTGTCTCTGGTATTGTCCAAGTAATTTGGCATCTTATCTTAGGGAGTTTCCCTAGAGGAATTGTTCCTTTCTTTTTAGTAAAGCAGTTAGAGAGCTCGACCCCAGGTTCGAATCTGACTAGAGGGGTCAAGAGTGGTTTGGGCAAATGGAGATGCAAGGGGAGCGTTTCTGCGCATAGGGGCCTAATGTTCCAGAAATATGGGGATTTGTTTTTTCCACTTATTTTGCTTATGAGGCACTCTGTTTGTCGTCTTGAGAGCGGAACCACCCACAGAGTGGGGTGGCTGGCTGAGACAGGCAAATGAGAGCAAACATAACAGTCAGTCATATTCCTATTCTGCGCCTGTCTGTGAACATATTTGTACCATGTGTTAGTCAGAAAAGGGTGTGTGGCGGTGTCTTTGTCTTGTGTTAGGTCAGCCAGATATCGTCGTGTTCGTGTATTAATATCAGTATCTTGCTCTGGAGTCTGTCCTATGACTAACAGAGTGAGGCCTAAGGCCAGGAACACCATTGTCCAAAAAAGATGTGGTCCCCTCATTCTAAGAGGTAGTGGATCTGGAGAATTCTTCACCGGTTTGAGACGTACCGTTCACTACAAGGACGGCCCCCTTTGTAGCCGGACTTCCACCACTACCCGTCGTTCGAGGGAAACAATGTCACTTTCTTACAATGGCTTTGGTGTATCCACGTATCTCGTTCTGCGATCTTGACAGCAGTTGGGGTGCTCAACAGTACTTCAAATGGCCCAACCCACCGCGGGCTGTGCCAATGTTTTCTCTTTATTTCTTTGATGAGGATCTGGTCACCAGGTTGTAGTCTTGAATCCTGTAGGGAGACAGAAAGGTCTGGCAGATTATTTGTTCTGGCTATTTCCTGTTTCCTAAATAGCTGGGTCATCCACGTGGCCAGTGTGTTTTCCGTTTCTGCCAAATCTACTTCCCTAATGTCGTCTACTATGGGTAGTCTAAACCTTCTCCCATTTACTATTTCAAATGGGGACAGACCCATAGGTGTCGGTGTTATTCTCATGTATGTTTCCACTAGAGAAACACACTCTTCCCACCTTCGCCCCGTTTCTTCCATTGCTTTCTTAAGTCTTAGTTTGATTGTGCCGTTTGTTCTTTCTATCAATCCTGCACTTTGAGGGTGATAGGAACAGTGATTCTTTAGTTCAATGTCCAGGTGTTTGGACACGTGTTTGATCAATTCGTTCACGAAATGTGAGCCATTATCACTATATATTCTTTCTGGGATGCCGTGGTTTGGAATGATGCGGTTACATATGGCTTTGGCCACTGTAAGTGCATCATTCGTTTTTGAGGGTACTATTTCAACCCATTTTGACATTGGACAGATGAGGGTCAAACAGTATCTATACTTGTTTGGCCCAGAGCTGTGGAGTTCGATAAAATCCATATGCATGTGTTGAAATGGATGTTCTGCAGAGGGGAACTTGCCCCTCTTTGGTCTTTCATTTCCTTGTGAATTATGTTTGCAGCAGGTCATACACGATCTACAAAAGTTTTTTGAAAATTGTGTGTAATTATATGTGTGAAAATGTTCATTAATCCTGTTAACCATCCCTGCTGTTGATACGTGGCAAACCCCATGTATCAAATGAGCTGCTGTTTTGTAGAGACTCTGTGGTAAAACAATTTTCCCATTTATTCTATAAACTTTGTCAGTCCCTAGGACTGCGTTGTCTCTAGCCCATTTCGTTTTTTCTTTGTCTGATGCATTGTTCTGCATGTCTATAATAGCTTCAAATGGTATTGGCTGCGGAAGTGGTTTTGTGTTGACGAGAATCTCAGTTCCGTATTTACCCGCAGCTGCTTCTTTTGCTGTTCTGTCTGCAAAATCATTTCCTTTCGATGTTCTGTCTGTTCCTTTGGTGTGTGCAGCGCATTTGCATATAGCTAGGGAGCGAGGTAGCAGAACTGCTTCCAGTAATTTGGTCAGCAGTTCTGAGTGTGTTATGGATTTTCCTGTAGAGGTTTTCATTCCTCTCCTAGCCCATTGTGCAGCGAAGGTGTGTGTCGCTGAATATGCATATTGGCTATCGGTGTATAATGTGATGTCTATTCCTTTGGCTGCTACACATGCTTTTGTTAATGCTACTAATTCAGCTGCTTGAGCTGAATGTGAGTGTGGTAGTTTGCCAGCTTTGATGATTGATGTGTCTGATACTACAGCGTATCCTGTCATGTTCTGTCCTGTCAGTGACTTTGAGCAAGACCCATCCACATACCACACTTCTCCTTTCCCTAGTGCAGTATCTTTTAGGTCTCGCCGTGGTTTGCAAGTTTGTTCTGTTTGCTCTTTACACGAATGGGGGTTTCCATCATCTGGGGTGGGCATCAGTGTAGCAGGGTTTAACACTGTGCACCGTTCTATGCTGATGTGAGGTTGTGACAGTAGCGTGGCTGTCAGAGCGAGGAAACGAGCTGGTGAGAGGAACGCCATTTTTGTTTCATTCAGCAACATGGAGACAGCGTGCGGTACTAATAACCTCAACGGGTGGAACAGGACTATTTCTGCCGTGCACTGTACTGCCATTGCTGCCGCGCAGACAGCCTGAACGCACGGTGGAAGTGCCAATGATACTGGGTCTAATCGTTTAGAGTAGAACCCAATGGGTTGCTGTTTTTCTCCATGTTTTTGAGTCAATACTGAGGTCATAAATCCTTGTTTGCAATCTACCATCTGAGTAAATGGTTTCCCATAGTCTGGTAATGCGAGTACGGAGGAGCTTACTAGACTTTGTTTTAGTGTATTAAATGCGTCTAATGCTTCCGTGTTCCAATCGAGTTTATCGTTCATTTTTAATGTGTCTGTGTATATCAGATTCAGCAGGGGTTGGGTGATGGCAGCATATTCCGCCACCCAAGCCCTGCAGTAGTTTGTCATTCCTAAGAACTGCATCATTTGTTTCTTAGTCTGTGGTTGTGGTGTTGCCGTCATTGATGTTTTTCTGTCTGGGTTAATGCGACGCCCTTCTTTGTTTAATGTGTGTCCTAAGAACACAACTGCTTCTTGACATATTTGCAGTTTCGATTTCGATACTTTACTTCCTGTTTTTTCCAGATGCTGTAGCAACTGGATCGTGACGGCCATACATTCCTGTTTGGTGGGGGCGGCCACCAGCAGGTCGTCTACATATTGCAGAATCTGTGAGGACTCTGGAATATGAAGGTCCGCCAGGCAATTTTGCATTGCCTGGTGGAAAATCATTGGACTTTCAGACCACCCTTGTGGCATGCGTGTGTATGTGTATTTTTTGTGTTCGTATGTAAATGCGAACCACCCCTGTGAATCTTTATCCACTGGGATGGAGAAGAACGCATTGCTAAGGTCTATAACAGAGAAGTATGTTTGTCCTGCAAATAAACTGTTTAGTAGAATGTGAGGATCTGCTACGACTGCAGCCGCGCCCTGTGTGGCTTGGTTTACAGCTCGGAGATCCTGCACCATTCTCCATGACGTTTGGTCTGCCTTTTTTACAGGAAATATTGGTGTATTGCATTCTGTGTCGGGGCATTCCATAAGAATGCCTGCTTTTATCATGTCCTGTATAACTGGTTTGATACCTATGCGGGCGTCGTCTTTTAATGGGTATTGTCTGACATTGGGTCGATAAGTTGATTTGGCTTTGACCCGTACTGGTTTTACTTTAAAAATTAATCCCACATCGGTCTTTCCTTTGGACCAGAGGCTATCTGGAATCACTTTAAGTGCATTCTCAGCCTCTGCACTTAATAGTATTATTTGTCATTCGTCCAAATTCGTGTGTGGTGTCATTGTTGTAACCCATGCTAGGCTTTTTCGTTCTATATTTTGGTATCGCTGCCAGCCCGGTTTCTCACTCATGTCTTCCCACCCCTGACATATGCTTGCTACCTGCCGAGTGAAACTACCCAGCTGCTTCCACTCGGTACCTGGACCAATAGCAAGTGAGAGGTGGGGATACTGAGTCGAGCCCAGCAGTTTCGTTGCCTCTGGGGTTAGCGAGGTTGAAACTGCTGCGTTTC